>NC_057811.1:330737122-331037122 GCF_018294505.1 Triticum aestivum | reverse complement strand
ACATTCATCACAAGATAAGACGAACTTACGAGCATCCTTGAAGAGAGTAGGCCAATAAAAAACAGATTGTAATACCTTGTGAGCAGTTCTGTCTCCCGCATGATGCCCTCCATAAGCTTCAGAGTGACATTTTCATAGGATTTGCCCCTGTTCATGCTCAGGTACACAACGTCTAATAATACCATCTACTCCTTCTTTATAAAGATGTGGCTCATCCCAGAAGCAATGTCTTAAATCATAGAAGAATTTTTTCTTTTGTTGGTATGTAAAGCTAGGTCGTAAATATTTAGCAACAATGTAATTAGCATAGTCAGCATACCAAGGAGTGTTATGAGAAACATTTATTGCAGCTAATTGCTCATCAGGAAAACTATCATCAATAGGTAGTGGGTCATCAAGGACATTCTCTAACCTAGACAAGTTATCAACTACGGGGTTCTCAGCTCCTTTTCTATCAGTGATATGCAAATCAAATTCTTGTAGCAAGAGAACCCAACGAATAAGTCTAGGTTTAGCATCTTTCTTTTCCATAAGATATTTAATAGCAGCATGATCGGTGTGAACGGTAACTTTAGAATCAACAATGTACGATCTAAATATATCACAAGCAAACACCACTGCTAGAAATTCTTATTCAGTAGTAGCATAATTTCTTTAAGCACTGTCTAGAGTTTTACTAGCATAATGAATAACATTTAGTTTCTTATCAACCCTTTGTCCTAGAACAGCACCAACAACATAATCACTAGCATCACACATAATTTCAAAAGGCAAGTTCCAATCAGGTGGTTGAACAATAGGTGCAGAAATTAAGGATTTCTTGAGTGTTTCGAAGGCTTCTAAACAATCATCATAAAAAACAAAAGGAACATCCTTTTGCAAAAGATTTGTAAGAGGCCTAGAAGTTTTAGAAAGGTCTTTGATAAATCTCCTATAGAAACCAACATGACCTAAGAAACTACGAATACCTTTGATATCTTTAGGAAATGGCATTTTCTCAATTGCATCAACCTTAGCTTTGTCCACTTCAATACCTCTTTCAGAAATTTTATGACCCAAAACAATACCTTCATTAACCATAAAGTGGCACTTCTCCCAATTGAAGACAAGATTTGTTTGCTCGCATCTCTGCAAAACTCGATCAAGATTGCTTAAACAATCATCAAAAGACTTCCCATAAACAGAAAAGTCATCCATGAAAACTTCAACAATCTTTTCACAAAAGTCAGAGAATATAGCAGTCATACATCTTTGAAAGGTAGCAGGCGCATTGCATAAACCAAAAGGCATACATCTATAAGCATAAGTTCCAAAGGGACAAGAGAAAGTGGTCTTTTCTTGATCAGGTTGAGAAACAGGTATTTGTGAAAAACCAGAGTATCCATCAAGGAAGCAAAAATGTGTGTGCTTAGATAATCTTTCTAGCATTTGATCAATAAAAGGCAGAGGGTAATGATCTTTTCTAGTTGCTTTGTTTAATTTTCTAAAATCAATTACCATTCTATAGCCTGTAACAATTCTTTGTGGAATAAGTTCATTCTTATCATTAGGAACAACAGTAATACCTACTTTCTTAGGGACACAATGAACAGGACTTACCCATCTACTATCATCTATAGGATAGATTATACCTGCTTCCAGAAGTTTTAATATTTCCGTTCTTACCACTTCCTTCATCTTCGGATTTAATCGACGTTGGTGATCAACAATGGGTTTAGCATCAGGTTCCATATTAATTTTTGTGCTGACATAGACTGGGACTAGTGCCCTTTAAATCATCAAGAGTATATCCAATAGCAGCTCGATGCTTCCTTAGAACTTTCAATAATCTTTCTTCTTCATGTTCTGAAAGGTTAGCACTAATAATAACAGGATATATCTTCTTCTCATCGAGATGAGCATATTTCAAAGTGTCTGGCAATTGTTTTAATTCAAACATAGGATCACCTTTAGGTGGAGGAGGACCTCCCAGAGTTTCAATAGGAAAATTGTGTTTAAGCAGAGGACGTTGTTCAAACAAGATCTTATCTAATTCATTTCTTTCATGCATATGTAAATCATTTTCATGGTCTAGCAGATATTGTTCAAAAGGATCAGTAGGAGGCACAGCAATAGAAGCAAGACCAATTATTTCATCCTTACTAGGCAATTCTTTTTTAAGAGGTTTTCTACTAAACTTGGAAAAATTAAACTCATGAGACTCATCACAAAAGCTGACACCGACAGTTTGTTTCTCACAATCTATTTTAGCATTAACGGTGTTCAAGAAAGGTCTACGAAAGATAATGGGACAAAAATCATCTTGTGGGGAACCAATAACAAGAAAATTTGTAGGATATTTTATTTTCCCACACAATACTTCAACATCTCTAACAATCCCAAGTGGTGTGATGGTGTCTCTATTAGCAGGTTTAATAGTAGCATCTATTTCTTCTATTTCAGCGGGTGCTGTGTCATTCAAAATTTCTTGATATAAGGTAAAGGGAATAGCACTCACCCTAGCACCTATGTCACATAAACCATGGTAACAGTGATCTCCTATTTTAACTGAGACAACAGGCATGCCAACAACGGGTCTATGTTTATCCTCTTTAGCAGGTTTGGCAATTCTAGTATCTAGTAGCTTCATTACAGAAGTAAATAACATGCCCATCCATATCTTCTTCCAAGAGATCTTTAACCATAGCAACACTAGATTCTAATTTAATTTGTTCATCAGGTTTAGGTGTTCTAATATAGCTTTTGTTGACCACAGTTGAAACCTTAGCATGTTCCTTTATCCTAACAGGGAAAGGTGGTTTCTCAATATAAGCAGTAGGAACAACTGGATCAACATTATAAATAATAGTTTCCTCTTTAGCCAGTACCGGTTATTTGATTTCTTCTTTAATAGGTGGGTGATATTTATACCACTTCTCCTTAGGGAGATCAACATGAGTAGCAAATGATTCACAAAAGGAGGCTACTATCTCAGAGTCAAGTCCATATTTAGTGCTAAACTTTTGAAAAGCATCATTATTCATAAAATTTTTAACACAATCAAACTTGAGTTTAATACCTGACTCCTTACCTTCGTCGAGTTCCCAATCTTCAGAGTTGTGTTTAATTCTTTCCAAAAGATCCCACCAGAATTCAATAGTCTTCTTCATAAAAGAACCAGCACAAGAAGTATCAAGCATGGATCGATCATTATGAGAAAGACGAGCATAAAAATTCTGGATAATAATTTCTCTTGAGAGCTCAAGATTGGGGCATGAATATAACATTGACTTAAGCCTCCCCCAAGCTAGAGGATACTTTCTCCTTCACGAGGCCAAAAATTATATATGTAATTCCGATCATGATGAACTAGATGCATAGGATTTTTTTTGGTGAAACTCCAATTTCAATCAATTCCAGTTCCAAGATCCAATATCATCGCATAGCCTATACCATGCCAATGCTTTTCCCTTCAAAGATAAAGGGAAAACCTTCTTCTTAACTTCATCTCTGGGTAAACCTGCAAGCTTAAACAATCCACAAATTTCTTCCACATATACCAAGTGCATATCAGGATGTTCTGTTCCATCTCCTACATAAGGATTAGCTAGCAGTTGTTCTATCATACCCGAAGGAATTTCCTATTCAATATTTTCAGTAGGTGCAGTAGGTTGAGGGGTAACTAATTGTGGTTCCGGTCAAGGTGAAGATACCCCGAACAAACCCCTCAAAGGATTGTTTTTTATAGTAACAAGTGACAATAAATTTCAGCACGTAGTAATAATTTTTCCTTACCAAGAGCGCTTCACTCTCCGACAACGGCGCCAGAAAATGGCCTTGATGACCCACAAGTATATGGGATCAATTGTAGACTTTTCGGTAAGTAAGATTGTCGAACCCAAGCAGGAGCAGAAAGAAATGACACGTGGTTTTTAGCAAGGTAATGTCTGCAAGTGCTGAAGTTGTAAGTAACAGAGTAGTTTGATAGCAAGATAATTTGTAACGAGCAAGTAACGATAGTAGTAACAAAAGTGCAGCAAGGTAGCCCAATCCTTTTGAGGCAAAGGACAGGCCAAGACGGCCTCTTATAATAAGCAAAGCGTTCTTGAGGGTACACGGGAATTTCATCTAGTCACTTTCATCATGTTGGTTCGATTCGTGTTCGCTACTTTGATAATTTAATATGTGGGTGGACCGGTGCTTAGGTGCTGTTCTTACTTGAACAAACCTCCTACTTATGATTAACCCCCTCACTAGCATCCGCAACTACGAGAAAAGTATTAAGAATAAATTCTAACCATAGCATTAAACTTTTGGATCCAATCGGTCCCTTACGGAATAGCGCATAAACTAGGGTTTAAGCTTTTGTCACTCTCGCAACCCATCATCTAATTACTACCACTACTAGAATCAGGATCTTTGCCATCAGCCAGCTCTTTGTCGTCTGCTAGCTGATGGCAAAGAAGGTCTTTGCCATCAGCTTACAGAAAGCTGACGGCAAAGATCATGTTTGCCGTCAGCCATCTCTTTGCCGTTTGCTAGCGGACGACATAGAAGCTTTGCCATCTGCTAGCAGACGGCAAAGAGGGAGGGTGGCCCACTAGCGAGAACCACCTAAAGGAGAATTTCTTTGCCGTCGACAAAGAAAGTGGCCAACCTAACGTCCGTTAGCTAGGCTCTTTGCCGTCTGCTAGCAGACGGCAAAGAGCTGTGACCTAACTAAAAAGCGGCCAGCACCCATGCCCCACCCATCTCTCTGTCCGCTCTCTCTCCTCTACCCGATCTGCCGCCGCCCCCGTGCCCCACGGCACCCCCGTAGCCCGCCGCCGCCGCCCCACGCCACCCTCGTCGCTGGCCGCCCCGCGCCACCCCCGTCGCCAGCCGCCCCGCCCCGTCCCCGTGACCGAGCCGCCGCCGTCCCGCGCCACACCCGTCTCCGGCCTCCCCGCCCGGCCGCCCCTCGCCACCCCCATCGCTGGCCGCCCCGCCCGGCCCCGCCGCCGCCCCACCCCTCCTCGTGGTGAGTTCTTTTGTTTTTTCTCTTTTTTAGATTTAGTTTATGTTTGTTTAGTTTAGGTTAGGTTAGGTTAGGTTAGTTTAGGTTAGGTTAGTTTAGGTTAATTTAGTTTATTTTAGGTTACATTTAGTTTATAGTTTAGTTTAGGTTTTTTTCTTCTGTTTTTAAGAATAAACAAGAAAGATGGAAAAAAGAAGTAAAAGAAGAAGAGGAAGAAAAAGAAGAAGAGGAAGAAGAAGAAGATAAAAAAAGAACAATAAGTAGTAGTAGAAGAAGATGATGAAAAAAAAGAGGTAGAAGTAGAAGATGAAAAAAAGTAGGAAATGTAGAAAAAGAGGGTCGCCGAGGGGTCGAGGGTCGCCGGTCGTGGACCGCCGGCCGCGGAGGGGATAGATGGTGGAGCCAGTGGGTCCCGCCGGTCCCGACGCCGTTGCCCATACCAGAGGGCGCCCAGAGACGAGCGGGTTAGGGGGTTCCTCGACGTCGACGGAACCCTAAATAGCAAGTATCGTCGGTGCAAGATACATGTGGCCGTCGGTGTCGAACACTATATCTACGTCCCACAAGTGACACCGACGTCCGGCGTCCCACAGCAATAGTTCTCGGGGTCGATGGTGGTCGAACACCTATGCGAATTTGTCTTGTAGCCTCTGCGATGACGATTAAAAGCCAAGTGTTGAAACTTGAAACACCCAAACTGACTCAAGTCGGTTTGGTTGTTTGAAGTTTCAAAACTTGGCTTTAATCCTCATCGCAGAGGCTGCCAGACAAATTCGCCAAGGTGTTCGACCGTCATCGGCCCCCAGAACTATTGCTGCGCGCGGGACGGCTGGCGCAGGCGTCACTTGTGGGATGTGGATCTAGTGTTCAATGCCGAGTGCCACATGTATCTCGCACCGATGATACTTGCTATTTAGGGTTCCATCAGCGCCGAGGAACCCCCTAACCCGCTCGTCCGGGTACACATCCTCTCTACTTATTGCCGAGACGTGTATCAAGAGAACAGTGGGGAGGTGCTGCCAAAATTTTGCGTCGGATCCGGAGCAGAGCATGGAAAACGAACCCAATCTACACATACTCGGGTGGGATCAGGACCTATCTTTACCTATTAGCGTCTAGGTTGCATGGACGTAATAAACGTGACAAACTCCATTAACTGACGAATATATACATGTTGATTTATATATATATATATTTCCTCTGTGTCCAGTAGCTAGGCAAGATGAGTGATCGTGCGTGGATGTACACTGGTCACACTAGTTAGAAAAACATGACCATTGAATGGTTAACAAAAACCAAGGGGTTTCTGAGAGCCGCATTTGCAAATGGCCAGAGGACAACCTGGTGCCCTTGTGCCGGGTGCAACAATTGGCACAAGAGGACAGAGGATGAAATGGGCAAACACCTGCAGAAGAGGGGTTTTACGCCAGGTTATACGGTGTGGACATTTCATGGCGAGTCTGCCCAACGTGCCAGAGCTGAGGTGCTTCGTCGTTGCACCGACGAGCATGGTACCGGGATGGAAGACATGGTGCAAGACTTTGATGATGCTCGGGACTCGGACGATGAGATGGAGGAATCTGCAAAGGCCTTCAATGAAATGTTGGAGTCTTCAAAATGTCCTCTTCAACTAGATGCAGATGGGAAGCTGATGATGGTGGACACATAGGACGGTGAAGCATGGAAGCGCTTCGATGCATTACATGACGACAAAGCGGCAGATCCGAGGCATCCTCGAGTCGCCATCAGCATGGATGGGTTCAGTGTGCTTGGTCTGATGGCAGCCCAATACAGTTGTTGGCCCATATTTGTCATTCCACTCAATCTCCCCCGGAAAGATTATGCACAGAAAGAACATTTTCCTGACGTTGATAATTCCAGGGCCCAACTATCCGAGGAAGAATATGAATGTGTACATGCAACCGCTGAAGGACGAATTGCAAGAAGCCTGAGATAATAGGTTCAAGACATACGACGCCTTTAGCAAACGGAACTTCATAATGCGTGTCTAGTACATGTACTCGACGCATGACTTGCCGGCGTATGCGCTATTCGTTGGCTGGTAAGTCCATGGAAGGTTCCCGTGCCCCACATGCAAGGGAGCTCTTTAGTTTCGTTGGCTTCAGGCCGGTCGCAAGTTTTCTTGCTTCGACTTGCATAGACAGTTCCTGGATCCTCGCCATAAGTTCAGGAAAGACAAGAAGAACTTCATCAAAGGTAGAGTTGTCAAAAACTCTGCACCACCTAAATGTATTGCTTAACAAATGCATACTTAGCTTATTTTACTCCTAAATGGCATAATAATCTTGGTTGAGCTCCAAACTGTCATATAATTAGTTTATTTTTCTCCAAAATGACAAAATAACCTAACCTAGCTCTAAAGTGACCTACACTTACCATTTTGTCCTCCAAAATGAATAAATATGCTTAGTTAGATAAAAAATGGCATAACTACCTAGGTTAGCTAAAAAATGACCTATACTTAGCTTCTTCAATTCATTTATGACATACTTAGTATACTTAGGTAAAAAATGGCATGATAACCTTACTAAGCTCCAAAATGACCTATTGACCTAGCTTAGCTCTAAAATGACCTACAACTTAGCATTTTTACCTAGCTTAGCTAAACTATGGCATTATTACCTACCTTAGTAAGAAGAAGAAGATAAAGAAGAGGAGAGGAGAAAAAGAAAGAGAAGAAAAATTCTTCTTCTTCTTCTTCCTTTTCTTCTTCTTCTTCTTCTTCTTCTTCTTCTTCTTTTTCTTCTTCTTCTAGCTAGTCTTCTTCTTCTAGTCTTCTAACTTTCTTCTTTCCCAATTTACAGATTTGCTTTAGATGAGGAAGCTTGCGTTGATGGAGTCTACTCTTCTCCTTGTGCTTCCTTTTTGTTTTGATTTCGTAGGATGAACAATGTTAAACTTGCTACCTATATATGTATGTATGGATGAAACCATTGTATGCTTCTTGTTGGATATGTTGGCTAGCTATATATGTTGCATATGGACTTTTGATTTGGTATGTATATGTGTTGGATGATCATATCCATATGGCAGGGATATGATTTGGTATGTATATGTGTTGGTATGCTTGTTGAAAGTATTTTCAAATGTGTGTGTCTATATATATATATCTGTGAAATTGATTGAATTTAAGAAAAAGCATAAAAACAGGGGCTATACAGGCTCTTTGCCGTCTGCTGGCAGATGACAAAGAGCTTTGCCATCAGCCAGCAGACGGCAACGCTGCCACGTGTCAGCTACCTGTGCAACCTGGGGTGCACTGGGCTGGCCTATATGACATGCTTTGCCGTCTGCTGGCAGACGGCAAAGCACGCCTTTAACCCCTAACGCACCTAACCTGACACCCCTGTCGTCCATGCTCTTTGCCGTCTGCTGGCTAACGGCAAAGGCCTTTGCATCTTTGCCGTCCGCCAGCAGACGACAAAGAGCCCTTTGCCGTAGCTCATTCAGCCAGACGGTTTGCCATTTGCCGGTTGACGGCAAAGGTGTTTGCCGTCCGCCAGGCATGCCTTTCCCGCCAGCCATGGCAGACGGCAAAGATCCTGATTCCTGTAGTGTAGTCCACAATGCATTCCCTTAGGCCCAAATATGGTGAAGTGTCATGTAGTTAACGTTCACATGACACCACTAAGGGAATCACAACATACATACTATCGAAATATCGAACACATATCAAGTTCACATGATTACTTGCAACATGATTTCTCCCGTGACCTCAAGAACAAAAGTAACTACTCACAAGTGATAACACATGCTGAAGATCAAAGGGGTATTAAATAGCATATTGGATCTGAACATATAATCTTCCACCAAATAAACCATATAGTAATCAACTACAAGATGTAATCAACACTACTAGTCGCCCACAAGCACCAATTTATAGTTCCAGTACAAAGATTGAACACAAGAGATGAACTAGGGTTTGAGAGGAGATGGTGATGTTGAAGATGTTGATGGAGATTGCCATTCCCAAGATGGAGAGTTGTTGGTGATGATGATGATGATGATTTCCCCCTCCGGGAGGGAAGTTCCCCCGGCGGAATCGCTCCGCCGGAGGGCAAAAGTGCTCCTGCCCAAGTTCCGCCTCGAGACGGCGGTGCTCCGTCCCTAAAGTCTTCCTCTTATTTTTTTCTAGGTCAAAATGACTTATAAACTAGAAGATGGGCAGCGGAGGTGGGCCGGGCTGAGCACAACCCACCAGGGCGCGCCTGGGGGGGCAGGCGCGCCCTAGTGTCTTGTGCTCACCAGGTGCCCCCCTCCGGTGGTTATTTGCTCCAGTACTTCTTATTTATTCCATAAAAAATCCCCGTGAAGTTTCAGCCCATTTGGAGTTGTGCAGAATAGGTAGGCTAACGTAGCTTTTCAAGGTCCAGATTTCCAGCTGCCGGAATTCTCCCTCTTTGTGTGTACCTTGCATATTATGAGAGAAAATGCATTAAAATTACTCCAAAAAGCATTATTATGCATAAAAACATCATAAATAACAGTACAGAAACATGATGCCAAATGGACGTATCAGGGAACAGCCTTGGGGCGCCCCAAGTAGGAGGAATCCTACTTGGGGGCCTAGTCCAATTCCCCCCCCCCCTTTACCATATTTTTCCGAGGTGGGAAGGAAGGAGGAGGGAGGAGGGAAGGAAGGGGGAGGCCGAATCCCTCCCCTTCCTTCTCTCTTCCCCTCTTTCCTTCCTCCTCTGGTTCAGCCCATACGGGGGGCGTAGCAGTCCCTACTGGCTGCTGCGTTTCCCCTCTTGGCCCATTAGGCCCATATCTTTGCCGGGGGGTTGGGTGCCCGGAACCCCTCCGGTGACCCGATATGTACCCGGTACCCTCCGGAACACTTCCGGTGTCCGAATACTATCGTCCTATATATCAATCTTAACCTCTCGACCATTTCAAGACTCCTCGTCATGTCCGTGATCTCATCCGGGACTCAGAACAACATTCGGTCACCAAATCACATAACTCATATAATACAAAATCGTCATCGAACGTTAAGCGTGCGGACCCTACGGGTTCGAGAACTATGTAGACATGACCGAGACACCTCTCCGGTCAATAACCAACAACGGAAGCTGGATGCTCATATTGGCTCCTACATATTCTACGAAGATCTTTATCGGTCGAACCGTAATGACAACATATGTTATTCCCTTTGTCATCGGTATGTTACTTGCCCGAGATTCGATCGTCGGTATCTTCATACCTAGTTCAATCTTGTTACCGGCAAGTCCCTTTACTCATTCCGTAATACATCATCCCACAACTAACTCATTAGTCAGACTGCTTGCAAGGCTTCTTATGATGCGCATTACCGAGAGGCCTAGAGATACCTCTCCGATACTCGGAGTGACAAATCCTAATCTCGATCTATGCCAACCCAACAAACACCTTTGGAGATACCTGTAGAACGACTTTATAATCACCCAGTTACGTTGTGACGTTTGATAGCACACAAGGCATTCCTTCGGTATCTGGGAGTTGCATAATCTCATAGTCGAAGGAATATGTATTTGACATGAAGAAAGCAATAGCAATAAAACTGAACGATCAATATGCTAAGCTAACGGATGGGTCTTGTCCATCACATCATTCTCCTAATGATGTGATCTCGCGTTCATCAAATGACAACACATGTCTATGGTTAGGAAACATAACCATCTTTGATTAACGAGCTAGTCTAGTAGAGGCTTACTAGGGACACGGTGTTTTGTCTATGTGTCCACACATGTATCAAGTTTCCGGTTAATACAATCCTAGCATGAATAATAAACATTTATCATGATATAAGGAAATATAAAATAACAACTTTATTATTGCCTCTAGGGCATATTTCCTTCACAAAGATCTTGCCCTCCGATTTGTGATATAAGGTACACCCAATGGTCCCTTTAGGGTATCCTATGAAGACGCACTTCTCCGCTTTGGGTTCGAGCTCATCAGGCTGAAGCCCCTTGACATAAGCATCGCATCCCCAAGCTTTAAGAAATGATAGCTTAGGTTTCTTGCCAAACCATACTTCATACGGTCTCATCTTAATGGATTTAGACGGTGCCCTATGATGTCTACTACGCAACCTACTTCTTGTAGACGTTGTTGGGCCTCCAAGTGCAGAGGTTTGTAGGACAGTAGCAAATTTCCCTCAAGTGGTGACCTAAGGTTTATCAATCCGTGTGAGGCGTAGGTTGAAGATGGTCTCTCTCAAACAACCCTGCAACCAAATAACAAAGAGTCTCTTGTGTCCCCAACACACCCAATACAATGGTAAATTGTATAGGTGCACTAGTTCGGCGTAGAGATGGTGATACAAGTGCAATATGGATGGTAGATATAGGTTTTTGTAATATGAAAATATAAAAACAGCAAGGTAACTAATGATAAAAGTGAGCACAAACGATACTGCAATGCTAGGAAACAAGGCCTAGGGTTCATACTTTCACTAGTGCAAGTTCTCTCAACAATAATAACATAACTGGATCATATAACTATCCCTCAACATGCAACAAAGAGTCACTCCAAAGTCACTAATAGCAGAGAACAAACGAAGAAATTATGGTAGGGTACGAAACCACCTCAAAGTTACTCTTTCGGATCGATCTATTCAAGAGTCCGTAGTAAAATAACACGAAGCTATTCTTTCCGTTCAATCTATCATAGAGTTCGTACTAGAATAACACCTTAAGACACAAATCAACCAAAACCCTAATGTCACCTAGATACTCCAATGTCACCTCAAGTATCCGTGGGTATGATTATACGATATGCATCACACAATCTCAGATTCATCTATTCAACCAACACATAGAACTTCAAAGAGTGGCCCAAAGTTTCTACCGGAGAGTCAAGACGAAAATGTGTGCCAACCCCTATGCATAGGTTCATGGACGGAACCCGCAAGTTGATCACCAAAACATACATCAAGTGGATCACGTGATATCCCATTGTCACCACAGATACGCACATGCAAGACATACATCAAGTGTTCTCAAATCCTTAAAGACTCAATCCGATAAGATAACTTCAAAGGGAAAACTCAATCCATTACAAGAGAGTAGAGGGGGAGAAACATCATAAGATCCAACTATAATAGCAACGCTCGCGATACCTCAAGATCGTATCACCTCAAGAACATGAGAGGGAGAGATCAAACACATAGCTACTAGTACATACCCTCAGCCCCGAGGGTGAAATACTCCCTCCTCGTCATGGAGAGCGCCGGGATGATGAAGATGGCCACCAGTGAGGGTTCCCCCCTCCGGCAGGGTGCTGGAACAGAGTCCCGATTAGTTTTTGGTGGCTACAGAGGCTTGTGGCGGTGGAACTCCCGATCTATTGTGTTCCCCGATGTTTTTAGGGTATATGGACATATATAGGCGAAAGAAGTCGGTCATGGGAGCCACGAGGGGCCCACGAGGGTGGGGGCGTGCCCAGGGGGGCAGGCGCGCCTCCCTGCCTCGTGGCCACCTTGTTGCTTCCCTGACGTACACTCTAAGTCTCCCGGATTGCTTCCATTCCAAAAATAACTCTCCCGAAGGTTTCATTCCGTTTGGACTCCGTTTGATATTCCTTTTCTTCAAAACACTGAAACAAGGGAAAAAAACAGAAACTCGCACTGGGCTCTGGGTTAATAGGTTAGTCCCAAAAATAATATAAAAGTGTTTAGTAAAGCCCATAAACATCCAAAACAGATAATATAATAGCATGGAACAATCAAAAATTATAGATACGTTGGAGGCGTATCACCCTATTTAAAGTGAATGCGGCTATCTCTAATGCATAACCCCGAAACGATAGTGGCACGTCGGTAAGAGACATCATAGAATGCACCATATCCAATAAGGTATAGTTATGATGTTCGAACACACCATTACATTGTGGTGTTCGAGGTGGCGTGAGTTGTGAAACAATTCCACATTGTCTTAAATGAGCGAGAAACTCGTAACTCAAATATTCACCTCCATGATTAGATCGTAGAAAACTTTATTTTCTTGTTATGATGATTCTCCACTTCACTCTTGAAACTCCTTGGACTTTTTAAATGTTCCTGACTTGTGTTTCATTAAGTAAATATACCCGTATCTACTCAAATAATCTGTGAAGGTAAGAAAATAACGATATCCACCGTGTGCTTCAACACTCATCAGACTGCATACATCAGTATGTATTATTTCCAATAAGTCACTAGCCTGCTCCATTGTTCGGGAAAACGGTGTTTTAGTGATCTTGCCCATAAGGCATGGTTCACATGTATCAAATGATTCATAATCAAGTGATTCCAAAAGTCCATCAGCATGGAGTTTCTTCATGCGCTTTACACCGATATGACATAAGAGGCAGTGCACCATAAGTATGTGGTACTATCATCATTAACTTTGCATCTTTTGGCATCAATATTACGAATATGTGTATCATTACGATCGAGATTCAACAAGGATAAACCATTCACAAGGTGTGCATGACCATAAAAGATATTATCCATATAAATAGAACAACCATTATTCCCTGACTTGAATGAATAACCGTCTCGCAATAAACAAGATCCAGATATAATGTTCATGCTCAACGCAGGCACAAATAACAATTATTTAGGTTTAAAACGAATCCCGAAGGTAAATGTAGAGGGAGCATGCCGATGGCGATCACATCAACCTTGGAACCATTTCCAACACGCATCGTCACCTCGTCCTTCATACGTCTCCAACGTGTCTATAGTTTTTTGATTGTTCCATGCTGTTATATTATCAATCTTGGATGTTTTACCTTCAATTACTTGCAACTATATATCATTTTTTGGGACTAACCTATTGACATAGTGCCTAGTGCCTAGTGCAAGTTGCTGTTTTTTGCTTGTTTTTTACTTCACAGAATATCCATATCAAACGGAGTCCAAATGCCACGAAATTTTTTGGAGATTTTTTCTGCCCAGAAGAGACCCAGGAAACCCAGGAGGTGCACAAGAGGAGGCCCATGGGGCCCACAAGACACCAGGGCATGCCAGAGGCCCCTGGCGCGCCCTGATGCCTTGTGGGACCCGTGGTGACCTTTTCCATCGCCTCTCAGCTCTATAAATACTCAGATATTCCAGAAACCTTAGAGGAGTCGTCAAAACACAGTTCCAGCTGCCGCAAGTTCCAGAACCATGAGATCCAATCTAGAGCCCTATTCCGGCCCCTTGTCGTAGGGGAAATGATCAGACAGGGGTTTATCATCCTCATTGGTGCTCCTCCGATGATGCGTGAGTAGTTTATCACAGACCTATGGGTCCGTAGGTAGTAGCTAGATGGCTTCTTCTCTCTTTCATCTTCAATACAATGTTCTCCTCAATGTTATTGGAGATCTATTCGATGTAATGACTTTTTGCTGTGTGTTTGTTGGGATCCGATGAATTGCGAGTTTATGATCCGATCTATCCATGAATATTATTCGAGTCTTTGTTGAACTCTTTTATGCATGATTGTTATAGCCTCGTATTTCTTCTCCGAAACATTGGTTTGGTTTGGCCAACTAGATTGATTTTTTCTTGCAATGGAAAGAGGTGCTTTGTGATGGGTTCGATCTTGCGGTGCTTATTCTCAGTGACATAAGGAGACATGACACGCAATTTGCCATTAAGGATAAAAAGATGGGGTCTATTCCTACATGAATATATCTTGTCTACATCATGTCGTCGTTCTTATTGCATTACTCCAGTTTTCCATGAGCTTAATACACTAGATGCATGCTGGATAGCGGTTGATGTATGGTAATAGTAGTAGATGCAGGCAAGAGCCGGTCTACTAATCTTGGGTGTGATGCCTATATACATGATCATTGCCTTGGATATCGTCATAATTATTTGCTCTTCTATTAGTTCCCCAACAGCAATTTGTTCACGCACCGTATGCTATTTTCTCGAGAGAAGCCACTAGTGAAATTTACGGCCCTGGGGTCTATTTCCTATCATATTGTTTTCAGATATATTATTCCAAAAACCCTATACCTTGCTGCACTACTTCTTTACTTATTTTATTTTGTGTTTTTGCAAGATCTATTTATCCAATCTCATACAATTTAATCTATCTCAATACCGAGGAGGGATTGGCAACCGCTCTTACACGTTGGGTTGCAAGTATTTGTTATTTGTGTGCAGGTATTGTTTACATAGTGTTGCTTGGTTCTCCTACTGGATTCATAACCTTGGTTTCATAACTGAGGGAAATACTTACCGTTGCTAGGCTGCATCATCCTCTCCTCTTCGGGGAAATACCAACGCAGATACAAGCAATCAACAACTGAACCAGTATCAAATACCCAGCCGCTACTTCAAGCACTAGTAAGGTACACATCAATAACATGTATATCAAATATACCTTTGTTGACGTTGCCAGCCTTCTTATATGCCAAATACTTGGGGCAGTTCCGCTTCCAGTGGCCCTTCCCCTTGCAATAGAAAAACTCAGTCTCGGGTGTGGGTCCTGCCTTGGGTTTCTTCACGGGAGTGGCAACTGCCTTGCCATTCTTCTTGAAGTTTCCTTTCTTTCCCTTGCCCTTCTTGAAACTGGTGGTCTTATTGACCATCAACACTTGATGCTCTTTCTTGATATCTACCTCCATAGCCTTAAGCATCGCAAAGAGCTCCGGGATCGTCCTTTCCATCCCTTGCATGTTATAGTTCATCACGAAGCCCTTGTAGCTTGGTGGCAGTGACTAGAGAACTCTGTCAATCGCTACTTCATCTGGAAGATTAACTCCCAACTGATTCAAGCGGTTCTAGTACCCACACCTTCTGAGTACATGCTCACTAACGGAGCTGTTCTCCTCCATATTTCAGCTAAAGAACTTGTCGGAGGTGTCATTCCTCTCAACCCGGGCATGAGCCTGAAATATCATTTTCAGTTCCTGGGACATCTCATATGCTCCGTGGTGCTCAAAACGTCTTGGAGCCCCGGTTCTAAGCTGTAAAGCACGGCGCACCGAAATATCATGTAGTCATCACTTATAGTCAGCCAGACGTTCATAGCGTCCAGATTTGCGGGAGCGGGTGGCACACCTAGCGGGGCTTCGAGGACATAAGCCTTCTGTGCAGTAGTGAGGATAATCCTCAAATACGGACCCAGTCTGCATAGTTGCTTCCATCATCTTTCAACTTAGCTTTCTCTAGGAACGCATTAAAATTCAGGGGAGCTACAATGCGAGCCATTGATCTAGAACATAATTTTGTAAAGACATTAAGACTATGTTCATGATAATTGGTTCAATTAATCAAATTACTAGTGAAATCCCACTTAAATCAACATCCCTTCAAGTTGTCGAAGTGTTTACATGATCCAAATAACTACCTATATCCGATCATCACCTGAGATGGGGTGTAGGATCGAAAGTATGTCTAGAGGGTGGGGGTGGTGATTAGACTACTAGACCAAATAAAGATCTATCATTTTCCCACTTTTAGTTGTGGGCAGATTTTAGCAATTAGCAAAAGTCAAGCAATCAACCTACACATGCAATTCTAAGAGTGTAGCAGCGGAAAGTAAAACATTGCATATGAAGGTAAATGGAAGGGTTTGGAGAAGGCAAACACAACGGAGACACGGAGATTTTTGGCATGGTTTCGATAGGTGGTGCTATCGTACATCCACGTTGATGGAGACTTCAACCCACGAAGGGTAACAGCTATGTGAGTCCACGGAGGGCTCCACCCACGAGGAGTCCATGAAGAAGTAACCTTGTCTATCCCACCATGGCCATCGCCCATGAAGGACTTGCCTCACTCGGGTAGATCTTCACGAAGTAGGCAATTTCCTTGCCCTAACAAACTTCCTGGTTCAACTCCACATCTTGACGAAGCTCCCAAGCGACACCTAACCAATCTAGGAGACACCACTCTCCAAAAGGTAATAGATGGTGTGTTGATGATGAACTCCTTGCTCTTGTGCTTCAAATGATAGTCTCCCCAACACTCAACTCTCTCTCTCAGATTTGGCTATGGTGGAAAGATGATTTGAGTGGAAAACAACTTGGGGAAGGCTAGAAATCAATAATATTCTGGTAGGATTGGAATATCTTGATCTCAACACATGAGTAGGTGGTTCTCTCACAGAAAATGTATGGTGGAAGTGTAGGCATGTTCTGATGGCTCCCTCACTAATGGAGAAGGGGGTGGAGGGGTATATATAGCCTCCACACAAAATCCAAGCGTTACACACATTTGACTCATCTCGGTGGGACTGAATAGTTAAACTCGGTGAGACCGGTATGTTCAAAAATGTGAACGTTAGGAATCTCCGTGGGACCGACTAGAACAACTCGGTGTGAGCGATGTGCTAGGCTTAGGGCAAGCATCATCTCGGTGACACCGATTGCATCAACTCAATGAGACTAAAGTGAAGCAATAAGGCAACAGAGAATCTTCCAAGCCAACTCGGTGAGACCAATTGCATAACTCAGTGAGACCGAAGTAAATGCAACAAGTCACAGAGTGTTGGCAGGGCCATCTCGGTGAGACTGTTTCTGGCCGTGGTTATGTCATATGAACTCGATGGCGCCGGATAGAAAGAATCGGTGGGCCGAGTTGGAGTTTAGGATTTTGACATATTTGGATGGAGAAAGTGGCTGAGGGTTTTGGAGCAATATCACTAAGCATTTGAGCAAGCAAGCCATTAAGCAACACCTCATCCCCTTTTAATAGTATTGGTTTTCCTATGGACTCAATGTGATATTGGATC
Organism: Triticum aestivum; assembly: GCF_018294505.1. Classification (NCBI taxonomy): domain Eukaryota; kingdom Viridiplantae; phylum Streptophyta; class Magnoliopsida; order Poales; family Poaceae; genus Triticum; species Triticum aestivum. Next base: position 331,019,401 of record NC_057811.1, on the reverse strand, counting down.
ACTAAAATAAATATGGAGAGTCCTGAGCTTTTGCCAATACATGTCCTTAGCATTTTGAGGGGTCCAGATCTCTAGTCCATGCCATGCCATTCATTGAACTTCCTGAAATATTTATCTTGAATGAATATTAGTTCAATGAGCTATATGTTGTTATGAATTACCAAAACCACCAGGGGATTAGTTGCACTTTCATGGGGTAGTCATCAATGGTGAACATCTCCATGTTGATCATATCTAATATATGACTCATGTTCGACCTTTCAGTCCTCCCTGTTCCGAGTCCATGTATGTACATGCTAGGCTCGTCAAGTTTAACCCAAGTATTCGGCATGTGTAAAACTGGCTTACACGGGTTGTATGCGAACGTAGAGTCTATCACACCCAATCATCCTGAGGTGCTTTGAAATGACGAACTTTCGCAACGGTGCATACTTAGGGAGAACGCATTTTATCTTGAAATTAAGTGAAGGGGTCATCTTATAATGCTACCAGCATCCTAAGCAAAATAAGATGCATAAAAAGATAAACATCACATCCAATCAAAATATGTGACATGATATGGCCATTATCATCTTGTGCTTTTGATCTTCCTCTCCAAAGCACCGGCATGATCTCCATCATCACCGACATGACACCATGATCTCCATCATCGTGTCATCACTTGGTTGTCTCGCCAACTATTGCTTCTATAAATATTGCTAACGCGTGGCGATAAGGTAAAGCAATTACATGGCGTTTAATGATTGAGACGCAGGTCATACAATAAATTAAAGAGAACCCTATGGCTCCTGCTGGTTGCCATACTCATCAACATGAAGTCATGAACCTATTAAAACATGATCATCTCATACATCAACATATTTCACATCATGTTTTGGCCATACCACATCACAACATGCCCTGCAAAAACAAGCCAGACGTCCTCTATTTTTTTGTTGCAATTTTTTATGTGGCTGCTAGGGCAAACTATAAGAACCGTTCTTATCTGCACAAAACCACAACGGTGATATACAAGTTGCCTTTTAACCTTCTACAAGGACCACCTTTGTCAAATCGTATTCAACTAAAGTAGGAGAGACAAACACCCGCAAAGCCACTTTTATGCAATACAAGTTGCATGTCAGTCAGTGGAACCGGTCTCTTGTGCATGGACAAGTAAGGTTGGTCCAAGCTGCTTCATCCCACAATACCGCCGAATCCAAATAAGACAAGGCAATTTGAACATCAACGGCCACAACATCTTTATATTCTACTCGTGCATATACATCTACGCATAGACCTAGCTCTGATACCACTGATGGAGAACGAAGAATGAAATCAAAAAAAAAATCCTAGCAAACACCCAAGATCCAATCTAGGAGATGCATAACTACTAGAGGGGAGTGTGTCTACATACCCTTGTAGACCGAAAAGCGTTAGCGTCATAAAGCGGTTGATGTAGTCGTACTCTTCACAATCCAATCCGATCTAGTGCCGAATGGACGACACCTCCGAGATTAGCACATTCAGCTCGATGGCGTGATGACCCACAAGTATAGGGGATCTATCATAGTCCTTTCGATAAGTAAGAGTGTCGAACCCAACGAGGAGCAGAAGGAAATGACAAGCGGTTTTCAGCAAGGTATTCTCTGCAAGCACTGGAATTATCGGTAACAGATAGTTGTGTGATAGGATAATTCGTAATGGGTAACAAGTAACAAATGTAACTAAGGTGCAGCAAGGTGGCCCAATCCTTTTTGTAGCGAAGGACAAGCCTGGACAAACTCTTATATAAAGCAAAGTGCTCCCAAGGACACATGGGAGTTATTGTCAAGTTAGTTTTCATCATGCTCATATGATTCGCGTTCGTTACTCTGATAATTTGATATGTGGGTGGACCGGTGCTTGGGTGTTTTCCTTACTTGCACAAGCCTCCCACTTATGATTAACCCCTCTCGCGAGCATCCGCAACTATGAAAGAAGAATTAAGATAAATCTAACCGTAGCATGAAACATGTGGATCCAAACCAGCCCCTTATGAAGCAACGCATAAACTAGGGTTTAAGCTTCTGTCACTCTAGCAACCCATCATCTACTTATTACTTCCCAATTTCTTCCCCTAGGCCCAAACAATGGTGAAGTGTCATGTAGTCGATGTTCACATAACACCACTAGAGGAAAGACAATATACATCTCATCAAAATATCAAACGAATACCAAATTCACATGATTACTTATAACAAGCACTACAAAAAAAGACACATCTGTGACATTTTGGGCCGAACGAATTTTTTTTCTGTCATGCTTATGACACTTCTATGACGATAATTGTGACAAAACCCGGTATCATCATAGATGTGGTGGGCTCCTACTTCTATGACAAAAAATCATGACAAAAAATGGGCTTTTCATCCTGGGAGGGCCGGAGAAGTAGCTGCATGACATTCTTTGGGCCGTCCATGATGGAAAAACCGTGGTAGAAGCGAGAGCGAGGAAAATATCAGGGAGTTCCCGGTTACGGTGGGTGGTCGGGGCCGAGCGATGCACGGAAGTTTGCATGTTTGTCTCGTACACGTACGCGCGTGTGTGCGAGGCGTTGGGCTCTAACTGAACCCGAGCGAGGCGTTCGCCTACTGAACCCGAGCGATTGCACTGCAGGCTACGCATTACTGAACCCGAGCGATCCCTTGCTGTTAACTGAACCCGAGTGATTCCTTCGCTACTGCTGCTAACTGAAGATGATCGAACCTATTGCCTCCTTCCCTTGATGAACAGTGAGCGTTGTTGGGGGGGGTTGGATGAACAGTTCCCGGTGGGGGGTTGGATGAACAGGACCCCGTGGTAGTAGAGGCCATTGACGCTGGATGAATAGGACCCCGATCGATCGAGCCGGTTGGGGGTGGATGAACAAGACCCCGTGGAGGGCTGAATGAATAGGACCCCGTGGAGGGCTGGTTGAACAGTAGCCGGTGGAGGGCTGGATAACAGTAACCCGTGGAGGGGTGGTTGAACAGGACCCCGTGGAGAGGGCTGGTTGAACAGTAGCCGGTGGAGGAGAGTTGGAGGCTGGATGAACAGGAGCCCGTGGATGAACAGTCGCAGGTGGAGGCAGGAGGGGAGACGCCGTGGATGAACAGTCACAGGTGGAGGCTGGAGGAGGTCGAAGGTGGATGAACAGTATCCCGTGGAGTCCCGTTTTGCGGTACGCCACACCCCTCCCGATGAACAGGACCCCCGTTTCGACTGTAGCGCTCCAACACAAGTCCGTTTCCTCTGTTTTGCAGTACGCCACACCCCTCCCGATCAACAGGACCCCGTTTTGACCGTAGGAGGTCCAAGAGAAGTCCGTTTCCTTCGTTTTGCGGTACGCCAGACCCCACCCGATGAACAGGATCCTGTTTCGACCATGGTCGGTCGAACACAAGGTCGTTTCCTCCGTTCTGCGGTACGCCAGGCCTCGTTTCGATCGGCTGTTCTGTCCAAGCCGGTTGGCTCCCGATGAACACGGCAACGCAGTTTCTCCGTTCCGACCCAGCCATGTACACAAGCCCTGGCCGTACGTATGCACGAGTAGGCGTTCGAGACCCCGCCCGTATGTACGTACGTGGTCGTATTTACTTTCTTGCAGCCTGGCTATACGTACGTGTACATGCTACGTGTGCGCCTCTACTACGACACGTGCCCTTCCTTACTCGGCCATGGTTCATAGCTGCAGCCTGCAAACAGATCGATCGACCAATATGTACGTACACGTTCGCGACCAGAATGACAATGCTACGTACGCTCCGACCAGGTGGGTCCCGACTGTCAGGGAGGATAAGGAGGCACTTCCTTACGTGCGAAGATGTAGCTGGTGAGTCCCAGCAGTCAGGGGGCGAATCATTTTTTTTGCCCGTAATATGGACGCACTTCCTTGCGTGCGAAGATGTAGCTGGTCAGTCCCAGCAGTCAGGGGGAAATGTTTTTTTTTGCAAAACACGATGGCCCGTCCGGTGGGTCCCTGCTGTCAGGTGGAGGAATCATTATTTTGCGCGTAATAAGGTTGCACTTCCTTGCTGCGGCTGTGGACCCAGCCGTTAGCCTCTCCACGTACATTACTTTTCTGATGGAAGTCGTTTGTTGACCACGTCGACCACGCCGCGCCAAGAGCACCAGGGCGATGGACGACGGCGAGGCCTAGGAAGGGGACGACGCGGAGCCGGGGAAGACGCGGCAGTGGATGCCCACGCGGAGAGGTGTACGAGGGTTCACTGGTTCGGCTGCGGTGTGAGGATGCCGTCGCCGCAGAATAACAGGGGGTGTGGGTGAGTAGAGGGATGGCCTGGCCAGCGGTGGGAGTAGTAGGGGCGGTGTGGCCTCCGCGGCAACACAGCCGGCCACGGGAGGCAGGAGCAGGCGGCACGACCGGCGCTGGTTTGGGCGGCTGGAGCAAGAAGACCAGAGGTTGAAGAAGCACTACAGCCGTTGGATGGACATCGTACGGTCACTGGAGCTAGAATCATTCATATTGACTAAGTTGACAAAGCCCTCCGTCCCCGTCAACTTAGTAGGCCCACAAGTCAGCCTCCCACTATGGTGGTTCCCAGCTAGCAGGGGTACTATTCATTTTTTGCGTGTTGACCACCCGCGCCGAGCGCATCCAAAGGTGGTGGACGACGGCGAGGCCCCGGACAGCAACGAGCCGGAGATAGGAAGACGCGGGAGTGGAGTCACAGACGGAGAGGTGTACGAGGGTTAACTGGTTCTGGTGCGGTGTGGTTCGGCAATCGGTGGAGAAGAACAGGAGGTGTGGATGGGTGGAGGGATGGCCTGGCCGGCGGTGGGGTAGCACTTCACAGCGAAGCGTGCTAAGCACAGCTGCTAGCAGTAGGAGGCGGGAGCAGGTGGTCCCGGCGGCGCTGGAGGAAGAAGACAAGAGATTGAAGATGGATGTCGGTTGTTGGATGTAAATCCAACCGCTAACGATGTCAGAATCATTTGTGGACTAAGTTGACAACGACTTGCGTTGGCTTCGACCTATTGGCCCACATTTCAGCCTCCAAAAATGTGGCACATATTCAACCCATTTTTCAGAATTTACAGTCAATTTGATCTTTTTTTAGAATTACAGTCCATTTGCTGGGCTGGGTGAACAAGTAATGTAGCGTCCATGCGGCCCATTTATTTTTTTCCTAAAAAATTACGTGCCATTTGCACTTTCTCGAAATACACGATTTTGCTGGGCTGATTCTAATTATAATGTTGGGTTGGGCGCAACAATATTATAAAAAAATAAACAGGGGTTGAGCATTTTTTTATAAATATATTTAAATAATAAGTGATTTATTATGACATTGGTCCTTAAATCTTACCAAGCTTTTGTACACAATCACCAGGTTTTTCGTTGCCTTAATCTAAAAAAAACCCAGGATTTTATTGTTAAGAAATTATTTTTATAAGTTAATAAGATGTGGGATATTGTTTTCTTATATATGTAAGTATCTGTTAAATATATGATGAGAATAACAATAATATATAATAACATATAAAATAATTTAAATATATATAATATAGTTAGAAGGGAAACATAAGTTGGACCAGGCGTTCCTATTCTTATATAGAAAAATAGAATAGACCTGTGCGTTTTGTTCAAAAAAATACATAAGTTGGGCTGCCGATGTTTCAGGAAAAATAAAACCTCGGATGGGAGGTCCATAGGCCGGTCGATACATGAAGGCCCTCAAGAAAATACAAACCGAGATGTCGTGGGCTGCGCATGTTAAAAAAGAAAGCCTAGACGGGGCAGCCCACAACCCAGTTGATACTTGCTGCCCCAGTGATAATAAATGATACCTGCCAGCTCCCCGACTTCGTTGTAAATTTATCTCCTTTAGTAACTACATTGAAGCACCTAAAAAAATGTAACTATGTTGACAAACCCGTGGGCCCCAACGTCAGTATAGCATTAGGAGGAAGTATTTTTTCAATGAGGCACTTGCTTGCATACGACCATAGACCTGGTGGGTCCCGACTGTCTGCCTCTCCACGTACAGTCCTCTCTAGATTCCTCTCGTTTGTTCAGCATGTTCACAACGGCAGACAGCGGCGCCGCAGTGAGCGCACAAAGGCGCGGGACGAGATCGGACCACCTGAGGCAGTGCCTTATTTCTACCGAAACTACTGAACTAGCCTAGTGGCCAAGTGACACTACCCGACCGCTGTTCCGCCCGGGTTCGATTCCACCTTATGCAGGGAAAATATTTCAATTTTTTTGGCTCTTCCGTTATTGACATGTGGGTCCCCATTGTCATCTACGCACACCACGTCCAACACTTGCCAAAACTTCGTCCCTCGTTTTCTCTGCTTTTTGCACACTCGGCATTGTGTGGGCATTTTGAAAATAGCATATCTTTTTGACTGTGCATCATATGAAGATGTGCTATGCATGAATGTTGATCAACATGATGTTAACTGGCTGGTAGTTCCATTTTCGACCATGAATAAAACTTCCAACGTGATGTTATCCCTATTTGAAAAGGCCATGTTAATATAAATGCTCTGCCTCTGAAAGTTGCAGTTTCTTATCTAAAACTGAACTTGCAGTTTCTTATCTGAAACTGAAACTTGCAGTTTCTTCTCTGAGAATCAGATTGTCTGCACTTTTATACTCCTATGAAACTACATTTTTTAAGTGCTAAAAATAGATCTCTAGAATTCATAAAATACTTCATATGCTCAGTACTGCAAATCTGAAATTCGAAAGACATTCATATCTGAAAGTACTCTCAAAATACACAACACAAAACACAATTCACAACCTGCAAATACTGACAACCCTAAGCTCCTCCTGACAATTCACAACCTGCCCGACTATTGGGCTGCGGGGCAGTCCCCTCCTATTCCTCGACAGCAGACATTCGCATTTTTTTGTTTTGCGTATTTTGGGTCAAAGTTTGACCATGTACTGTATTTGACAAGCAAAATGTGAATGCATGTCACCAAAAATTGTATCGTTTGGTTCGTATCTGAATGTACTTTCAAATTATATTATTTCTGTAACACATAACATATATTTTATTTGTGAAAATCATGGTCAATTATGACCCAGAATAAAAGGGAGACTAGTTAATGTGGGGTCGCTTTCTTAATTGAAGGGTAAATTGATTTTGATTTTGATCCAGTCACAGTGCACCAGCCCTCTCGTCCAATCCTAAATCACTGTCGCATGCTCCTGTCCCTCTTCTCCATTGCAAGACCACCGTCTCTCCTCCCCTCTTCCAAAGCTAGCACCGGACCTCTCAGAAGGACATCTATGGAGAGGATGCATCAGCGAATCGGGAAGATCGTTGGCGGCGACCGGGAAAAGTTAGCCAGGTTGAAGGAGATCCTTACTTGGTTTGACAATGAGTGGGATATTTCGAGGACGGTGAGGGCCATGTGGCAATGTATGCGAAAGAGCGAGACGGCGGCGTTGTACTCCTCGACGGTAGTCACGCCGCAGTCCTTCGAGTTCATCGAGTATCTCCTCTGTGCGATGGAGCAGACAGATTCGCCTGAGGCGAAAGTCAGGTGGAGGTTGAGAATCCAGAGGATAACGAATTGATCGAGTACGATGTGCCGCTCGTGAGGGTGCAGAGCCAGCCGGAGCCATGGGAGTATTCGTTCTCCCACCGCAAGAGGAGGCCGGATGGCGTGACGTCGCTTCCCCACCGTTCTCCACGGTTCCCCCGATGCTCGCCTTGTTTCAACGACGGTGGTAGGGTTTAAGGTAAGCTTCGCACTAACCTAATCTTCCATCCGCTCATGCTTACAATCAGTGTGACGGCTAATGAAAATCATGCTTACAATCAGTCTCCGAGTACTACGCCAATCACCCTAAAATAGCTCTAGACCTTTGGGTCAAAGTTGTGACATTGTGTACAAAAAAAGAAAAATAGATTGGTGCTTCTTTCAGAAAAGAGTACTCCCTAGAAAATTGCCAATATAAGCTACTAGTATTTGGTTAGAGGATTTGCTGCCGAGAAAGATCCGTCCACAGAGAGCGCCATACATCCCACTAGTGGTGGTGGATGCCAATGCGTGCATGGAGCATGGTTGGTGTCGGTAATTTTTACTTGGCACACCTCGCACTCTGCATATATGTCGGTTCCATCCGTACATTTGTGCAGTTCCACCAAAATGCAGCTGAATAACCTTGTTTGCACAGATAATGAAAAAGCATCATTACATTATAGTGGCACTAGTTGATGAAACATACACTAATAAATAGAAGAAAATATTGCGATAGTATCATGGTATGCCATGCTGCGAGGACGAGATGGGACTGCGACGCCTCATACGGTAGGCCTCATACTGGAAATCGACCCAAGTCTCCCCGATACACCATCTGCCAGTGATGAACATCAGTGTACATCGGTAGTACAAGGAGGGGCCTCGAGACATTCCAATCTCTATTTTTGTGCAGATCAACTAAAATTAAGCACCCCAGTTTGTAGAAACGCTTAAACATTAACAATGGGACTAGTTGATGAAACATATACTAACAAAGAGAAGCACTTTCTTTATCTACATTGGAAATGAAATGATAAAGAGGACACTCGCTCTATTTTAACTGTATTATTACTTCATTTTATCTGTAGCACTAGGGTCGAGCAGGTGGCAAACGAGGTGTACCATGCGTCGCAAGGATGGAGGCCGGGGGGGGACTTAGGCTGGGATGCTGAAGCTGGCTCTTTCAGTCCCTATCTTCCCCCCTGATGTTTCTGTGATAGCATTTGGGTTGTAATCCAAACTTGGTCGAGCTAGTGCTGTGCCCCCCTACCTGCCTAGCTTATGTGGCAAACTTGTCTCCTGCTAGTACTCAGTCCGTTCTAGTAGTAGTTGTATAACTGCCCGTTTACACTGAGATGTTGTCAGATAATGGTTCTCTATGGTTGGTTGGGTTTCTTTAATGAAATCAGAGGAAACCCCCTCTTTCGATATATAAAAAAATATTGCCTCAAATTAATAGTGCCACTAGATTAAGGTGCAAAATAATAACATTATTGCTTTATCATGGCAGTGCCAAAACACTAGCACAAGAGCAGACTCAACATGCAGGATCTTTGGCAAACGGTCAAACCAAAAAGGAACATACCTCGTGATGGGAACCATATCTGCAGCCAACGCCATCGTAGAAGGGATGACACCAGTCACCAACATGGATGATTCAATTCATGGGACCTTTTGGTGCAGTTCACCTAAAATGAAGCAATGTCCCATGAGCTAGCAGCTTCTTCATTTTTTTAAGAAAAGGGCTCCAGCCCTGGTTCCATTCCCATCAGAAAACGAAACCTACAGAGCTTCTTCTTCATTAGTTGCAATAAAATTGAGCAACATCAAGGTTGGTTGTGAAGCTCGTGGAATGTTCAACTATAATTTGGATATCATTTGTGCAGTTCAACTAAGATCAAGCGTGAAATGTATATCTCTGTTTGCACAAAAAAGGTGGAAAGGAGGGTGACTAACAAGTGATGAAACATACATCAAATGAAAAGAAGCATGTTCCTTATCTGAATGACAATCCTACAAGGACAGCAGCAATTTCTAAAGCAGCGGCATTGCTAGATATTAGTGTGGGCATTTGGATGAACTATGACAACCGTTAAATACAACATTACTTTAATGGCGCCATTGCTTCATTTTACCACCAATATTACATTAACAGCTGCTACAGAGTTGGTATTTGGGAACGGGAGAGTAGGTGGACCAGGACAGTTGCATTTCTAACGAAAAGAAACAACTTATCTCAATGGGAAATTTAGCAGGACATGAAAAATAATGCCATTGAATCATATTACTGGAGGCATTACATTGAAAACAACATTGGTTTAATGTGTCCTTACTTTTAACAGTGCGACTGCTACATTTTACCAGTTGCATTACATAAGAGGGGCTCGGGGCAACAAACATCAGAACAGGATATCTGGGTTGGTCCCATTTTTGTTCGGTATAGCCACCTTATACTGTGTGAGGCTCGCAAATCTAGTGCTGGACATACTCTGTTGACTTGTCCCCCAGTTCCCACTTGCTTTCCTTTTTCAACCAATAGATCGGGTTTATATTGAGTTTGTACTGCGTTTCCCTTTATTTCCCTATTAGACCAAGAGACCAGTTGGATAGCCAGTCTCTACTACTTTTCGCCCCCATTATTTCCTCTTTCGACCAAGTCCTAGATTCAGGTAACAAATCTTCCCCCACCCCCACCCCCTTTCTTCCTTGTTTGAACCAAGTAGTACTAGATTCGAGTGCATGAACTAGTTTTACCACTTAACAGTAAAAATTTAGGTGGCTTCCGAACAGCCGATCGATCCTATCTACGAGGGGGCTTGAGAAATAGTAAAAGATACAAATGCAGTGACGTCAGGAGCTGGGGAAGTAGAGCAGGCCGGTTTCGAAGGAAGTTATACCTGAGGGTCGCCGGGATGTCGCTAGGTGGGCAGCGGGAGCCGGATCTGCCCACACTATGACAGCCAGGAAGAAGGGGTCGGAGGCCCTGCCTAGCCAGCGGTGCGTGGGAGAGAATGGCAAGGCACGTTGATCGGGACGCGCCGGTAGTGTGTAAGAGCCGTCGTCGAGGACAACTGTGTGAATGTTGCACCTTCTCACCTTCCCCGGCGGAGAGGATCCGGCTGGATCTGTGACCAGCGGTGAGCAGAGAGTGTGTGTGGCCACCGCTGTCGTGTTTAGATCTGGAGAGGACGAGGAAGTGTGAAGAGAGCAACACTAGCAAGCAAGCGCGGAGGCTAGTTTTCTTTTATCTACCGAAGCCGGCTTGACCTCGTCAATGAATGTCGAGAAGTCTTCATGCACCTGCCCCGGAGGCACAGTTGTTGTCATTTTGATCTGAAGCACCGGATTAACATATAACACGAAAAAATGCCACATGACAAGAAACCATAACCTCACTACCCCAAGGAGACAACATGAATCCCGACGGACAAACTAGACGAGGATCAAAGCTCAAATTAAAGATAAACTCGTAGAAAAGGGGTCCATCGATAGATGTCCTAATTAACATAGCCGGCTTGACCTAGATAGCAGCCGAGTAGTCTTCGTGCATGTGCCCCCAATGACCAGCGCCTTGGAGGAACTCAGTTGTCATTGTTTAACCCTCGCGGTGATCCAAAGCACATGACACCTAATATTGCGAGATGACAAGAAACCTTTTTTTAGATTTCTAATCAGAACTACAGCCATGTACAACACAACCTGCACGATATGTAGACGATAGCCAATCCAGCAGTGTCTGCTGGAGTCTGGTCACATGCATGGACGAACTGATCTTCCGTGTCATGCAGGGATCGTCCAGGCATCGACGTCTGTACAACACTGCTACAGTACTATCGCTCATCTTTCTCTTCTATTAACTCACCCGACTTGCGGGGCCGGGGAGTGTGCCTATGGTCGGTTCTCAAATGCGGTCCCACATGTGTGTGCAAACGCAATAATATGGCGCGCGTTCCATTTGGAGAGCGGCGTGCCAGACCGATCGACCGTCTGGGGTGCGACGCGAACGCAACGAGCGTGTTGTATACTCCGTACATGTGTACCGCCCGTTTTCTTGAGGCTTTGCTCCATGGCGCAATCCATGGATACAAAATTAGTATACTGTACTATTTAAAAGTCGAGGGCGGGGCTTTTCCCGCGCGGTGGGTGGGGCAGTTCCACCTAGTCAGTTCGACAGAGACGCGAGAAGATGAGGGAGTAGGCTGCTGCAAACGTAGGGCTGTGTGATTTGACAGCGAGTTACTGCTGGACAGGTGGGTCCCGTAATTTGACTTGCCATTATCATTTTAACTGCGGCGCTACGACCAGCATAAGTCTCCCGATTCTTGACACCTCCATGGTATACAGGTGCCTCTCCCAATGCTCCACCATAGTAGGCTGGCTCTTGCATGAGAGCCCACTCCTCCACTTTTTCCTTGCCTCTTTCCTCCACATATGCAAAAATGCCATGTAAGCAGGCTTATAGCCCACTATTGTACTTGCTCGTACAGGTGCTAAGCCTGCCACATAGGCATAAAGTCTGATGTGGCAAGTTAATTAAGAAGAGAGAGACTAGTTTGGTGACCCAGGAAGAAACAGTGCTAAGCGCGCATACCTAGGTGAAAAGACAATTTTGAGTCTATAGCTAATTAAGTGAAGAAACTTAGCAACAAAAAACTAAGCACCTATGCATTGGGGACTTTAGTTGCTAAGCCATTTAATGCCCTTAGCACCTCATCTAAGCACCATTTCATTAGAAGAGGTCACTCCTTGGCAAATGCAATAAATACTACGAAGAAAGAGATAGAGAGAAGTAAAAAATACTCTTATAGCCAACCTTATAGCTAACCTTGTTGTATGAGTGACTAAGTGATGACTATGTATTACATGCCAACATTAGATAGCCTAACGCACCATGTTAAATCTCCAAGGGTGCGACCGCGCGAGCGAGGCTACGGTCGTGGTAGGCGCGACCATGATACGGGCTGCTGGCAGCCCTTGGATCTGAGATCGAACGGTCGCATGCTAAGTTGCTAAAAATTTGCAGAATAATCCTCCAGGATAGGATATTCACCCATAGGTCTAGAATCACGCCATGCAACCGTTCGATCTCAGATCCAAGGGCTCTCGGAATCCTATATCATGGGAGAATGGAAAGCTTTGCATCACCTGTAATTTTCCCGACGCTTGACATGACATCGAGAGCCATTTAATTGGGCGTCGAGTAGACATGACATCTAATTGGGCCCCCATAGTACTATGCATGAATCCATTTATCCACCAGGCAACCCACTACCCTGCCGTTCGCACGGCCCACTCAGCATTTTTACAATCGAAAAACCGCTAGCAGTTCGCTCCTACTCGTCCCCGGCCGTCCTTTAACATTACGGTAGTTCTCTCCTAGTCGTCCCGTCCTTTCACATTACAGCAGTTCCACAAATCCTAACCCTCCTCCCAAATCCATGGCGTCCCAAATCTCCATGATCGGCGGTGAGTACAAGGTTAGAACTATCACCAGCGATGACTTCGACGTCATCTACACCCATTCTTCCGCGACGGTGAAAGGATGCCTTGCTCGCTTCAGACGCATGTTCGAAAACTCAAATGATGAGTGGGTCGTTGGGCTAGATGTTGAATACACTACAACCTTGGACAAAGAGAAGAATCTAAAGGAGGAAGAGAAGATGAAGCCCGCCGTGATCCATGTTTGCGTGCATGACTTATGCTTGGTCTACCACATATGCCATGTCGACGTTGATTGCGAGGAATTTAAGAACTTCCTCAAGGGTGGACTAGTCAAATTCGTTACTGTAGACTTTACGAATGACAGAACAGTCCTGGGTCAGATAGGCCTCGTTGTAGGCAAGCCCTTCGACCTCCAGAAGAATTGGATGGTGCCCTCCCGTGATCAGCCTTCAATGCTGACCCTGGCAGGAGCCATGGTTCATCCTTCGTACGGTAAACTGAAGAAACCTCTGCCCAAGTTTCATCGTGCATGGCAGTGGAATGTACTAGATATAGACCACATCCACTACGCTGCAATGGATGCCTACCTTTGTTTCAATATCTACAAGGGTTGGATGAACAGCAAGAGCCAAGTGTGTGGTTCAAGCAAAGAAGTATCGGCCAAGAGGAAGAGGGACAAGGACGAAGTCGAGCACGTGGACGAGGAGTCCGAGTAAGGTGGCAGTGTCGTTGCTCATGGTGGTTCTAATGCAGTGTCTACCGGATTAGTTGCTTAGTTTAATTTCAGGTGTGCTTAGTTTTATTTGAGGGGTGTGTTGTGCTGAGCCCCCAGCAGAACTATGTTATGTTCCTTCTTGTTACTTTAACTCTTCAGTACGTACATACTAGTATTTCTTACAGTTCATCTTTTAGTTGGTATAGTACTACCACTTGTTTCTTCACATTATATACGTACAACATATATGGCCAACATCATATAGCCAGCAGTTTAGTTGTCAAAGAATTTCAGGGTGCTTAGTTTTGTCAAAAAAATTCAGGGTGCTTAGTTTTATTTGAGGGGTGTGTTGTGCTAGACACCATTATTGTGACTCAAATCTCTTTTGCCATGTTATAATGACATAAATACCGATGGACCAACATGCCAGCTCTCCCTCTATCTCACTACAGTAAAATAAAGTGTGGGGCCTACTTGATCCCAACACGGTTCTTATTTTCCTGTAAAATTATTCGCTTGGTTATTCCTGACAAGCGGAGCCACACTTATCATTGTGAGAATCGGCTTATTTTTGTCATATAACATGGTCAACGGGTTTAACGTGAAAATAACAATGTCTAATGGCATTCTTGAGCAAACATCTAACTTAACGATGGCATTTTTGAGATATCTAATTGCATTTTTTAGCAGGCATCTCACAGATCGATGGCATTTTTGAGTAGTTGTAACTTCTAATGGAAAAACTGAGTAGTGATACACAACTAGTGGCATAAATAATAAGAACCCAAGAATTAAATAGGTATGCTAATTTCTTTAATAGAATTTAGCACCCCATTTAAGCACGTACTAGCTTTTTTAATAGTACTATATGCATAATTTGGCGACGAGCGCTCTCTATATGTACCACCTTTTTTCTTTAATTTCTTCTTGTTAGTTTTGCTCCATTTCGCAATCCATCGATACTACTATTGTACAAAAGTATACATTTTTAAAAGGCTAGAGGGCGGGGCAGTCTCGCTTAGTCGGTTTCACGAGAGGCAAGGGCCTTTGTGATTTGACGGCTCATTACTGCTGGAAGGCGGGGCCTTGTGATTTGACTGCTCGTAGAAATGTGCCGACGACCTGAGGAGGAGCAAAGAACCATGTGGCATGCTCAACTTTTCCACTGGAGTACTAGTACGATAGAGGAGCGCGAAACACGGCAGCCCAGTGCCATATGGCGATAAAAATGATCTAATTTGCTAGTCATCTCATTGTTAGCATTGTTCTATTCATGCCTCACAGAGAACATGACACGTGCGGCGAAACAACCGATGCAAAAGAAGAAACACAGGAGCAAAAGAAGAAGGAAGATTATCACCCCAAAAAAAGAAGGAAGACGCACACACAAGTCTGGGGCGCTGCTCTCTACTACATGAAGGGTTGCTGGCCGAGGAGTTGTAACTGCTTCTTCATCGCCTCCACGACCTCCATCTCCTTGCGCGTCTCCTCCGCCATCTTCTTCATTCTGTCCATGACGCGGGATTTCTCGACGCGAGCCTTCATCATCTGCTCCACGGCCGCATTATGTACCTTGACAGCAGCCGGGTGCTCGATGCGGACCTTCGCCAACTCCTCCTTCTATTCCATGACGAGGACCTTCAGCAACTTCATCGAGGAACTACTCTTCTCATGCAGCTTCTTCTAGCTGGTGTTCTCCTCCTTCAGCAGGTCGAGCTCGTGGCAGAGCTTCCGCCGGTCGCCTTCTTCTCCGAGGCAATGCTCTTCTTCAGCAGCATCACCAAGCCGGCGGTCAATTCCCCCTTCTCATTGGGCTCAGCGGGCATGTCGTCGAGGCTCTCCTTCAGCAGCTCCACCAAGCCGTGGATGAACTCCTTCTGCTTATTGAGCTGATCGGGCATGTCGTCGAGGGATAACGACTCCAGCGCCGCCAGCTCGGCATGTTCGCCTCTGCGGCTAGGGCGCTCCTGGGAGCCATCGCCTGCCCGTGAGAGATATTTCGAGGTCTCTGCGAGGCAGTGAGCCCTCTTTTTTTCCGCGGCCTTGGTTGCCGCTCCCTTGTTACGAGTAGTTCTCAACCTAGAGCTCTGCACACCGACCATGGAAAGGACGGACGAAGAAGAAGGACTTATGAGGAGGAAGGTAGAGTAATTTTCGGCTAGGTAGTTCCCCTTTTTATAACCTAAGTACTAGTACTAGTACTAAAACCTGCATAGTGGGAAGACATTCAGGTTTGGTATGTACTAGTAGGTGTGAGCAGGCTTGCACTTAATTGTAGCACTAGTACTTTGGAATGTGGTGGGAACAAGGTAAAGATTAATTGATGGTTTTGGTTTCGAGGCCCGAAACGGCTCCCGATGAGTTTAGTGGAACATAAATTTCAAGTACTCCCTCCATCTTAGTTTACAAGGCTTGCACGTGTATCTAGGTCATCAATTTAACTTATATAAAATAAAATTTTTAACATAAAAATATATCATTAAAAAAAGAATATTTGAGGTTTGTAATGATATATTTTTTGTAATGTATGCCTCTTATTAAGTTGGTCAAATTAAAAACCTAGGTACACGTGCAAGACTTGTAAATTGAGATAGAGGGAGTACTAGACTCCTCAAATGCGGTCGCACAAGTCAGTGATGTAACTGGTCGTACATGTCAGACCAAGCCGATGCGTGTCCCTTCGGTGAGATGCGGGTGCGACCGACCGTCTGTTGGTGCGACCGACCGTAAAGTATTACGCGATGGAGACTTCTGGTTGTGGCTTCGGTTGATTGTCACGACCAAGCATTCAAAAACTAGTGATAAATCAATTACCATCTTTTTCCAAACGACCAAGTATTTTCATAGGAATAAAATACATATAGATGGAGTGATTGTCAAGGTTGCAAACCGACATGGCGTTGCAAGTTCACTGCAGCAGCAACCGACTAGGTCACTGCATCGCTGGCGGGGAAGGAGGGCAGCTCACCTCGCCTATGATGCATGCCCAGCGGCGCCGCCGCAACTGGTCCCGGGATTTGGCTTCTCCTACCGCCCATTTGAACAGTTGCACCGGCTGCTCATGCCATTGCGCAGGCATGCGTGTTCTTTCCTCCGCAGTCGACTCTGTGAATATGATCTCTGCCATTAGCCCCAGCTCGAAATCAACGCGACGCTGCCAGATGCTGACATCCCTCGGCATCTCTCCCCTGAGATCGACTTGCACCTCCACCCTGTGCTTCGCCAGGCGCAGCTCCTTCGAACCTGTCTTCAATTGATGCGACGCTTCCTCGATCCGATTTGCCCTTGCCGCCCACCACCTAAAATGCAGCCCTGGCATGTCCTCCGGCGCCACCGATCTGTGATTCCAGAGCAATGGATCCCCTCTGAAACACATGTGGGTTTCGCTCAAAGGCAGCAGTGCTGCAGGCCGCAGCGAGAGGGCAACCCGCGGGATCCTGGGATCTAAGGGATTATCCATGGCAGGATCCTCCATGGCGGGATCCGGTGGGCGAGGCGGGGAGGCGAGCGTAGGCGCTGGGAGAGCCCTACGAGGCTAAGATAAAGATAGTACTACTCCACTCCGTCCATATTGAAATACAAAGGTCATCAACAGTAACCCGGGCAAAAATTGATCATCCTGCCTGCGTCCTGGTTTATTGGCCCCCTTTTTATTTTGTGCCAATATTTGACCAAAAATTTAACTAACAAAATGTTAATGCATGTCACCAAAAATTATATCATCGGAATCACATTTGAAAGTAGTTTTCGATGACATTAATTTTTATGACATGCATAAATATTGTGTTACTTAAAATTATGGTCAAAAATTGGCACAAAATACGAAGGAGACCAATGGAAGTAGCAACCCATGATTTAACTACTTGCATGCACGCAGTGGAGTAGTAATGTCTTTCTCAACTACTTCATCCCTCACGTCCACTCCAATTTGCATGCACTATATTAATTGGCCATCAATGAAGTGAACGACTTTACACGCATCAAATTATCACATGGGGTGGATCTTCGTACAAAAATGCGTCCCACCGTGTACCGACGTGTGCGTGCGAGGGAATGAGTGTGTGCGTGCACATCTTCGCTTTGTGCATGTACTGCCAGTGTGCATCAGAGAGGACGAGTACATTCTTCTGGAACCAGTAGCACGTCACTGTGATCAATCCAGACAAGGAGGTCGCGACAACTCCTCCACATGTGCCACGTGGCTTCATGGATGCCCCCACATCATTTTAATCATAATATATTAACTAAAAAAGGAAGTACTAGTAAGGTACACGTGCATTGCACGCATGAGATTTGGCAACCAAATTATGAATATGGGCTGTTTGGATTGTGACTATGTTTGCCTTATATTGCCACATTATGGGGCTGTTTGGTTTCCAGGCACATTGCCACACTTTGCCACACCTCATCTTAGGCAAGTTTGACCAAGTTAAGTGGGTGTTTGGTTCTAGCCACACCTAAGGCAAGATATTTTTATGAGCAGAAACCCCACATGTCATAGACACAAAAAGTGTGGCAAGATTCCCTTAGGCAAGCCAAAGTGTGGCTAACAATTTGAGCAACCCAAGTTAGTCAAGTGTGGCAAAAAATATAATGTTCACACTTTGCCACACATTTTTGACAAGCTTGCCTAAGGTTAAGGTCTGTTTGGTTTGTGACTAACTTTGCCAAAGATTGCCACACCTAAGGTTAGGCAAGTTTGACCAACTTAGATGAGTGTTTGGTTCAAGCCACACTTGGGCCCACATGGCATACACACAAAAGCAAGATTCCCTTAGGCTTGCCAACTTGTGGCCCACATGGCATACACACAAAAATGAGAGCCACAAGTTGGCAAGCCTAAGGGAATCTTGCCACACTTTTTGTGTGTATGCCATGTGGGCCCAAGTGTGGCTTGCCTAAGGTGTGGCTTGAACCAAACACTCACAAACTTGCCTAACCTTAGGTGTGGCAATCTTTGTAAAAGTAGTTACAAACCAAGTATCCCTAAAGTGTGGCTAGAAACCAAACATCCCCTAAATATCACACTATAGCATGTAAGCTTTGAGTCATATATGCACGATGTAGACGTTCGTTTAATTCTTATAGTTCATCTCATTAAAAATCAATTAGTTTTTATAAAAAAGTTAATCTATTTTATGATTCATGGAATTGTGCGTTGTAAAGCATAAAGAATAAACAAATAATGGCAATTCAACTAGAAAAAAAGTTTGGGCAGTTATGATACGGAAGATTCTAGAACAAAGGAGAAGCACTTGTGTTTTGAGGTTTGTGCATTATGCTTAAGTTCAACCATGGAGTCTGCTAGATTGTACATGTGGCAAAATCCAGTGGGGGGCTAGAAGATGGTGACAGGGGCCAAGTGGAGGGAGACTCTGAAGGAGTGCACAAGTGCGAGATCGATATTTAAAGAGAGGGGCGAGAACGTGCGCTGTTGCGCGCAGTGGCGGAGCCATGAAAAATAAATGAGCTAGGGGGCCAAGCATTGCTAATCCTTTACGAGGAGGGCCAATTCATCAACTTAAACCATTTTAACAGCAATTGATCTACTGATCACATTCATATTAGCCTCAATATATAGTGATGTTAGGGGGGGCAGGGCCCTTGCTGCCCCTGTCTTCGCCACTGTGCGCGCGCCCGAGAGATGAAGCGGAAGGCATGGATGATGAGTGGAGGATGTTGGATATATAATTAATGTGGGTGTATTAGCTATGTAATCCTATATAGAGAGGTATAGATTGATCAATGTGTACGTGGGAAAGAGGGTGAGACCTCACTAGATATATAGATTGATCGGTTTGTGTGGAAAACTGGGAAATACCTAGCTATATATACACACACATAGAGGAACATCGATCGTTGCGCATGCACGTGAGAGATAAAGAATGCCCGATATGATGAAGAGGGCCGGGGAGGTGTGTGTGTGTGTGTGCATGCATGGGAGACCGACCCAAAGAAAAAGATTGCATGTGTGCGATAGATAATGCGAGTGGTAGTGTGTGTGCATGCATGCACGAGAGAAAGTTAGTGGTACAATTATAAAGACAAGACGACTGTGTGGGTGTACAAGACTAGGTGAGGTCATAATCAATGTAAAGTTGAATTCAAATATTTTAATAAGAGATCATGATATGTTTGAAACCCATGCATGCATGAATATAACTAGGATATGCGTTGTGTGGTTTGGAAATGAGCATGCTATACTTTATACACATTGACATGGTCAGACTGATTTGAATTTGAGATACCGATGGCAGATATCGTTTGGCCACATTGCATCTGTGCATGGACACACTATCCTAATTGGAGATGATGGGTGGCTTTCGCATCACATATCTATATCTACTAGCAAGATTGCCATGCGTTGCACGGAAAATCAAGATGCATTTGTATGAGTAGTTTATGTTGTGGGAGAAAAGGATGAACAAGAGAAGGCCTTATTTACAAATGTGGAGAGGGGTGTGGGTATCTTTTTGCAAAATTGCCATAGTTTCCTTCCTATCCATCACATATAAATCGGACGACCTATATTGCAGGATGGCAGGCACACCATCATCACCAACTCTGTTTTTTATAAGAGTAGAGATACCCCTATAAATTATATTTTATATAGTGTGCGAATAACTTTAACTTTGAAAGATGGTCGTTGGATGAAGCCAATCCAACGGTGCAGAGATGGAAAATTTGAGTACTAATGGTCGTTGGATATCATCTACATTCCACCAGATTTTGCCACATGTACAATCTAGAAGACTCCATGGTTGGACTTAAGTATAATGCACAAACATCAAAACACAAGCACTTCTTCTTTGTTCTAGAATCTTTCGTATCATAATTGCCCAAATGTTTTTTACATGATTTGCCATTATTTGTTTTTACTTTATGCTTTACAACGCACAATTCCATGAATCTTAAAATAGATTAGCTTTCTTAAAAAAAACTAGATGATTTTGAATGAGATGAACTATAGGAATTAAACGAACATCTACATCATGCATATATGACTCAAAGCTTACATGATATAATTTGGTATTTATTCATATTTTGGTTGCCAAATCTCATGCTCACAATGCACGTGTACCTTACTAGTCTAAATGGTGTTTGTGTGTGTGTTGTGCGTGTTAAACACATTGTACGTAGTATCATACATGGTTTAGATTCCGAACATCTAGCTGGAGCATACATGTACTATGATTTGAATTCAACATAAAATGGATACATATATATGAATTTGAGATCGTATGTACATGTAGTTCGTATGTATATAGGAATTTACTACTCCTATATTCATGCATGTGTTGTGAAGATAATATTTAGATGGTTGTATAACTAACCCGAGTACAATCCCATTCAAACAGGGAAAATGTACTCAAATTTAGTCCATATGCTAGACAATACGAATTGTTTTTTTATTGTTGAGGGAAGTGCAAATTGATTTGGTACTGTACACGTTATGTTTGTTATCCCGATATTTTTAGTTTCTTTGTTGTTGTATTTGAATGCATTTCTAGTAATATAGTAAAACGGGACATGGCTCTCTCTAGTGATGAGGTGCAAATTGTCTTTTTTGTACACGTTAAGCTTGTTCTCCCGAAATTTCAAGCCGCGCCTTGTTATGCCGAAATTTCAAGCTAGCATCTTTGTCTATCGTGCAGCGAAACTCCCGCCTCTTCAACCCGCGCCTTGTTACCCCGAAATATTTAAGATATATCTTTGTCTCGTTGTGCTCCGAAAACTCCCTCCATCTCAACCCGCGCCTTGCTAAACCAAAATTACAACGCGCGCGAAAACTCCCACCTCCTGCGAAATCCTGACACGCGAAATGCCCTTGATACCCCTGAACCAAAAGAACCGGCTAGCTCAAATCGGTGGGGGTACTTTCGTAACTTACCCCACATTTTGGACAAGTGCGTCCCTAAGCCATGGTTCCCCCTACCAAGCCCACCAATTCATACACCGAGGCCGCGAAAACCTATGAAGCCCCACACCCTCCTCCGTCCGCCACCCAGGCGGAGCCTCTTCCCCGACGACGTCATCCACAGCAACACCTCGACGTCCCTCATACACCGCACCGGATGAGGATCCGTCGTCGATCTCGTCGTCCCGTCGGTTCAGCCACCCCATCCTCCACCTCCAAGGAGCTGCCCAACGTTCCCCTCGTCTTTCACGCCACCTCCATTCCCACACCGCCATCTTCACCTGCACCACCGGAAGAGCAGCATCATCACCGGTTCCTCGGATGAAGCTAAGGCCTAATCGGCACCACCAAAGAGGTTCTACACTAATCGCCGCATTTTCTACTTGATTCGATCTCACAGTGCTGTCGGCGCTCGGTCCCGAGCCGACATGGCGCGGCTCCATCCACGGCGGCATCGCCGGCCACTTCCTCCACGGCGTCGCTCCCTCGATGGTGACGTCCACATCAGTAGGACCTGCTACTGCTTTGGCTCTCGCTCGTGCTGTTGCTCTGCTCTTTCTCTCAGTCCCCTGCCTGGTCTGCTCTTGCTCACGCTGCTGCTCTCGCTCTTGCTTGCGCTGCTGCTCCGATTTAGCTACACTTCAGTCGACTGAATCGACTTTTGGGCCAGTCGATTTTTAGGGGGTGGTGGGGCTCGCTGGAGTTAAGGAAGAACCAGCCACAGCGGGGAGGGGGGCTTGCCGGAGAGGTACCCTACTATCTATCTTAGGGTTCAGGGTGGGGCGATGGTCGCCGGCGGTGGTGGGGCGTTGGCGTGGGGATCGCCGGAGAAAAAGCTCAGCGCGGGGGTGGAGATTGAAGATGAACTGCAGGCCCTTGATTTCGTATCCAACGGCTGGAAAATTGACTGACCAGAGATGGAAAATCCAGCCTCACCCTGTCAGCTGCTCTACTCTTGCGCGCGTTGCTACTGCACGAGCAGCAGATACTGCTCTCTCTCGAGCCCCTGCAGCTGCTACCCGAGATGCTGCTACACGACCAGCTGCCCCGGCTCTCGCACGCGCTGTTGCTGCTGCCACTGCTTTTCTGCTACTAGTGCGTTCAGTTTCGACAATAAAATTCAGTTTCGACAGTCAAATTCAGTTTCGACAGTTAAATTCAGTTTCGATAGTTAAGTTCAGAGATGAGCGGCTGATGTATTTTACATCTAGCACTTTGTGGTTATGTATTTTACGTCATCTATTGGAGATGCTATTAGAATTCCACTCAGGTTAACGTTGTCTCTCTTGTCCTGCTTCAGCCTCGCCGTCGTACAACTCACCGGAGCTGCTCCAACGAAGAAACCCTACATCACAGCGGAGCAGTACCCCGGGCTCCATCTCCAGACGCCTAAGATCTTCTTCCCATCATCCAACAGCCAAATCAGCCGGAGCATCCTCACCGACCAACCCAATCACGCTGAGATCGACATGGCTTTGCCAAAGAGGTTGCACACTTGTTGCATCTCTTTTTTACTCTACATGTTATATATATTATCCACTGAGCACACGTAGTAACGTGAAATACGATTACTTTCTCCTACTATATGACAAGTAGTGAGGTACCAGGCAACTTAGCTATCCCTGATGGACTCTCTTGAACGCCGTCATTATGTATCTCTGCGCGTTTGAGCTGTGCATTTGTAGATGGGACTGGGAGTTGAGCTAGTAGGGCAGTGGCCTGGGTCCAAAGTAGTAGAAGTAGCACAAAAACATTTTTTTAGTGTAGGCTTTTCCGTGCTCAAGCCTGCCTACTAGAATCGCCAGTGCTTGAAAGGAAAAGTGAAGGAAAAACATAGGAATTGGGAAGTTTCCTATGGTACTACTATTCATGCATTTGGTTCAAAGGAATGGAGCAAAGGAAAACTGTAGGATTTGTTCCTTTAGTGTCTCCTTGAAAGAAAAACCGTAGGAATTTTAATATCCACTTGTCCTCCTTTTCAAATTCCTATTCATGAAGCACAAGACTAAGAGATAGTAGCATAATAACATTATAACCGTACATTTTCTTGTGGTTTGACTTAATCTCACAATGCTTCTTTGCGTCCTGTGATCTTCCAATTCTTGTAAACCAAACACCCAGATTGGCAGAAATCCTGTGTTTTTAATTCTTTGTTTTGCACGTGTATTCCTATCCTATTCCTGTGTATTTCCTATCCCTGCATTGTTAGAATCCTCAAATTCAACAAGCCCTTACACAATTACTTATGTTACATATATGTGTCAAAGAAAACCTTGTGTGGTTTGTCCCGCTCCTACTGCGTTGTGTTCCACCCCAGCTCAGCTGCTCCAACGATGGAAGGGTTCACCACAGCAGGGATCCGCTCTCAAGACTGTCTTCCACCGCCTCAGATCTTCTTCCCCGCCACCGGCAGCCACGACAACTGCATTACCATCATCAACTGAGCAGATGACCTTGAGGACTACACAGGTCCGCAAGAGAGGTCGCACTCTTCCGTGTCTGCTTACGTTATGCATCGCTTAATATGACGACATGCTACTTTTTCTTCCTGTTCACCTATTAGACTCCGAGTCAGGTCCAAACTAATGCTGAAACTTGAGTTTTTAAATGGTTGGGGGGTACATATTGGGGCAGCAATCAGTACTATCTGTCTACTATCTGGTTAATCTCGGGTGTCTACTATGAGTTTCATGTTGGGTGCAAACAAACATTAAAGGAGCCATTATCTGTATTTTCTAACTAAAGCTATTATCTGCCTGCTATCATTGGTTTTGGGTCTATCCACAGTTTTCTACCATCACTCTGGATTTGTGCATGCACTCCTTGCATAATCTCACTATGTTTTATTCCTATGCATGTCAGTTATTGTACACAATGGAACTGAACATGTAGAGCTAAAGAGACGAGCCTTGCGTGGCAATAAAATTTCATGCAGACGTCGCTCCATGGTGGGCGCAAAGGCAGCCCCCATCCACCCATTTTGGATTGTAATCAAGAGGAAGATAACTGTTCTGAGGGGGATTCAAAAGGAGAAGACCACTCCTATTTACCCCCTGAGGTCTTTGCTCTAACTTGGCATGCTGATGTTGGTAATATCATGCATATGGTGCCTTGCATTGCTTACTTTATACATCAAATATGACATCTTCTTAGTTTAGACATGCTTTGTGTGAATGACAGCTGTTCAGTTTCTTTATCGTATATGTGAATCATGCAATGCCATCTTGTTTAGCCAGGCATCATATATGTGAATTTTGCAATGCCACCCCGGTTAGCTAGTCATCTTATATGTGAATTATATCATGCCATCATTTTTTTTATTACGTATTAAATTTGTCAACAATTTTAGTACATTCAATTACTCTTCCTGTGCATCAGCCATTCGACACAGTCATGGAAAAATCTGGAGTGGAAACAAGGTCTTCGAAGCAGACAATGCTATCTGACGAAGCGCATGTCTTGCTGGTTACGGATAGCTCCTCAGAGGAGGATTTAGAGACAGATGACCAGTCCTATCCCCCCCCCTCGAGGTGCATGCTCTAACTTGGCAGGGTTATGTTGCTCATATCGTGCGTATTGTGTCTTGCATTGCTATGTCATTTGCTTAGTTTAGACATGCTTTGTGTGAATGCCACCTGTTTAGTGACTAATTACCATATATGTGAATTATGCAGTGCCATCTTGTTGCAAGACATTACATATGTGAATTATGCAATGCTATCTTGTTGCAAGGCATTATATATGTGAATTATGCAATGCCATCTTATTGCAAGACATTATATATGTGAATTATGCAATGTTATCTTGTTGCAAGGCATTTTATATGTGAATTATGCAATGCCATGCTGTTTAGCCAAGCGTCATATATGTGAATTATATCATGCCATCCTTTTTTTGTACTTCTCATTGCATTTGTCGACAATGTTTGCATATTCAACCGCTCTTCCTGTGCATCAGCCATTTGAATTGGTGATGGAGAAATCTGGAGTGAAAACAAGGTCTTCAGAGCAAACAATGCTACATGCTGAAGCAGATATCTTGCTGGTTACAGATAGCTCATCAGAGGAGGATTCAGAGGCAGATGACCAGTCCTATTATCCCCCTGAGGTGTGTGCTCAAACTTGGCAGGGTTATATTACTCATATCATGCATATGTTGTATTGCAATGCTTAGTTTTTACATCATATACACAATATTGAATGCCATCTCCTTAGTTGACACATCATATATGCGATTGCCCTATGCTCACTTGCTTAGTATATAAATCATATATTTGAATTATATCATGCCATGATGTTTACATAGACAACATGTATCTGAATTATGGCATGCCAACCCATTTTCTAAAGACATAATATAGTTATATCATCTCATCCTGTTTACATAGTCATCATATTTTGAATTATGTCATTCTATCCGTGAATTATATCATGCCATCATGTTTCCATCGACGGCATGTTTGTGAATTATGGCATGCCAACCACTTAAGAGACACATCGTATAGTTATATCATGTCATCCTGTTTACATAGTCATCATATTTTGAAGTATGTCATTCTATCCTGTTTAGTTAGCCATCATACATGTGAAATTGTGTCATGCTCTTGTTTAATTAGCCATCATATATTTGAAATTATGTCATGCTATTCTGTTTGGTTAGACAACATAAATGTGAATTATTTCATACCCTGTTTTCTTCCCTACTATCCATTGCACCTGTCTATCTTACAGTGTCTGTACATTCAATTACTTTTCTTGTTTATCAGCCATTTGAATTGGAGGGGGTGATGGCAGTATCTGTGGGAGTAAAAACACGATCTTCAGAAAAGATCGTGCTACCTGTCGATGCAGATAGAACCACGGTTGTACTTGCCCAAGAACCAGCCCCACCACACATAACCTAGACTCGCGCAGATTGTACCCTACCCAGTTGGACAGAGAACCAGCTACACCCCTTCTAACCCCAACCCCTGCAGATAGTAACCCAGTTCCATTTGACACAGCACCGTCTCCACCACAGAGCACCCAAACACGAGCAGTTAGTAAGGCAACTGCAGTGCCCAAAGCACGAGGATCACCACTATGAACCCCAAGTCAACGCTTAAAGCAGAAGAAGAATTGTTCTCAGGTCAGGTTCCGTAGCTATGGTTCATACTCCTTTGCTCTTGCATCACTGTATTTACTCATACCAACTAATTTCAAATTTGAAGGATGCAATTGAAACTCCAATGGCGTAACAGGTATGTTTTAAACCTGTTTCTTTAATGTGTTTGCTGTTGTAACTTGCTCTATGTTGATTTCAATTTCAATTGAATAAACAGTTATGTTCGCATGCCATGCACATTACAAGTGTTGTTATTGCTGTGTAGTTCCCCACACTTATATTCTGTCTATGTTGCTTTGTCTTAAATATATATGATTTGAACTGTCTCTATCTTGATTTGGCAACATAAACTAGAATGATATAGACCATACAGTGACCATACTACATAGATATATGTTTGTTTCATGCTGTTATCCTGTTCACCTTACTACTGAACTGGTTTACCAAAATGAGTTTCATATACAACATGGTAAACCTGTGATGTGTATGTTTGTTTCTCTTTGAGAATGCGGATAAAATAATGGAGAAGAGTACCCTGTTATGCAATGGTAAAGGAAGTAATGCAGATAAGGTTCAAGATAGTGAGACATCCTTGCTGGTCTCCACGAAAGCTGATAAAAACTATATCGAAGACACTGAGACAACCCCAAAGTCCTATCTTAATGTAGTGTTCGAGTTACTGGCTACTACTGCTGGCACCAGCTCTTCGAACTCGCTGCCTGAATCAGTTCGGCTTATTGAGTCTCAACTTCAAGTTGAAAGACATCGATCAGATGTTCTTCGACAGGAAGCCGAAGGACTGAGACTGCAGAATTCATATGCATACTTTCTGGTGCAACAGCAAGCGCTGGAGGATTTAAGCACCAAACAAGAGAAAGTTAATAAGCTTGCTAAGCATCTTCCCAGCATTATGAGTACCCAGGATATTTTTTCTTGAGCTCTTCTGAAGTGGTTTCAGTTCTAGACTTGTTTTGCTGCGGCGTTTATTTGCACTGGTTGCCAACTTTGACAACCAGTGTATGTGATATGCTGCTTTCTTCCCTATATTTGCACTGGTGGTGAACTTTGATGCCCAGTGGATGTAATATGTGTAATAGCCGTGATAGCCTAGCATAAGTTGCTTGCTTATTTCTTTCCTTGTTGTCTTGTTTATTTGTTTGCTTGTAGTCAGTGCAGTTCTTTTTCCGCGGTTTGCTAGTGGCCGCAATAACCTATTTTTTAAAACTAGGCCACAATAACCATGGGCTACATATTTAATGTAGTGACCCTGGGCCTCTTACGGTCCGTAGAAACAATGGGCCTTCTACGGGCCGTAGACAATGGGCCTTCTACGGGCCGTATCATCAATGGGCCTTCTACGGGCCGTATGATCGATTGGCCAAACATGGGCCAATAACAGACCGCATTATGGTCGTAAATGGGCTAGAGTTGGAATCGTCCGTTCATGGGCCGACCATAACGGACCGTCGCTAATCGGCCATATTTGATGACGCTATGAAAACGGCCCAACTTATTAACGGGCCACAAATGGGCCGACTGTAACCACGGGCCGAATTTGGCCCTGCTACCTCTTGAGCTTGCGTTGGTTTTCCCTTGAAGAGGAAAGGGTGATGCAGCAAAGTAGCGTAAGTATTTCCCTCAGTTTTTGAGAACCAAGGTATCAATCCAGTAGAAGACTACACGCAAATCCCTCGTACCTGCACAAACAAATAAGAACCTTGCAACCAACGCGATAAAGGGGTTGTCAATCCCTTCACGGCCACTTGCAAAAGTGAGATCTAATAAAGATAATAAGATAAATATTTTTGGTATTTTTATGGTATAGATTGGAAAGTAAAGATTGCAAAATAAAAGAACGGCGACAGAAATAGCTAGTTGACGGGAGATTAATATGATGGAAAATAGATCCGGGGGCCATAGGTTTCACTAGTGGCTTCTCTCAAGATAGCATATTCTACGGTGGGTGAACAAATTACTATCGAGCAATTGATAGAAAAGCGCATAGTTATGAGAATATCTAGGCATGATCATGTATATAGGCATCACGTCCGTGACAAGTAGACCGAAATGATTCTACATCTACTACTATTACTCCACACATCGACCGCTATCCAGCATGCATCTAGAGTATTAAGTTCATAAGAACAGAGTAACGCATTAGGCAAGATGACATGATTTAGAGGGATAAACTCAAGCAATATGATATAAACCCCATCTTTTTATCCTCGATGGCAACAATACAATACGTGCCTTGCTGCCCCTGCTGTCACTGGGAAAGGACACCGCAAGATTGAACCCAAAGCTAAGCACTTCTCCCATTGCAAGAAAGATCAATCTAGTAGGCCAAACCAAACTGATAATTCGAAGAGACTTGCAAAGATATCAAATCATACATATAAGAATTCAGAGAAGAATCAAATACTGTTCATAGATAATCTTGATCATAAACCCACAATTCATCGGATCTCGACAAATACACCGCAAAAAGTATTACATTGAATAGATCTCCAAGAAGATCAAGGAGAACTTTGTATTGAGATCCAAAGAGAGAGACGAAGCCATCTAGCTAATAACTATGGACCCGAAGGTCTATGGTAAACTACTCACACATCATCGGAGAGCCTATGGTGTTGATGTAGAAGCCCTCCGTGATGGATTCCCCCTCCGGCGGAGCGCCGAAAAAGGCCCCAAGATGGGATCTCACGGGTACAGAAGGTTGCGGCAGTGGAAAAAGTGTTTCGTGGTGCTCCTGGATGTTTTCAGGGTATAAGAGTATATATAGGCGAAGGAAGTAGGTCGGTAGAGCCACGAGGGGCCCATGAGGGTGGGGGGCGCGCCTACCCCCCTGGGCGCGCCCTCCTACCTCGTGGCCGCCTCGTTGCTTCCTTGACATCCACTGCAAGTCTCCTGGATTGTGTTTGTTCCAAAAATGATTCTCCCGAAGGTTTCATTCTATTTGGACTCCGTTTGATATTCCTTTTCTTCGAAACACTGAAATAGGCAAAAAAAACAGCAATTTGCATTGGGCCTCCAGTTAGTAGGTTAGTCCCAAAAATAATATAAAAGTGCATAATAAAGCCCATTTAACATCCAAAACAGATAACATAATAGCATGGAACAATCAAAAATTATAGATACGTTGGAGACGTATCAAGCATCCCCATGCTTAATTCCTGCTCGTCCTCGAGTAGGTAAATGATAAAAACAGAATTTTGATGTGGTATGCTACCTAGCATAATTCTCAATGTAATTTTCTTTATTGTGGCATGAATAATCAGATCCGAAAGATTCAAGACAAAAGTTTAATATTGACATAAGAATCATAATACTTCAAGCATACTAATAAAGCAATCATGTCTTCTCAAAATAACATGGCCAAAGAAAGTTATCCCTACAAAATCATATAGTCTGGCTATGCTCTATCTTCATCACACAAAATATTTGAATCATGCACAACCCCATTTTCAGCCAATCAATTGTTTCATACTTTAGTATTCTCAAACTTTTTCAACTTTCACGCAATACATGAGCATGAGCCATGGACATAGCACTATATGTGGAATGGAATATGGTGGTTGTGGAGAAGACAAAAAGGAGAAACATAGTCTCACATCAACTAGGCGTATCAATGGGCTATGGAGATGCCCATCAATAGATATCAATGCGAGTGGGTAGGGATTGCCATGCAACTGATGCACAAGAGCTATAAGTGTATGAAAGCTCAACAAAAGAAACTAAGTGGGTGTGCATCCAACTTGCTTACTCACGAAGACCTAGGGCAATTTGAGGAAGCCCATCATTGGAATATACAAGCCAAGTTCTATAATGTAAAATTTCCACTAGTATATGAAAGTGATAACATAGGGGACTCTCTATCATGAAGATCATGGTGCTACTTTGAAGCACAAGTGTGGTAAAAGGATAGTAACATTGTCCCTTCTCTCTTTTTCTCTCATTTTTTTATTTGGGCCTTTTTATGGCCTCTTTTCTTTCTCTTTTATTTTTATTTTTTTAGTCCGGAGTCTCATCCTGACTTGTGGGGGAATCATAGTCTCCATCATCCTATCCTCACTTGGGATAATGCTCTAATAATGATGATCATCACACTTTTATTTACTTACAACTCAAAAATTACAACTCAATACTTAGAACAAAATATGACTTTATGTGAATGCCTCCGGCGGTGTACCGGGATATGCAGTCAATCGAGAGTGACATGTATGAAAGAATTATAAAGGTGGCATTGCCACAAATACGATGTCAAATACATGATCATGCAAAGCAATATGACAACGATGGAGCGTGCCATAATAAACGGAACGGTGGAAAGTTGCATGGCAATATATCTCGGAATGGCTATGGAAATGCCATAATAGGTAGGTATGGTGGCTGTTTTGAGGAAAGTACATGGTGGGTGTATGATACCGGCGAAAGGTGTGCGGTATTAGAGAGGCTAGCAATGGTGGAAGGATGAGAGTGCGTATAATCCATGGACTCAACATTAGTCATAAAGAACTCACATACTTATTGCAAAAATCTACAAGTCATCAAAACAAAGTACTACACGCATGCTCCTAGGGGAAGGGTTGGTAGGAGTTAACCATCGCGCGATCCCGACCTCCACACATAAGGAAGACAATCAATAAATAAATCATGCTCCAACTTCATCACATAACGGTTCACCATACGTGCATGCTACGGGAATCACAAACTTTAACACAAGTATCTCTCAAATTCACAACTACTCCATTAGCATGACTCTAATATCACCATCCTCATATCTCAAAACAATCATAAAGAATTAAACTTCTCATAGTATTCAATGCACCTTATATGATAGTTTTTATTATACCTATCTTGGATGCTCATCGCTTTAGGAGTAAAATTTTAACCAAAGCAAATTACCATGCTGTTCTAAAAGACTCTCAAAATAATATAAGTGAAGCATGAGAGATCAATAATTTCTATAAAATAAAACCACCACCGTGCTCTAAAAAGGTATAAGTGAAGCACTAGAGCAAAACTATCTAGCTCAAAAGATATAAGTGAAGCACATAGAGTATTCTAATAAATTCCGATTCATGTGTGTCTCTACAAAAGGTGTGTAAAGCAAGTATGATTATGGTAAACTAAAAAGCAAATACTCGAATCATACAAGACGCTCCAAGAAAAACACATATCATGTGGTGAATAAAAATATAGCCTCAAGTAAAGTTACCGATGGACGAAGACGAAAGAGGGGATGCCTTCCGGGGTATCCCCAAGCTTAGGCTTTTGGTTGTCCTTGAATTTTACCTTGGGGTGCCTTGGGCATCCCCAAGCTTAGGCTCTTTCCACTCCTTGTTCCAAAATCCATCAAATCTTTACCCAAAAACTTGAAAACTTCACAACACAAAACTCAACCGAAAATCTCATGAGCTCCGTTAGCGAAATAAAACAAACCACCACTTCAAGGTACTGTAATGAACTCATTATTTATTTATGTTGGTGTTAAACCTACTGTATTCCAACTTCTCTATGGTTCATACCCCCCGATATTAGCCATAGATTCATCAAAATAAGCAAACAACACACGAAAAACAGAATCTGTCAAAAACAGAACAGTCTGTAGCAATCTGTAACTTTCGAATACTTCTGTAACTCCAAAAATGCTGAGAAATTAGGAAGTCCTAATAAATTTGTTTATTAATCTTCTTCAGAAAGAATCAACTGAAAAGCGCGTTCCTGTGATTTATTAAAACTATTCTCGTGCGCGCAAAAGTTTCTGTTTTTCAGCAAGATCAAATTAACTATCACCATAGGTTATCCTAAAG
The DNA here is from genome assembly GCF_018294505.1 of Triticum aestivum. Classification (NCBI taxonomy): domain Eukaryota; kingdom Viridiplantae; phylum Streptophyta; class Magnoliopsida; order Poales; family Poaceae; genus Triticum; species Triticum aestivum. The sequence continues at coordinate 330,986,901 of NC_057811.1, read as the reverse complement.
GTTCTACTTGGCACAAACACTAATTAAAACACAAAACCACATCTAACCAGAGGCTAGATGAAATATTTATTACTAAACAGTAACAAAAAGCAAGGAACAAAAATAAAATTGGGTTGCCTCCCAACAAGCGCTATCGTTTAACGCACCTAGCTAGGCATAAAAACAAGGATAGATGTAGGTATTATCATCTTTGGTATGCAATTCTTCAATCGAACACTTATAACCCTTAGGAGTTTCCTTCTTTTTATTAATGATCAAACTCCTAGGCAAGAAATCGAGGAATTCATTTGTAGCAAAAGGTTCCTTAATGATAGCAAAAAAATTGGGGTGAACACTTATTGATTTGAGATCCGCATTTTCCTTACTAGAAGATTCACCCTTATTTTTAGGAACAGACATCAATTTAGCAACTTTCGTAGTAGGAGGATTTGGAGTATTTCTTACGGAATAAAACGCAGACCCTAAGTTGGTAATAATATCCTCAGAATCTTGATCTATCTTTTCATTAACTATGGGTCCTTTTCCTTAAAAAATTCAGAGTAACTCCTACCTTAGATCCATATTGGGTAATTTGGTTGTGCACTGGGCCTCCGGTTAGTAGGTTAGTCCCAAAAATAATATAAAAGTGCATAACAAAGCCCATTAAACATCCAAAACAGATAATATAATAGCATGGAACAATCAAAAATTATAGATACGTTGGAAACGTATCAGGCCCACAAGCAGAAAATGATAGTAACTGGCCGTAAGTAACCGAATGCTGGAAATGAGCCCAAGAATAAATGGGCCCTGAGAAGGCCGAAAGATAACATGGTCTGGAAATGGCCCAATGGAATAATGGACCGTTAATGGGTATAAAGTGATACACTATTCATTACGGGCCAGTTTCACCACGGGTCGTTAATGGGCCAAGAGTTACAAAGGGCCTCATATGGGCCGAAAGACGTCATGGGCCATACATGGGCCGGAAGTTAAAACGGGCTGGAATCAAATTGGACGGCCCAGATGACGCGCGATTTATCGTCATGGAAGTGGACACTTCCATGATGATAATTTTGGTAATGTCATGGAACACTTCTACGACAGCACAGGTATGACTATCCTGATTTTGTCATAAAATCGTCATGGATGTACATGCATGACAGAAAACATGACCTACTATGACAAACACGTATCATCACGAAAGTGTATTTTTTTGTAGTGAAGGCTTCTCCCATGTCCTCAGGAACAAACGTAACTACTCACGAAGCATATTCATGTTCATAATCAGAGGAGTAATAAATATCATTAAGGATCTGAACATATGATCTTCCACCGAATAAACCAACTAGCATCAACTACAAGTAGTAATCAACACTACTAGCAACCTACAGGTACCAATCTGAGGTTTTGAGACAAAGATCGGATACAAGAGATGAACTAGGGTTTGAGAGGAGATGGTGCTAGTGAAGATGTTGATGGAGATTGACCCCCTCTCGATGAGAGGATCGTTGGTGATGACGATGGCTTCGATTTCCCACTCCGGGAGGGAAGTTTCCTCGGCAGAACATCTCCACCGGAGCCCTAGATTGCTTCTGCCCAGGTTCCGCCTCGAGACGGCGGTGCTTCATCCCGAAAGCTTCCTTCTGATTTTTTCCAGGTCAAAACCCTCCATATAGCAGAAGATGGGCACTGGAGACCTGACAGGGGGCCCACAAGCCACAGGGGCGCGCCTAGGGGGTGGGGCACGCCCCCCAGGCTTGTGGCCTCCTAGTGGGTCCCCTCTGGTATTTTCTTCGCCCAATATTTTTTATATATTCCAAAATAATTCTCCGTAAATTTTCAGGGCTTTCAGAGTTGTGGAGAATAGGTCTCTCAGATTTGCTCCTTTCCGGTCCAGAATTCTAGCTGCCGGCATTCCCCCTATTTATGTAAACCTTGTAAAATAAGAGAGAAAAGGCATAAGTATTTAAACTATAATGTGTAATAACAGCCCATAATGCAATAAATATCAATATAAAAGCATGATGCAAAATGGACGTATCAACTCCCCCAAGCTTAGACCTCGCTTGTCCTCAAGCGAAAGCCGAAATCAATAAATATGTCCACATGTTTAGAGATAGAGGTGTCGATAAAATAAAATATGGACATGAGGGCATCATGATCATCTTTAGAACAACAACACATTTTTTCATATAATTTCTTATGCTAAAGTAACAATTCGTTCACAAGGTGAAGTATGAATTGGAAACTTCATTGAAAACTAACAAACTACGATCTCAGTCCTTGAAGCAATTGCAATTTATCATAATATCGGAAAGAGTCAATGTAAGAGCTTTTGTGTCGCAAGTTCACATACTCAACCATCTTTTAGTCTTTTATAATTGCTAACACTCACGCGATACTTATGAGTTCAAAGCCTCAATCGGACACAGAGAAAGATAGGGGCTTATAGTTTCGCCTCCCAACCTTTTACCTCAAGGGTAATGTCAATCAATAATGCTTTATGATAACCTACATCCAAGTGGATATATATATCTGGATCTTTCTCCAACTAGTGCTTGCCAAAAATAAAAAGTGTAAAAAGGAAAGGTGAAGATTGATAACCCACAAGTATAGGGGATCGCAACAGTTTTTGAGGGTAGAGTATTCAACCCAAATTTATAGATTCGACAAAAGGCGAGCCAAAGAAAATTTGTAAGTACTAACAGCTGAGTTGTCAATTCAACCACACCTGGAGATTAATTATCTGCAGCAAAGTGATCAGTAGAAAGGTAGTATGATAGTTTTGATAATAGTAGCAGCAGCAATAGTAACGGTAACAGTGATGGCAATAGTTTTGTAGGAAGTGCAATAGTAACGATAGTAGTAGTAACTTAGCAAGAACAATATGTAGGAAAATCGGCATTTGACCGGCAATTTGTTGGATGATATTCATCATGTGACAGTTATAACCTAGGGCGATACGGCACTAGCTCCAGTTCATAAATATAATGTAGGCATGTATTCCGTAAATAGTCATACGTGCTTATGGAAAGAACTTGCATCGCAACATCAATCTCAGAACATAGTGGATACTAGGGATCAAGCCCTAACAAAACTAACTCGATTACATGATGAATCTCATCCAACTCCTCACCGACTAGCGAGCCTACGAAGGAATTACTCACTCCCGGTGGGGAGCATCATGGAATTGGCGATGGAGAAGGGTTGGTGATGACGAAGATCGAAGATCCCCCTCTTCGGATCCCCAAACGAACTCCAGATCTGGCCTCCCGAGGAAAAACAGGAGACGACAGCGGCTCCATCTCGTGGAACGCGATAATTCTTTCTCCCTGATTTTTTTTCTGGAAAATAGGATTTTTATAGCGTCGGTTTCAGAGTCTGCGGGGCCACCAGGTGGGGACAACCCACAACGGTGCGCTTGGAGGGGGTGGCGTGTCCTGGTGGGTTGCGCCCACCCAGGTGCCCCCCTCCGGTTGTTCTTGGCTCCAGAAATTCTCTTTTATTGTATAAAAATCCCCGCAAAGTTTCATTCCATTCTGTGAACTTTTATTTCTGCACAAAAAATAACACCATGGTAGTTCTGCTGAAAACAGCGCCAGTCCGGGTTAGTTTCATTCAAATCATGCAAATTAGAGTCCAAAACAAGAGGAAAAGCGTTAGGAAAAGTAGATACGACGGAGATGTATCAAAGATCACCATGACTCTTGTATAAGGGTAGAAGATGAAAGTAAAAGATAGGCCCTTCGCAGAGGGAAGCAGAGGTTGTCATGCGCTTTTAGGGTTGGATGCACAAAATCTTAAGGCAAAAGAACGTCACTTTATATTGCCGCTTGTGATAAAGAACTTCATTATGCAGTCCGTCGCTTTTATTTCTTTCATATCACAAGTTCTTATAAAGCTTATTTTCCTCACACTAAAAGATCATACATATTTAGAGAGCAATTTTTATTGCTTGCACCGATGACAACTTACTTGGAGGATCTTACTCAATCCATAGGTAGGTATGGTGGACTCTCATGGCAAAACTGGTTTAAGGGATGTTTGATGCACAAGTAGTATCTCTACTTGGTGCAAAAGATTTGGCTAGCATGGGGTGAGAAGCAAGCTCAACATGTTGGAGGATCCATGACAATATAACTTCTATTCGGATATAAGAAAACATAACCCATTATGTTGTCTTCCTTGTCCAACATCAACTTTTTAGCATGTAATATGTTAATGAGTGCTCACAATCACAAAAGATGTCCAAGATAATATATTTATATGTGAAACCTCTCTTCCTTTATTACTTCCCATTAATTGCAACAATGTCCAAAACTATGTTTGACAACTCCCAACAAATTTCATGCGACATACTTCTTATATGTGAAGTCGTCACTTCCCACAAGATCATTATATAATCTTTCTATTTCTTTTATTATTTATTTCTTTTTCTCAAGATCATAGCAAGAAAGTAAAGCCCTCAACTCAAAACTAATCTTTATTATATAACTCTCGGACTCGATTACATAGAGGGAACACAAAGCAAAAACTCAAAGCTAGATCATACTAAAACTTTATTCTACTAAACCAAGATATAACCAAAAGGATCAAACTAAGAAAAACAATAAAGGTACAGATGTGATGGTGAAATGATACTGGGGCACCTTCCCCAAGCTTGGCGGTTGCCAAGGGGAGTGCACATACCCATGTATTTAGATCTCTTTCTTCGGAGGTGGTCATGATGGAGTTATTGATGTTGAAAGAAGCTTAGTTAAGCTACTCTTCAAATCCCGCAACTCTTGGAGTACACGTTGAAGCATAATTGGATTCTTCTGAATCTCCTCTAAAAGATGCTTGTTTTCTGGCCACCGTGAGCTTTCCCCTGCACCACTTTCACTTGGATGGGATATATCCCAATTGGAGGGTATGTGCGAGGAGTATTCTCCACTCCATAATTATGAACCAAATTATGAAAGTTGTTCCAATGTAACCTCTGTAAGGGCCTCCTAGGGGAAGCCCTTCTTGTATCTGTTGGCCTTCATGGTTTCTTGTAGTCCCTACTGCTTGATGGGGATTGGGAATAGTGGAGATGCCAGCCAGGGTGCCTCTCTCCGAAGCAGGAGGGTGGACCTCAAGCGAATCCCCCTTGATCTTCTTTCATCGTGACTTCCTTGGCCTCTGCCCTCCCGAGTTCCATCTACATCAACCAAGAATCGTCGTCCACATTGTTGGAGGACGTGGAAGACATGATGCCTGGCCTTGAAAGCTCTGGCAGAAAACAACTCAAAACGAAAACGGGAGATATTGCCGTGGTATGGTGGTCAAATCCTTTGGGAGATTATATAATGAATTTTTACCAACCAAAAGAAGTGTACTACAAGAGAACGGAGTCCGGAGGGCACGCGAGGTGGCCACAAGCCAGGGAGGCACGCCCAGGGGGTAGGACGCGCCCCCAAGGCTTGTCGCCTCCTCATGCACTTTTCAAACTACTTTTTATTTTCCTAATTTTTTAAATATTACAAAACAGAGTAAAATTGCCATTGGAAAAGTTTTGGAGTCGGTTTACTTACCATACCACATACCTATACCTTTTCGGAGTCTGAAACATTCTGGAGAGTCTCCCTTATGTACTCCTCCGGTGTTATGGTGTTAATAATATTGGTTTCAACATTTATGGGAGTACCTGAAATATAATGTTTGATTCTTTGCCCGTTTACCACCTTCGGGTTGGTGCCTTCAGCGTTGTTAATTTTTATGGCACCGGAGCGGTAAACCTCCTCGATAATATAAGGACCTTCCCATTTAGAGAGAAGCTTTCCTGCAAAAAATCTTAAACGAGAGTTGTATAGCAAGACAAGGTCACCTACATTGAATTCATGCTTTTGTATCCTTTTGTCATGCCATCTTTTATCTTTTTCTTTAAACAACTTAGCATTCTCATAGGGTTGGGTTCTCCATTCATCAAGTGAGCCTATGTCAAATAACCTCTTTTCACCGGCAAGTTTGAAATCATAGTTGAGCTCTTTAATTGCCCAATAAGCTTTATGTTCTAGTTCAAGGGGTAAGTGACATGCTTTTCCATAAACCATTTTATATGGAGACATACCCATAGGATTTTTATAAGCAGTTCTATAAGCCCATATTGCATCATCAAGTTTCTTAGACCATTTTTTCTAGATCTATTAGTAGTCTTTTGCAAGATCAACTTTATTTCTCGATTGCTCAATTCTACTTGACCACTAGACCAAGGATGATAAGGAGATTCAATTCTATGGTTAACATCATACTTAGCAAGGAATTTGCGGAAAGCACCATGAATAAAGTGTGAACCACCATCATTCATCAAATATCTAGGGACCCCAAACCTCAGGAAAATAACTTCTTTAAGCATTTTAATGGAGGTGTTATGATCAGCACTACTAGTTGGAATAGCTTCTACCCACTTAGTAACATAATCAACAACAACCATAATATGAGTATACCCATTAGAGGAAGGAAAGGGTCCCATATAATCAAATCCCCAAACATCAAATGGTTCAATAACAAGTGAATAATTCATAGGCATTTCCCGACGTCTACTAATATTACCAATTCCCTGACATTCATCACAAGACAAGACATACTTACGAGCATCCTTGAAGAGAGTAGGCCAACAAAAAGCAGATTGTAATACCTTGTTTGCAGTTCTATCTCCAGCATGGTGTCCTCCATAGGCCTCAGAGTGACACTTGTGTAGGATCTGTCCCTATTCATGCTCAGGTACACAATGTCAAATAACACCATCTACTCCTTCTTTGTAAAGGTGTGGGTCATCCCAAAAGTAATGTCTTAAATCATAGAAAAACTTTTTCTTTTGCTGGTATGTGAAACTAGGTGGCATAAATTTAGCAACAATATAATTAGCATAATCAGCATACCAAGGAGCACTATGAGAAGAATTTATGACAACTAATTGTTCATCAGGAAAACTATCATCAATAGGTAGTGGGTCATCAAGAATATTTTCTAACCTAGACAAGTTGTCTGCTACGGGGTTCTCAGCTCCCTTTCTATCAATAATATGCAAATCAAATTCTTGTAGCAAGAGAACCCAACTAATAAGTCTAGGTTTAGCATCTTTCTTTTCCATAAGATATTTAATAGCAGCATGATCAGTGTGAACAGTTACTTTAGAATCAACAATATAAGATCTGAACTTATCACAAGCAAATACAACTGCTAATTTTTTTCCGGTAGTAGCATAATTTCTTTGAGCACTGTCCAGGGTTTTACTAGCATAATGGATAACATTTAATTTCTTATCAACTCTTTGTCCTAGAACAACACCAACAACATAATCACTAGCATCACACATAATTTCAAAGGGTAGATTCCAATCAGGTGGTTGAACAATAGGTGCAGAAATCAAGGCTTTCTTAAGAATTTCAAATGCTTCTACACAATCATCATCAAAAACAAATAGAACATCTTTTTTGCAGGAGATTAGTGAGAGGCCTAGAAATTTTAGAGAAGTCTTTAATAAACCTCCTATAGAAACCAGCATGACCGAGGAAAGTTCTTATACCTTTGATATCTTTAGGACACAACATCTTTCCAATATCATCTACTTTAGCTTTATCAACTTCAATACCTCTTTCAGAAATTTTATGGCCCAAGACAATACATTCATTAACCATAAAGTGACACTTCTCCCAGTTCAAGACAACATTATTTTATTCACATCTCTGCAAAACTCGATCAAGGTTGCTTAAGCAATCATCAAAAGAAGTTTCGTAAAGGGAGAAATCATCCATGAAAACCTCGACAATCTTTTCACAAAAGTCAGAGAATATATCAGTCATACATCTTTGAAAGATAGCAGGAGCATTGCATAAACCAAAAGGCATACGTCTATAAGCAAAATTACCAAAAGGGCAAGTAAAAGTAGTGTTTTCTTGATCCTCTTTTGACACAAGTATTTGAGAGAAACCAGAATAACCATCTAGAAAGCAAAGGTGTATATGTTTTGGTAGTCTTTCTAGCATTTGATCAATAAAAGGTAGAGTATAATGATCTTTCCTAGTAGCTTTATTCGACTTTCTAAAATCAATAACCATTCTATAACCTGTAACAATTGTTCGTGGAATCAATTCATTCTTTTCATTAGGAACAACAGTAATACCTCCCTTCTTAAGGACACAATGAACAGGACTTACCCATCTACTATCAGCAATAGGATAAATTATACCTGCCTCCAGAAGCTTTAGTATTTCATTTCTTACCACTTCTTTCATCTCAGGATTTAACCGTCGTTGGTGATCAACAACTGGTTTAGCATCAGGCTCCATATTAATTTTATGCTGACATAGAGTGGGACTAATGCCCTTAAGATCATCAAGAGTATATCCAATAGCAGCACGGTGCTTCTTCAGAGTTTTCAATAATTTCTTTTCTTCATTCTCTGAAAGGTTAGCACTAATAATAACATGATATATCTTATTTTCATCAAGATAAGCATATTTCAGAGTGTCGGGTAATTTTTTAAGCTCAAACACGGGATCACCCTTGGGTGGAGGAGGGTCCCCAAGAATCTCAACAGGCAAGTTATGTTTCAAAACAGGCATTTGGTTAAAGAATATTTCATCTAATTCCTTCCTTTCATTCATGAACATAACATTTTCATGGTCTAGCAAATATTGTTCTAAAGGATCAATAGGAGGCACAGAAATAGAAGCAAGACCAATAATTTCATCTTTACTAGGCAATTCTTTATCATGGGGTTGTCTACAAAATTTAGAGAAATTAAAATCATGAGACATATCCCCAAAACTTACAATAACAATTTCTTTCTCGTAATCTATTTTAGCATTAACAGTGTTCAAGAAAGGTCTACCAAATATAATGGGACAAAAATCATCTTGTGGGGAACCACGAACAAGAAAATCAGTAGGGTATTTTATTTCCCCCCATAAGACTTCAACATCTCTAACAATTCCAATCGGTGATATAGTATCTCTATTAGCAAGCTTAATAGTGACATCAATATCTTCTATTTCAGCAGGTGCAATATCATTCATAATTTCTTGGTATAAACTAAAGGGAATTGCACTCACACTAGCACCCACATCACATAAGCCATGATAACAATGATCTCCTACTTTAACAGAAACAACAAGTATGCCAACAATAGGTCTATGTTTATCTTTAGTATCGGGTCTAGCAATTTTAGCAGCTTCATCACAGAAATAAATAACATGCCCATCAATATTATCGACCAAGAGATCTTTAACCATAGAAACACTAGGTTCAACCTTAATTTGTTCAGGGGGTGTAGGTGTTCTAGTATGACTCTTACGAACCACGGCTGAAGCTTTAGCATGTTCCTTTATTCTAACAGGGAAAGGTGGTTTCTCAATATAAGTAGTAGGAATAACAGGGTCAACACTATAAGTAATAGTTTCTTCTTCAGCTTTAATAGGTTCTACTACTTCTATTTCAATGGGAGGATGATATTTATACCACTTCTCCTTAGGGAGATCAACATGAGTAGCAAATGATTCATAGAAAGAAGCTACTATCTCAGAGTCAAGTCCATATTTAGTGCTAAATTCACGAAAAGGATCGGTATCCATAAAAGATTTAACACAATCAAACTTGAGGTTTATACCTGACTCCTTACCTTCGTCAAGTTCCCAATCTTTAGAGTTTCATTTAATTCTTTCCAACAAATCCCATTTGAATTCAATAGTCTTCTTCATAAAAGAACCAGTACAAGAAGTATCGGGCATGGATTGATCATTACGAGAAAGCCAAGCATAAAAATTATGAATAATAATTTCTCTTGAGAGCTCATGATTGGGGCATGAATATAACATTGACTTAAGACTCTCCCAAGCTTGAGCGATACTTTCTCCTTCACGAGGCCAAAAATTATAAATATAATTCCAATCATGATGAACTAGATGCATATGATAAAACTTCTGATGAAATTCCAATTTCAATCGGTTGTAATTCCAAGTCCCAATATCGCCGCATAGTATATACCATGTCAATTCCTTCTCCTTCAAAGCTAAAGGGAAGACCTTCTTCTTGACTTCATCCTCGAGCAAACCTGCAAGCTTAAATAATCCACAAACTTCATCCACATAGATTAGATGCATATCAGGATGTAAGGTTCCATCTCCTGCATGAGGATTAGCTAGTAGTTTCACTATCATACCCGAAGGAATTTCATAATAAATATTTTCAGTAGGAGAGGTAGGCTGAGGAGCAACTCTTTGTTCTTCCGGTTAGGGTGAAGATACCCCTAACAAACCCCTCAAAGGATTATTTTCCATAGTAACAAGTGCCAGTAAATTTCAGCACACTATATAAATGTTGCCTTACCAAAGTCCACTCACCAAAGGCGCTTCACTCCCCGGCAACGGCGCCAGAAAAGATTCTTGATGACCCACAAGTATAGGGGATCTATCATAGTCCTTTTGATAATTAAGAGTGTTGAACCCAACGAGGAGCAGAAGGAAATGACAAGCGGTTTTCAGCAAGGTATTCTCTGCAAGCACTGGAATTATCGGTAACAGATAGTTGTGTGGTAGGATAATTCGTAACGGGTAACAAGTAACAAATGTAACTAAGGTGCAGCAAGGTGGCCCAATCCTTTTTGTAGCAAAGGGCAAGCCTGGACAAACTCTTATATAAAGAAAAGCGCTCCCGAGGACACATGGGTGTTGTTGTCAAGTTAGTTTTCATCATGCTCATATGATTCGCGTTCGTTACTTTGATAATTTGATATGTGGGTGGACCGGTGCTTGGGTGCTGTCCTTACTTGGACAAGCCTCCCACTTATGATTAACCCCTCTCAAAAGCATCCGCAACTACGAAAGAAGAATTAAGATAAATCTAACCATAGCATGAAACATGTGGATCCAAATAAGCCCCTTACGAAGCAACGCATAAACTAGGGTTTAAGCTTGTGTCACTCTAGCAACCCATCATCTACTTATTACTTCCCAATGCCTTCCCCTAGGCCCAAACAATGGTGAAGTATCATGTAGGCGATGTTCACATAACACCACTAGAGGAAAGACAACGTACATCTCATCGAAATATCGAACGAATACCTAATTCACATGATTACTTATAACAAGACTTCTCCCATGTCCTCAGGAACAAATGTAACTACTCACAAAGCATATTAATATTCATAATTAGAGGAGTAATAAATATCATTAAGGATCTGAACATATGATCTTCCAGCGAATAGACAAACTAGCATCAACTACAAGTAGCAATCAACACTACTAGCAATCCACAGGTACCAATCTAAGGTTTTGAGACAAAGATTGGATACAAGAGTTGAACTAGGGTTTGAGAGGAGATGGTGCTGCTGAAGTTGTTGATGGAGATTGACCCCCTCTCGATGAGAGGATCGTTGGTGATGACGATGGCTTCGATTTCCCCCTTCGGGAGGCAAGTTTCCCGGCAGAACAGCTCCATCGGAGCCCTAGATTGCTTCTTCCCAGGTTCCACTTCGAGACGGCGGCGCTTCGTCCCGAAAGCTTCCTTCTGAATTTTTGCTGGTTAAAACCCTCCATATAGCAGAAGATGGGCATTGAAGACCTGACAGGGGGGCCATAAGCCACAGGGGCGCGCCCCCCAGGCTTGTGGCCTCCTGGTGGGTTCCCTTTGGTATTTTCTTCGCCCAATATTTTTTATATATTCGAAAATAATTCTCCGTAAATTTTTAGGGCTTTTGGAGTTGTTTAGAATAGGTCTCTCATATTTGCTCCTTTTCGGTCCAGAATTCCAGTTGTCGGCATTCTCCTTTGATGCGGAGCATCCCACATTCATCCCCATGTACACTCTGACTACTCTCCAAGCCCTAAGAGGACATATGATGAGACCTCAACCATACGCCATTGGACACAAGGTGAACTCACTCCTCTTCGAACCGTCACTTTCCACATATGAGACATGGTTACTACCTCATGCGTGGACCTTGCATATACTCAGGTACTCCCGAGATGACCATGGAGGATCCAAGGACCAAGGCCAAGCATGGAAGAGGAGAAGGAAGAAGAAGATCGGAGCAAGACTGGACTTGCCCGGATCATCTGGATCCCCAGCCAGACGATCCGACCAATCCCGGATGATCCGGACCCTGACCCGGACGATCCGGATAATGTGCCTGAAGACACCCGAAGCTTGCTCGATGAAGCCGATCATCCGGACGACCGCCCGGATCATCCGGACCCCCGACACCCGGATCATCGGGGCCACCATCCGGATCATCCGGACCCCGCCTGCGTGCGTGACTTGGGCCGAAGCCCATGTACCCCTTCGCCCCCTAGCCTATATATACTCCTCCTCCACCACCCTTTGAGGGTTAGCATTGTGATAGCTCATATTAGAGACAGAGTTTTGCTCATCCATACGGATCTACTCCTCGAGAGAGACCGCGACCCCTCTTTGGAGAAGATCCACGTTGGATTCAAGACCTCCTCGCGGAGAAGACCATCTTCAAGACCTCCTCACGGAGAAGAACCGGTTACCTTATTTATCGTCCCTTGTTGATTGTGGATCGTGTATCTCTTTGTGTTTCGAGGATCTAGCACATGTGTGATTGTTCTTGTTGGTTTGAGTGATTCTCTTGTGTTTCCCCTCATGTTTCCTCCTCGTGTTCTTCGTGTTCTTCGTAGGATCCCCTCCAATCGTGAAACATCGGGCCACTAGGGTTCTACCCTACATCATCCTTTTTATGTAAACCTTGTAAAATAAGAGAGAAAAGGCATAAGTATTGTACTATAATGTGTAATAACAGCCCATAATGTCATAAATATCAATATAAAAGCATGATGCAAAATGGACGTATCATGGCGTCTTCTCCTTCTTGATCCATGCATCCAGCAAGCAAGGGAGAGGAGGTAGATGAGATCGGAACCAAGACGACAACGTGGTGGTGGTGGTGGCAGCGGAACTCCGACAGGGCTTCGCCAAGCGCTGACAGAACATGGAGGAGTAGTAATGGGAGGGTGTGGCATCCCTAGCCCCCCTCCCAAGGCAGGGGTCGACGGCCAAGGGGGGGAGTGCCCTCCAAGCCAAGTGGAGGCACTCCCCCTTAGGGTTTCCCCTCCCCCATGCGCATGGGCCTTGTAGGGGTTGGTGCCCCTGGCCCATTAAGGCCAGCCCCCACCCTTACAGGCCATGCTACTGTATGTGACGTGGTGGAACCCTCCGAGGACTTCCGGACCCTCCGGAACCATTCGGTGGCTTCCCGGTACAATACCGAAAAAACCAGACTTTTACCCGGAACCCCGACAACAACTCCCCATATATAAATCTTTACGTCCGAACCATTTCAGAGCTCCTCATGATGTCCCGGATCCCATCCAGGACTCTGAACAACCTTTGGATTTTCCACTATTAATATCTCAATACTGCCCTAGCGCTACCGAACGTTAAGCGTGCGGCCCTACGGGTTCGGAACATGCAGACATGACCGAGACTCCTCTCTGATCAATAACCAACAGCGGGACCTGGATGCCCATATCGGTTCCTACAAATTCAACGATGATCTTTATTGATTGAACCATGATGTTAAGGATTCAGTCAATCCCCTATGCAATTCCCTTTGTCCAGCGATATGTTACTTGTCCGAGATTCGATCGTAGGTATCCCCATACCTAGTTCAATCTCGTTACCGACAAGTATCTTTACTCGTTTCGTAATACAAGATCCTATGACTAAAATCATTAGTCACATGAAGCTTCTTATGATGTTGTATTACCGAGAGGGCCCAGAGATATCTCTCCATCATACGGAGCGACAAATCCCAGTCTCGATCCATGCAACCCAACAGACACCTTCGGAGATACCTGTAGAGCACCTTTATGATCACCCAGTTACAAAGTGACGTTTGATAGCACACAAGGCATTCCTCTAATATCTGGGAGTGGCATGATCTCATGGCCTAAGGAACTGATACTTGACATGAAGAAAGTTATAGCAAATAACTAAACAATTTGATGCTAAGCTTATGGTTGGGTCTGTGCATCACATCATTCTCCTAATGATGTGATCCCGTTATCAAATGACAACTCATGTCCATGGTTAGGAAACCATAACCATCTTTGATCAATGAGCTAGTCTGATAGAGGCTTACTAGGGACACAATGTAGTTTATGTATTCACACATGTATTTAAGTTTCCGATCAATACAATTCTAGCATGAATAATAAACATTTATCATGAACGGGAAATATGATAATAACCATTTTATTATTGCCTCTAGGGCATATTTCCAACAAAAACTTGGCTAGTTCCAGCAAAAACCGAATACGGTAGTAGCAAAATTTGGGGTTGGTACCAACAATAAACAAATTGGTTCCAAGAAAAAATACCATCGTCTCCATCGCCAGTCGCCCGATAGCAACACCGTGAACCACCAGTTCCAGCATCTGCAAGCCACGGTTGTAGCACTCCTCATAGCCGGTCCCAGCATCTAGCATCACGGGATGCAACACATTGTGGTCCGCAAAGCCTTGGATGCGAGCGTCACCGGTCGCCCGTCTGCATTCCAGCACGATGAGTCGCAATTGACGAAGTCAGTAGGAAGTCCATCAGATGATGGTATGGATCAAATGAATCATCCTATCTTCTACTAAACATCCTTCTACTAGGATTTCGGATTGGACTACTGATACGTCTCCATCGTATCTACTTGTCCAAACTCTTTTGCCCTTGTTTTGGACTCTAATTTGCATGATTTGAATGGAACTAACCCGGACTGACGCTGTTTTCAGCAGAATTGCCTTGGTGTTATTTTTGTGCAGAAATAAAAGTTCTCGGAATGACCTGAAAATTCACGGAGAATATTTTTGGAATAAATAAAAAATATTGGTGAAAGAATCTACCAGAGGGGACCCACCGGCTTCCACAAGGGTGGAGGATGCGCCCCTTGCCTTGTGGGCCCCCTGGACCTCCACCGACCTCAACTCCAACTCCATATATTCACTTTCGGGGAGAAAAAATCAGAGAGAAGGATTCAACGCGTTTTATGATACGGAGCTGCCGCCGCCTCCCGTTCTTAATCGGGAGGGCTGATCTGGAGTCTGTTCAAGGCTCCGGAGAGGGGAATCCGTCGCCATCATCATCACCAACCTTCCTCCATCACCAATTTCATCATGCTCACCGCCGTGCGTGAGTAATTCCATCGTAGGCTTGCTGGACGGTGATGGGTTGGATGATATTTATCATGTAATTGAGTTAGTTTTGTTAGGGTTTGATCTCTAGTATCCACTATGTTCTGAGATTGATGTTGCTATGACTTTGCTATGCTTAATGCTTGTCACTAGGGCCCGAGTGCCATGATTTCATATATGAACCTATTGTTTTTCATGAATATATTTGTGTTCTTGATCCTATCTTGCAAGTTGTAGACATCTATTACGAGTTATGATCCGCATACCCCAAGGTGACAATAATTGGGATTCTTTTCGGTGATTATCGTAGTTTGAGGAGTTCATGTATTCACTAAGTGCTAATGCTTTGGTCCAGTTCTCTATTAAAAGGAGGCCTTAAATATCTCTTAGTTTCCATTAGGACCCCACTGCCACAGGAGGGTAGGACAAAAAATGGCATGCAAGTTCTTTTCCATAAGCACGTATGACTATATTCGAAATACATGCCTGCATTATATTGATGAATTGGAGCAAGTTCTGTGTCACCCTAGGTTTATACTGTTGCATGATGAATTCCATCCAACATAATTATCCATCATTGGTCCATTGCCTACGAGCTTTTCACATATTGATCTTTGCTATGTTACTTTGCCGTTGCCACTGTTACAATTGCTACAAAATTGCTACTATTACCTTTGCCACCGTTACTGTTACTTCCATACTACTTTGCTACTAAACACTTTGCCGCAGATCTTAAGTCTTTCAAGTGTGGTTGAATTGACAACTCAACTACTAATACTTGGGAATATTCTTTGGCTCCCCTTGTGTCGAATCAATAAATTTGGATTGGATACTCTACCCTCGAAAACTGTTGTGATCCCCTATACGTGTGGGTTATCAACTACTCTTCTTCTATAACCGAGATCTTACAATTCTCGTGCTTAATAAGTTGGCACCTCACATCCTGCCAAAACCTAATCATCTTATTATCTAGCTATAGTTGGGCTTCTTAACAAGATATGATACTTCTACTTTTGACAACCCTTTTCCCTATTTTTAAACTCAAATTGATAAAGCCACTTGGCGAGGCTGGCCCGTTAAAAGGACGCTTACCTTGCGAGTGAAGTTCAGAATCAACAAGGGTTCTCCGAGCGAAGAGATCGTACAACTAGCGCGCAACTCCACTTTGCTGGAGAGATAGAATGGAGTTCTTCATGAAGTTCGAGACAAACAAAAAAAATCAAAGTTTCTCTACAATTCGACTTGTTAGTTTTGCTACTAAAATATCTGTATTAAGCCCGAAACTGCAAGTGAGCTAAAAACCCCGAAAGAATGGATGACATTTTTCATATGCTCTCCTCTTATAGATAAGACGAACAAAGAATAAAGTTTCTCGATCACTTACTTAAACTAGTGACTTCGTCTACCTTATTGTGTTTTAGACATCTTGAACTGCAAGTAAGGATCAACTTAGGCTTAAGCTAGAGATACTCCTTCTGTCACATTAGATTCTAGTAAGGAGATGGGCATACTTTTCATGCTTTAACCAAGAGGGGAGTGGACCTGTTTGTTACTACTGTAGACAGACGTATATTCCTTGCTCATTATCAGACAATCACTTATTCCCTAACCTCGTTTGAGTCATTTTGTGTACCCATTTCGTGGGTAAAATTTCCAGACTATATTGAAAAATGGATTGGCTATCCATAAATGAAAATAAAGAAAGCTTTGTTTTGGTTTCGCTTCTTGATCTAAGTAGAGACTAGTTGTAGCAATGCGTCTGGAGCTTGTAGCGCGGCGTGTCGGCAGTTCCAGCTTGCAGCGTCGTTGTGCAGCACGAGTCGACCATCGGTGTCGACCGGGTTCCAACACGCGATGGCGTCACCCCGCATGGCCCCGCTCGACCTCCCAAGTATGATGTCTACGCGCCGTTTGGGCGGTAGGTGGCAGGCGCGTGAGAGGACGAGGGGTGTTCCCCCCCCCCCCCCCCCCCCCCCCGCGGTACGGATCAGTTATCCCTTGATTGTTTTCATTCTTCATCGTGTTCGATTGTGTGTCGTATCCCTAACAAGGGGAAAGCTTAAGCGGCAGGTGGGCCAGATGAAACACATGGCTCATGTAGAGGAGAGAGCCATGCGAGCGAGCGAGTCGACGAGCCGAAGAAGCTTCTTTGGCCGGTCGACCGGAAGGAATCATTGGCCTAGTATAAATAGCCACGGCTCACAAGCATGATGTATGGTTTTCGGAGGAAAGGCGATGCATGAATTTCTTACCACAAGTTGGGCTGGCTTCAATAATTGTAAACTAAACTAATCACTGGCACAGCTTAAAGCCAAAACGTGAAAGGTCAAGGGTCCCTTGACAGTTGTTAAAGTGGAAGAGAGCTTGTCACTTTCCTTCACAGTGCTCTATTAAAGCGAGATCTGGGAAGATAATATTACCAAAAGTCTAACTCCCACACGTGTGAACGTCTGGCAACTCATCCACACGTATGGATCCTTATTCAACCAATTCTGCACGAATCTTGGCGCGTTCTAGCAGTTTTTTGTGCCACGTAGGACTAAGCTGGTGTGTGGGCATTCATCTGGTCGCCCACACGTCCTTTTTTCACCACACGGGGGCTGGTGTGTGGGCGTTTAGCAATTCGCCCACACACTAGTTTCACGCACGCGGAAGGGGCTGGTGTGTGGGCGTTTATCACTTCGCCCACACGCCCGTCTCCTAGCCCACCCAAAGCTGGCAATTGCCATGTGTTTCTGCAGGTATATGGCAACTGCCCTAGCTTTGCTTGTAAGCAGATGACAACTCTTTTTACCCGAGTTGCCATGTGTTTTTGCATGATACATGGCAACTGCCGCAGCGTGCACGTAAGCATATGGCAACTCTTTCTTTTACATGGCAACTGCCCTAGCGTGCTTGTGAGCACACGGCAACTCTCTCTTTTACCCGAACATGTTTTTTTGCCATGCCTTTTTGTAGTGCTACATGGCAACTGCCTAGTGTTTAGTGGGTGGCAACTCTTAAAGTTTTGAAATCATGGCAACTGCAGTAGATCAGACCATACATGGCAACTGCAGTTGGGCAACCATGACAACTGTAGTTTTCCGACATGGCAACCGAAGTTCAGCGACATGGCAACTGCAGTTAAACGAACATGGACGAGGGTCTGGACCATGGCAACTGCGGGACGCGCGGTGACTGTCACGCGGGCGTGCGGGACCACGAGGTACGAGGCCTGACTTACGGGGCGTGTGGGCGTCATCTATTTCGCCCACACGCACGCGTGTGAGAGGGGTCGGAAAGGAAAAAATGCGTGGGCATTAATTTTTTGCCTACACGTGGGTGTGTGGGCTGTTCCTCTTATACACCACACAAAATGTGTGGGCAGTCCCCCTAACGCCCACAAGTGTGGCACTTATCGGGCGTCCTCCTAATATTAACCCTTAACTAGTAGGAGTATATCAAATCAACAACATGTGCATTCTTCCTGAACCCTTTCCATCTTACTGTCGGTGCTCTACTCTCCGAACCAAAGCGGACAACATTGCACATGCACCTGTATACATGCTCTCAAATTGATTGCTCTATACATACATTACATTACGGCCATAATTTACACTGCAGCATTACAAACGCGCCTTTAAACCTGACGAAATGTCTAACAAATTTCAAGAAACTCTATAATTCCTCCTTATCCCTTGGCGATGCTCTAGTTGAGGCCGAAGAACTCGGTCATGGAGAGCAGGTCGCAGAACCCGCCGCCGGCCTGCATCTGATCCATGCTGTCGAACTGCTCCAGGAACTCCCAGCAGGTGCCGTTGTCGCCGAAGCCGCCGTGCAGGGGATCCTCCACGCCAGGTGGCCCATCGACCTGCGCGGACCCCTGGCTCATCACCTGACGATGATCGCCGCCTCCTGCACCAACCACCCCCGCGGCTTCCGGGCCAGGTGCCGCCGCCGCCACCTGGCCACCGATGTAGTCCATGTTGAGCCAATCTGCGAACATCACCTTGGGAATCACGGGCGCGTGGGCCCTGCAGGCGGGAGGCTCGGTCACGGTCAGACAGCTCGAGTCGGCCGACGACGACTCGTGCGGCGGCTCCGACGAGCCGGAGTTCGACGGCCGGCCGGCCCGTTCCTGCGCCGTACTGACTTCCCCTTGGCTCGGGCTCTGGGACCCGTCTGACTCCGCGGCGGAGTTCGCCGCCGGCGGTGCGGGCGAGCCGGGCGCCTCCTTGCCGCCCTCGACCCTCTTCTTGAGGTACGAGTTCCAGTAGTTCTTCACCTCGTTGTCGGTCCTCCCCGGTAAATGCCGTGCGATCCTCGACCACCTGCGGTACAAGTTTCGCGTCAATAATTAAGCCAGCCAGAGAGTTACTTGCGGTTCACTTAACTTTGGTTTCTGTCATCAGATAAAAAAAAAAGCTTCGGTTTCTGTCGGTCGGCGGGGTTCACTTAGTGGGAAAATGATTTCAGCTTTTGCATTGCCAACTTGACGTTTCTTTCGTCCTTTATTAAGTTTCTCGTTCTTTTCTCCTTTTGTGGCTCAGATATACTATAAACAAAACAAAATGTGTCACTTGGGTGAGAGGGACGAGCGTGGTGTACGTAGTCTATTCATTCATGTGGACCACCGATCATCCTTGGATATTTTTCGGGGGACATAATTGCAAGGCCCAATAAAGAATCTAATCTCCTCGCGAGGCCACGCTACGTGCCAGTTGGGATCGTCAAGGCAGCTGTTTCCATTAACTCGCAAGTGAGCGCGGATTGGTCCAAATAGTCGACGCCATGTTCTCGCCGCTCTACTGTACAGCTAAATTCAACAGGGCCGGCGGTGTTCTCTGCAGCAACTTCCAGAGGATATACTAGAAAGAAACTCTGAAAAAGAAGAATGTTTTTTCCTTTCCAAGATAGATAGATAATGATTTTGAGCAAACTTGCGCTAGGACGCAACTGCACTGTATGCCATTTAGCGTCCGTCCAACCAAGCCCACAATATTTTATACTAACAAGCTAATAATCGAAGCGAAAAGCAGGTGTAATCATCACAATGTGCACAGGGCAGACAGAGGAGAAAATCTCGTGGATTTGGAGCGTCCGTGGAGCGTGAGCGTCAGCATCAACTCCACTACGGAAAAGGTCCCGGTGGCTGCCATCACCGGTCGCCCTTTTCCGTTCCCTCTTTTCTTTCCTTCCTTCCTTCCTTCACTCGAATTAACGTGGTCCAGAACGGGATTGCCGCCAGCCGAGCAGGGACAATTATACTGGTACCTTTCACGTCCAAACGGTGGGCTACAGTAGGAGTGCTACCTGCCTAGTGTGTGCGGGGGGAAACCTAAAAGGAAAACATGGCAGCGGCATCTAGTAGACAGACAACGTGGAGAAGTGTCTTTCGATCGATCGTCTCAATCATTTGCGTACAGTACAGTTCAGAGAGTAAGTAGGTAAACAGTGTGTGCTGGACTGCTTACTTGTTGCCGAGGGCGGCGTGGAGGCTCATAACCGTCTCCTCCTCCTCCGGCGAGAACATGCCGTGCTTCAGCCCCGGCCGCAGGTAGTTGATCCACCGCAGCCTGCAGCTCTTGCCGTTCCGCTGGAGCCCTGCGCGCCGCACCGCAGAATTTCAATCATGGTCAGAAGTCAGAACCAGCCAGCCAATGTGCATTTCCCTTTCGGGACAGATGAAACTAATCACTCCCACGAACAAATCGAGGCCGATTCAGACGAGCTGGCCGGAGAGAGAAGGAAATTCAGTCGAGAGGCGCCGATTACAGGTGCCTGAGCACCTGATATTCGACCCAATGCATCGAATTCTCCTCAATTATGCCCCCTTTTCGTGCCCGTAGAAATGCAGATGCAAGAGCGGTGGTCGGCCTTACCGGCTTTGGCGGGAAGGGCGCTCCAGCAGCCGTGGCCGTGCCGGAGAATGTAATCGCGGAGCTTCTGGTCCTCCTCCGGCGACCACAGCCCCTTCCGGTAGCTCGGTCTGGGCTTGTCGCACGCCTTACACCCCATTGCTTTGCTTGCTTGCAGGCGGACGACCGGCGCAGCGCGGCACGAAACCTCAGAGAGGTCTACAGGAGGCAGCGGCGGCGGCAGAGGCTTCGGGTTCAAGCCTTGGGATGGAGATGGAGGAGCGTTCTGGCGTTTCCAGAGGGGAGCAGTAGGTGGGAGTTTTATAGCCATGGAAAGGGGGTGTTTTGTGTCGTTTGGGAAATAAACAAATTACGTGTTATCATCACCACTAGCTCAATTTTGCGATTACTGGTATTAATGTACTGACTTTATTTTAGAAAGGAAAATTTTGGTTAAGCAAATAGTGAAACCAGCAATAATTGTGAACAATAGGAATTATGTAGCATAATCTACTGCAATTGCCGCCTAAGAAAAACTACTGTAATCCCTTCACGATGGCTAATGCGTTCTACTAAGAAAAGTTAAGTCTAATGCGTTCTACTAAAAAAAGTTAATTCTATACTCTGATATTTTCCCCAAGGTTTACGTTTGTGGTGCGTATATTATTGAAATATGAAATACATGAGTGTGAGAGAGTGAGGTTTTAAAGAACGTCAGGAGACCACGAAGCGTGACAATTAATCAAAATCAAGGCCAGCTGCGATCGGCAATGAAGTGGAAAATAAGTAAGGTGAGAGTACAAGTAGTGGAGAAAACGGGCAAATCGTCTGCGATGACGTGACAGATTTTCGAAAACCCATTGCTTTCGTCTGGTGTATGTTTTTCAAACTATTATGGAGGACACGCCTCGTCGGGTCGGAAGTGGCAGATATCAAACGGTAACATCCGCGCCAGCAACAAGACATCAGTAAGACATATTTGATTTACTTGGATTGATTACTATGGCTTGGTTCTAAAGTGCGGCAAGGGTCTAGAAAGCAAAACTATTTATGACTGGCCCTTTTCCTTTGAACCAGAAAGAGAGAGACTTGCTTGTAATAGAAGCCAAGAATGAAGGAGCGGGGCAGAGCGGAGCAGGCACTATCTATCTATCACCATTCAACACAGACGCGCAGAAAGTCCCAAAAGAAGAAACAAGCTGCAGCCCTGCTATATACAATCAACGCTCCATGATGATGAGAGTTGAAAGTGTCAAACTTGACTGTTGGTCTCGGAACGGAACCATCATATTGGCTGTCCGTCGGCCAGAAGATCCCAGCGTGTCATTGCCCAATTTAGCGCCCCTCCATCACCAAAGCGTGTCCGTAAATTCGTACCGCACCGACCGTGTCTAGGCTGGCTAGCTTAACCCACGGCGCAGCAATAGCATGCACGGCCGCGTGCGTGCGTGCGCGCGTCGGTCCGTCCCGTCCGTGCCCGCGCGCACGCACCGCATGCACCGGCACCGCAAAAGGCGAAAGCGTCGGGGGCTTCCAGCGTTTTCCACGCGCCCTCGGCGCATGCGGCGCTGCTCCGGGGCACCGACGACGCGGCCGCGGGCGGTCAGTGGGAACGGACGTCGTCAGATGGGTGGCATATATGCAACCGGTGGCCTTGTCATTTGATGATCCGTGCGTGCGTGGGTGTATACGCATGCGTGTTTGACGTCCGGGTTTGTCCGTAGCTAGCCCCGGAGCAGAGTTGGTGCCTGGCTGTCAGGGAAAGGTTATCCCCTCGATCGATCGGCGGCCAGCGGCATATGCATATCCCGGGGGAAATCGGCGCGCGGCGTACGTGGACGTGGCCACCGCCCGTCGTCGGGCATGGGGGCTGCCCAGCCCAGCTGGTCGAACAGGGACGAGAAATTCGACCCGGCAGACGTGCATGCATGCAGTATAGTACTAGTGTGTACTAGTCACGAGACCGGTTCTTATCAATGGTTAAGAATCGGTGACTTGTCTTAGTCTCCCAACAGAGGCGCTAACAGTCGATGTCTACGTATGGAATGGTTAACTGGGGTGACGGACGTATGTGCATGTGGGCTGGGTCTCACCGAACTCGAGATTAATTAGACGGCCGGTTTAGGGGGGCTGCACTAAGCTGCATGCCTCGTGTCATCGTCGTGTGCGTTGCGACGTGACCATGCACGTCTAGGCACGAGGCGGACGGAAGCTTGACATGATTGATTCCAACGGACGGGTGTAGTAACAATTTTATAAGCCGTGCATGCGGCACGACAGGGGAAATGAGAAGCCGTGCCATGACGATGATGTAGTAGTGTGCACTGTCATGGTAGCGTGGTCCCGCCATGCATTGGCTTTTCCCCCTTTGATTGATGGAACCCCTTGATAACGCCCTTCTCATTTTCTTTGTCCATACCGCACTCCAAGGAAGATTCTCGTGGATATTGCATTGCCAGGGCAAGACCAACTCTACCAGAGTTGCCATACTAAATTACCTCTCTTCATGTTAAGATTATCAATATTTTATTCCTTTTCTTTACATATGCTAGATATTTTTTGTCTTTCTAATTTGTTTGCTTATAAATTAAATGCCTATGCATAGAAAGTATGTTAGACTTAAATTTGATTTTTACATACTATAGGATGCTCTCTTTGTGCTTCAATTCTTGTCTTTCATGCGAGCATCGTTACAATCATCATTTTTAGCTAAAAGTTTTTAAATAAAACGCTTGTTGAGAGAGAACCCAATATGTTTCTTTTCTGTTTTTATGTGTTCATGCCATTATACTTCAGTTATGATGGAGTTTTAGTGTTTCAATTAGTGTTTGTGCCAAGAAGATTGTTGATTTGGAAGACATTTGGCATGATTTGGAAGATTGTTACAATTTGCTGGAGTGTGATAAAATTCTGATTTTTTTTTACAAAAGATTGATATACAAATTGCCCATGTTGTCCTAATTTTTCAGAATTTTTTGAGTTACAGAAGTTTGGCTAATGTCCAGATTATACGTATTATCCTGTTTTTGACAGATTCTGTTTTTATTGTGTTGTTCGCTTATTTTGATGAATCTATGAGTTGTATCGGGGAGTATGAACCATGGTGAAGTTAGAATACAGTAGATATAATGCAAATATAAAATTGTAATGAGTTTACAACATTACCTAAAAGTGATGATTTGCTTTATTATACTAATTGATCTCACGAGTTTTCTGTTAAGTTTTGTGTTGTGAAGTTTTCAAGTTTTGAGTGAAGTTTCGATGGGCTGAGGAATAAGGAGTGGGAAGAGCCTAAGATGGGGATGCCCATGGCACCCTAAGGTAACATTCAAGGACAACCAAGCGTCTAAGCTTGTGGATGCCCCGGATGGCATCCCCTCTTTTGTCTACAATCCATCGGTAAATTAGTTGAGGTTATATTTTTATTCACTACATGATATGTGTTTTGCTTGGAGCGTCCTGTATTATATGAGTCTTTGCTTTATTTGATTTTCAGTTTGCCACAATCATCTTTGCTGGACATATCTTTTTGAGAGAGACACACATTAATCATGAATTTATTAGAATACTCTTTGAGCTTCAGTTTTATCTTTTGAGCTAGGCAGTTGCTCTAGTGCTTCACTTATATCTTTTAGAGCATGACAGTGGTTATATTTTAAAGAAATTGATGAACTCTCATGCTTCACTTATATTATTTTGAGAGTCTTATAAATAGTATGGCAATTTGCTTGAGTTATGAATTTAGTCCTAATATGATGGGTATTCAAGAGGGATATAATAAAAACTTTCATGAAGATCATTGAATATATGAGAAGTTTGATTTGTTGCATTTGTTTTGAGATATAAAGATGATAATATTAGAGTCATGCTAATAGTAAATTGTGGAATAGTAAGAATATTTGCGTTAAGGATTGTTATTCCTATAGCATGCACGTATGGTCTTCCTGTTATGTGGTGAAGTTGGAGCACAAATTATCTTTGATTGTCTTCCTTTGTTTGAAGGTCAGGGGCGCGCGCTGGTTTACTCTTACCAACCTCCCCCCAGGAGCATGCGTAGTAGTACTTTCACTACAAAAAAAGACACATCCATGACATTTTGGGCCGAACGATTTTTTTTCTGTCATGCTTATGACACTTCTATGACAATAATTGTGACAAAACCCGGTATCATCATAGATGTGGTGGACTCCTACTTCTATGACAAAAAATCATGATAGAAAATGGGCTTTTCATCCTGGGCGGGCCGGAGACGTAGCTGCATGACATTCTTTGGGACGTCCATGACGGAAAAAACCATGGTAGAAGCGAGGGCGAGGAAAATATCAGGGAGTTCCCGGTTACGGTGGGTGGTCGGGGGCCGAGCGATGCGCGTTTCTCTCGCACACGTACGCGTGTGGGTGCGAGGCGTTGGGCTCTAACTGAACCCGAGCGAGGCGTTCGTCTACTGAACCCGAGCGATTGTACTGCAGGCTACGCGTTACTGAACCTGAGCGGTCGATCGATGCCTGTTAACTGAACCCGATCGAGCGATTCCTTTGCTACTGTTGCTAACTGAAGCCGATCGAACCTGCTGCCTCTTGATACAATGAGCGTTATTGGGGGTTTGGATGAACAGTTCCCCGTGGGGGTTGGATGAACAGGAAGCCGTGGTAGTAGAGGCCGTTGCCGCTGGATGAACAGGAACCCGTGGTAGTAGAGGCCGTTGCCGCTGGATGAACAGGACCCCGATCGATCGAGCCGGTGGAGGGCCGGATGAACAGGACCCCGTGGAGGGCTGGATGAACAGGACGACCCCGTGGAGGGTTGGTTGAACAGTAGCCGGTGGAGGGCTGGATGAACAGTAGCCCGTGGAGGGGTGGTTGAACAGGACCTCGCGGAGAGGGCTGGTTGAACAGTAGCCGGTGAAGGAGCGCGCGGTGGAGGCTGGATGAACAGGAGCCCCTGCATAAACAGTCGCAGGTGGAGGCTGGAGGAGGTCGATGGTGGATGAACAGTAGCCCGTGGAGGCTGGAGAAGGTCGACGGTGGAGATGAACAGTATCCCGTGGAGTCCCGTTTTGCGGTACGCCACACCCCTCCCGATGAACAGGACCCCCGTTTCAACCGTAGCGCTCCAACACAAGTCCGTTTCTTCCGTTTTGCGGTACGCCACACCCCTCCCGATCAACAGGACCCCGTTTTGACCGTAGGAGGTCCAAGAGAAGTCCTTTTCCTCCGTTTTGTGGTATGCTAGACCCCTCCCAATGAACAGGATCCCGTTTCGACCATGGCCGGTCGAACACAAGGCCGTTTCCTCCGTTCTGCGGTACGCCAGGCCTCGTTTCCATCGGCTGTTCCGTCCAAGCCGGTTGGCTCCCGATGAACAGCACGCGTTCCGTTGCCTCCCGATGAACACGACGCATTCCGTTGCCTCCCCATGAACACGACGACGACGCAGTTTCTCCGTTCTGACCTAGCCATGTACACGAGCCCTGGCCGTACGTATCCGCGAGTAGGCGTTCGAGACCCTGCCTGTATGTACTTACGTGGCCGTATTTACTTTCTTGCACCCTGGCCGCTATACGTACGTGTACATGCTACGTGTGCACCTCTACTACGACACGTGCCCTTCCTTACACGACCAAGGTTCATCGGTGCAACCTGCAGACAGACCGATCGTGTGTACGCACACGTTCGCGACCAGAATGACAACGCTACATACGCTTCGACTAGGTGGGTCCCGATCATCAGGCACTTCCTTGCGTGCGAAGATGTAGCTGGTGGGTCCCAGCAGTCAGGGGGGAAACATTTTTTTCACGAAATACGGTGGCCCGTCTGGTGGGTCCCTACTGTCAGGTGGAGGAATCATTATTTTCGACGTAATAAGGAGGCACTTCCTTGCTGCGGCCGTGGACCCAGCTGTCAGCCTCTTCACGTACAGTACTCTTCCGATGGAAGTCGTTCCTTGACCACGTTGACCACGCCGCGCCGAGAGCACCAGGGCGGTTGACGACGGCGAGGCCTAGGAAGGGGACGACGCGGAGCCGGGGAAGATGCGGCAGTGGATGCCCACGTGGAGAGGAGTACGAGGGTTCACTGGTTCGGCTGTGGTGTGAGGCTGCCGTCGCTGCAGGGCCTGGCCAGCGGTGGGAATAGTAGGGGGCGGTGAGGCGTCCGTGGCAGTACAGCCGGCCACGGGAGACAGGAGCATGCGGCACGACCGGCGCTGCTTTGGGCGACTGGAGCAAGAAGACCAGAGGTTGAAGAAGCACTACGGCCGTTGGATGGACATCGTACGGTCACTGGAGTTAGAATCGTTCATATTGACTAACTTGACAAAGCCCTCCGTCCCCGTCAACTTAGTAGGCCCACAAGTCAGCCTCCCACTATGGTGGGTCCTAGCTAGCAGGAGGAGTATTCATTTTTTGTGCGTAATAAGGAGGCACTTCCTTGCGTGCGAAGATATAGCTGGTGGGTCCGACCTGTTAGCGGGGGGAACGTTTGTTTCTCGAAATACAAAGGCCTTTCCGGTGGGTCCCAGCTGTCAGGTCGAGGAATCATTATTTTGCGCATAATAAGGAGGCATTTCCTTGCGTGCGGCCGTGGACCCAGCTGTCAGCATCTCCACGTATAGTCCACTTCCGATGGATGTCGTTCGTTGACCACGTTGACCACGCCGCGCCGAGAGCACCAGGGCGGTGGACGACGGCGAGGCCTAGGAAGGGAACGACACGGAGCCAGGGAAGACTCGGCAGTTGTTTCCCACGCGGAGGGGAGTACGAGGGTTTAATGGTTCGTCTGCCATCGCCGGAGAATAACAGCAGGTGTGGGTGAGTAGAGGGATGGCTAGGCCAGCGATGGGAGTACGGTGGGGCGGTGAGGCCTGTGCGGCAGCACAGCCGACCGCGGGAGGAGGGAGCAGGAAGTCCCGTCGGCGCTTGTTTGAGCGGCTGGAGCAGGAAGAGCAGAGGGATGGCCTGGCCAGCGGTGGGAGTAGTAGGGGGCGGTGAGGCCTCCGCAGCAGCACAGCCGGCCACGGAAGGCAGGAGCAGGCGGCACAACCGGCGCTGCTTTGGGCGGCTGAAGCAAGAAGACCAGAGGTTGAAGAAGCACGACGACCGTTGGATGGACATCGTACGGTCACTGCAGCTAGAATCGTTTATATTGACTAAATTGACAAAGCCCTTTGTACGCATCAACTTAGTAGGCCCACAGGTCTGCCTCCGAAACGGTGCACCCCAGATGTCAGGGGGAGGAATCATTTTTTGGGCGGTTAAAGCTAGAATATCTGAGATTGAAGAAGAAGCACGACATCCGTTGGATGAACATCCAACGGCCACTGCTGCTAGAACCGTGTGTTGACTATAAGTTGACAAAGCCTTGCATACGCGTCAACTTACTTATTTTTTTAGGGGATGTGTCAACTTAGTAGACTCACAAGTGTGTGGCAGAGAACTTATAGCCCATTTGCGATTTGTAAGAATGTACAACCCATTTTTGAATTCTAATGGAATTTACTACAACCCATTTATAGTTTGCTAAACGTACAACCCATTTTCTAGCTAGGACAACGATTACTAATTTCAACCAAACGTTCAAAACAGAATTCAATAAAATTTCCCACATTTTGATGGGATCCGAAATATTTTTATCCCGAAATTTCTAGTCAGATTAAATACAATTTCAATATAAATTTGTATTATGTAAAAATCCAACAAAACGTTGCACGCGCAACAATTAATGAAATTAAAATTTTCTAAATCCAAAAATAATATTTTATAAAGTAATTACGTGTTTGGTGCATTTTTTATAGTTACTGCCCAATTTTTATAATTACATCTCATTTATTATTTCTTAAAACCTATTTCCTTGGAATAACAAGTTGACCTTGCCTGGGTATTCCTCAAAAAAAAGTATAGTTGGGCTAGCCATGTTTAGCTTGAAAAAAATTAATATCTGAGTTGGATATCTGGCCTGTGCTAGACGGGCCACAACCCGCCCAGTTAAACCCTGCTCTCCTCTGAACAACAACGAAAACATCGCTCAAGAAAAACTCTGCAGTGCTCACACCTCAAAAACACAAATACTGCTCGAGCTGCTTGGTCCCAGCTGTCGGCCGCTCCTTGTGCAATTCTCTCGTTTATTGACTAAATAGGTTGACAATGGCGTGGGACCGTGATGTCAGGAAACCAGGAGGAAGCAAAAAAATTACAGTTGTATATAATAAGGAGGCACTTGCGTACGTGCGGCTATGGCCCTGGTGGGTCCCCACTGTCATCCTCTCCAAGTAAAGTCATCTCCTCATTCCTCATGTCCGTTGACCATGTTGACAACGCGAGACGGCGGCGCCACGACGAGCGCAACAACTCGAAGGACGACGGAGAGGGCCTCGCGGGCCCTACGGATGGTCTGATACACCGCCCACTGCTCATTCAGGAAGCCAGGGTCATCGGACACCTATGAGCACCTTCGAGATACTGAGATGGCATGAAACGGTAAGGCCGCGCTTGGGAGCTCTGGTTTATTTCACACATGTATTAAGATACAAGTGTAATTTAATCGTCATCGAAAACAATGCATAAAATACAAGCGTAATGAAACCGAGGGCCCGAGGTCTGTAACGAAAACCGGCGTGTTACGCGTGTAACTTGAGAGACCACTGTATATTTTACTAGTCGAAATCGACCAACCATGCGCTTCGCCGGAGACCATCTGCTTTAATTTACAAGCGTCGGTTTTACAAGCGGTTTTGTTTGCAAAACGACGATCCAATCACGGCCTAAGATGATGAGTTGGTCGGAAGATCATATGGTTTCACCTCTAACCTACCCGAGTTGTCGTATAGAATATGAATGAAACATAAGATAATGAACTTCTTAAGCACAAAAACAACAGAAGAGGATGGTCTTCATAACATGCAAATCACAGGCATTAGCTCAACATGCAAAACAATATGAAGCATTATTCTCCGGAGGCACGGTGAACAGCTCGTGATGCCTCATGCCACAGCATTCCAAGCTCAACTTTGCAATCAAACTCACAAGGCCTGGCATTACATAGACAACATTCAGAACAAACTCTTAAAGTACCTTACATAAGTCAACATTCATGTGACTATGCATCTCAGCAGAGTAAATATTTCTGAACTGAAGACAGGAATAGGAAAAAAAACGATCGACATTGCTCACAGCAAAGGGCGCCCCACTCAAAAATATCAAATGCAGGTCTTCTAGCTAACATCAACGAGCAAAATTTGACCAGGTTTTCCAATTCCAATATATTAAACTAGTGTCTTCTTGCTAACATCAATGATTAAACTTTGACAAGCTTTTCCCATTCAAAATATGTAATGCCTATGATTGTGGAACAGGCATGGTTTGTCATCAGTTTGTCACCTGATAGTCCGGTGGCTCAAGGTGACAACGAATGATTAGAGAACCATTCGATGTATTGTGCATGATGAAGTATTATGGAGGACACGAACCATCTAAACATTTTGTGCAGTTTCACTAAAATCAAGCTGAGCATCCCTGTGGATTTCATATTTATATGCTACAAGAAAACAAAGACACATCAACACACACATGAATATTGGCCCCAGTGTCAACCCACCAATCGGTGGACTAACAAACTGAAAGTACGGTAAACATATTACCATATCCAGATGCCCCATCATTGTTGCTTAGAATGACATTGACAGACTTGGAGTCCTGTCCTGGCTTCTTGTACTTGTTTGGGCACTTTTTGCCCAGTGCACTCCACGTGTTGTAGAGTTGCCTATGCTCTCTGCAGACTAGTCATGTCACCAGCGTCTACTAATACTCTGTAAAGCTTCTCGATCATTCCTTCTGTAATGTAGCGCAAACAGCGACTGCTTCTTTCTGCAAAGTGGTAAGACCAACTAGACCCACTAATGCAGCAGTTTGCCTTAGACACATTGGCTCCTTTTGTGCAGTTCAACTAAAATCAAAGTCGGAATAAAATCGAGCTTTAATTTTGATATCCCTATAAGCAACAATAGGTATAAGGGAAACAATTACTGAGAAATAACGGTTGATGACTTGTACTCCCAGAAGAAAAATATCTACTGATCTACCTTATCTTAATGGAAAACAAAGTAGGAGAGTAGCAACTATCAATCAGTGTGATTCATTCATATTATCTGAGACATTATTTTAACAATGCCTTGTTTCAACATGTATAAAGAACGACAAAGCATGAAAGTACCATTCCTAAAACAATGCGACTGATTCATTTTAACAGAGACATTATCTTAACAATACCTTAGTTAAACATGTAGAAAGAACTACAAAGCATGATAGTACCATTTGTAAAACACTATAACTGATATATAATAATAGAGACATTATCTGAACAATACATTTCTTAAACATGTACTCCGGCCGATCCCTAACAGAAATGGTACTCTCGCCGATCCCTAACAAGTGTTGCAGTTTTGAACTAAGATTCAGTAGTTAATTCTGAGGAAAGTCGGTACTGACCTTTCAAGACCAAGATTTGAAACAACTCGTGAGGAAGACCTGAGAGAGATCTCAACACATATATGGAAATCCAGTCTCATTTTGTGCAGTTCCACCAAAATTAAGCAAAGTAAAATGTTGCAATAGCAACAAGTAGAACAGATATCCCTGTTTTAACAGAGGCAAAAAAGGAATCAATTACTGGCCAATAAAGGAGGATGAAACATGCGGCCACAAAAATGGTAATCCCGCCAATCCCTAACAAGTGTTGCAGTTTTGAACTAAGATTCAGTAGTTAATTCTGAGAGTGGCATTGCTTAATTTTACCAGCGGCATTAGATTAACAAAAAGCATAAACAGTTCCAGGGAGAGTGGGCGCAACAACACCATGTGCTTCCATCTACTTATAAAGGGGGTGATGCAGAGTTTTGTTATAACAAAGAAACATGCATCATGTGTGGGTTGGAACAATTTTTGCCCACATAATGGTAAAAGACAACAGTTCAATAGCTTCAATTCAACATTTATCCAAAACAGTACCAATACAAGTAGCACAACATCTCAAAGCACACTGCAGCATCATGTGGATGAAAGTCGGCACTGACCTTTCTTGACCAAGATTTGAAACAACTCGTGAGGAGGACTTGAAAGAAATCCCAACACATATGTGAAAATCCATGATCTCCTTTTGTGCAGTTCCACCAAAATTAAGCAAAGTCGCCGGTGTGACATTCAAGTTGAACTGCACAAAACACTCTTAAAACAAAAGTATTTTGCGTAGCGAAGCAAAATGTCGCAATAGCAACAAGTTGAATAGATATCTCTATTTAAACAGAGGCAAAAAAGGAATCAATTACGGGCCAATAAAGGAGGATGAAACATGCGGCCACAAAAATGGTAATTCCGCCAATCCCTAACAAGTGTTGCAGTTTTGAACTAAGATTCAATAGTTAATTTTGAGAGTGGCATTGCTTAATTTTACCAGCGGCATTAGATTAACAAAAAGCATAAACAGTTCCAGGGGAGAGTGGTCGCAACAACACCATGTGCTTCCATCTACTTATAAAGGGGGTGATGCAGAGTTTGTTGTAACAAAGCAACAAGCATCATGTCTGGGTTGGTACCATTTTTGTTCACTACTTAACGGGAAAAGAGAGCAATACAATAGCTTCAATTCAACATTTATTTAAAACAGTACCAATACAAGTAGCACAACATCTCAAAGCACACTGCACGATCATGTGGATGAAGGCAAGTACCAACCTGTCATGACGCACACAAGATCACGTATGAATCTACCAACACAAATAGGAAATCCAATCTCGTTTTGTGCAGTTGCACTGAAATCAAGCAAAGTCGCCAGTGTGACATTTAAGTTCGCTATAGCAACAAGTTGAATAGATATCCCTGTTTCAACAGAGGCAAAAAAGGAAACAATTACTGGCCAATAAAGGAGGATGAAACAAACGACAACAAAAAGAAGCATCTAACTTATCTTGATGGAAAACAAAGTAGGACAGTAGCATTTCTAAAATGGTTGCATTGATTTGTATTAACAGAGACATTATCTTAAAACAACATTCGTTAAAAATGTAATTTACTTTTAACAGTGGCATTGCTTCAATTTTCCAGCAGCATTCTTAGATTAACAACAGCAAAATAGTTATATGGGACATGGGACATGCTAGCACCATGTGCGTCCACACGTATAAATGGGTGATGCAGAGTATGTAGCCAAGCAGCATATCTGCGTTGGTCCCATATTTTTTCTCTTTGAACCTTTTTCCTATGTGAGGGCAGCAAATCTAGTCCTGCACAAACTATCCGACCCCCTGTTTCTTTCACTTTTCAACAAAGATATCGGTTCCTTACAGATGTGTGTACTTGGTTACCCCCTTTTTCCCTTTTCAACCAACAAAGCGGCTGGATAGCCAGTCTGTACTACTTTCCCTCCCTCCTTTCCTCATTGAACCACGTCCTAGATTCATGCTCCACCCCACCGCACCCTTCTTTCCTCTTTGAACCAAGACCTAGATTCGACTACAGGATCGAAAAAGATCCGCATGCAGCTAGAGCAATGACGGTTTCAAAGAAACTTATACCTTAGGGTCGTCGGGATGTGGCAAGGCATGCGGCGGGAGGCCGGATCTGCCCACACTACATACGACAACGAGGAAGAAGGGGTCGGTGGCCCTCCCACACAGGCGTTGGGTGAAAGAGAACAGCGCAGCTGGCAGTGGATTGCCTCCCTCACCGAAGGCGATAGAGTGAACGCTGCACCTCCTCCCCTTCCCGATGCGACGGGATCCAGACGCCTCCTTCACCAGCTGTGAGGGGGGAGAGAGAGACAGAGGCCAACGCAGTCTTGTTTAGATCTGGTGAAGAGGGTGAGAGACTGTGAATATAGCAAACCCTAGCAAAGGAACGCTGAGCCTCCAGCGTGTATATATATATATATATGTAGTGTCGCGAGAGTGTGGAGAGTGCAAACCCTAGCGAACAAGCGCTGAGGCTCTAGCTTATATAGTGTACTACATATATACTGTATTATGGACTGAGCTCCGGTGCCTTAACTGCACCTGCCTTTGGCTGTATGACAGGTGGGCCAGCCACATTTTGGGCCCACCTGTCACACACCCAAAGGCAGGTGCACTAAGTCAATGAAGCTGCGTCCATATAGTACTCGTGTATACTAGTGGAGTGGTTTTCTTATTCTCTCCATAACAATCGTTTTAAATTGTGTAAGTATGAAACGAAACTCTTTATTTAACGTACCAGTGAAGAAAACTACTGTTCTAAAAAAAGTGAAGAAAACTACTACTTCCGATGAACTAACGATCCACGCATCCTGGTCGCACTTCCTGTCCTTCACGTGCGGTACACTACCCTCCCTTAAGTGAACAACCACACATGCGCCAAATTATCGGAAATGTGTGAGAGTGTGTACAAATAAAGAATTTTAATTTCAATTATCAGAAAGGTTTGAGAGTATGTACAGTTTGCCTTCTCTCAATAATTATGGTTTGTTGTGTTCGGCCTAAACTTGGTCAAACTTTACAAAGTTTGACTTCAGTCAAATCTAATATGCAGAGTAAATAAAAATGGATGGCTACTACGTCCATCCGGGTTTTTAGTCCACACCATTTTCTTAATCAAAGTTAACAGCTGGACAAATAAAATTACAGGGGAGCTGAAGACAAAGTTGTGAGAAGGCTTAGAAATCAATACAAAACTTATGCTCTTAGTACCAACGTAGATCCTTCTTCGAGGAAACATTTGGTTCATGGCCAATTGTGTGATAAAATTGCACCAACATGAAAGACGACTGCGTCTCCAACGCAACCAAGGTGAACTGATGAAGGATATCATCTTTGTGGGTAACAAGAAAAGAGCACTGATGGAAGACAACTTGTTTTTCGTGGAAAATCGATCAGCTTCACCAGCCGATGCAACCATGAGGTGCAACCATGAGCATCGATAAGTCATTGTGGTGATGCATCATCCATTTGGCATCAAGTTTGGGTAAGGCACCTATGAAGTTCGACAAATCCTCACTGTGGTCTGTTTCTTCTCAGTAATCAAGGTCGAGGAAGGAAGAACCACGTGTCAGAGGACAGTGAGGCGGAACTACAATGGCCATCCAATTTTGTGCAGTTCCACTAAAATTGAGGAAGACATGCCCGGGTATGGAGATACACATCGCTGTTTGCAAAAATATAAAAAGGGATATAGTGTTGTTACTTTGTTTTGGCAGTGGTACAAGATTAATAGCGACATCTCAATTGTCAATAAGAATTAATGAAAAGTACACCAACAAACAGAAGCATCATGATTATCTTGATGGGAACTAAACCAGGATACCCGAGAAAAAAAAGCATTTCTTCATTTAACCAGTGATAGTATTAGATTAGCAGCAGCAATAGGAGCATATGGACAATGACCGCACAACCACCATGTACTTTTTGTTGAAAGAACATATATACCTCCACCGAGGCATCAACCAGGACAACTTTTCGAGTGGCATTTCCTCTATAATAGTAGGTGATGTTGGACCAGCTGAAGAACCCTAACTACTGTACATGGGAAGCTGGGGAGTAGTCGCATAGAAGAAAACCCGCATGCAACGACCTGGGGAGCTGGACCAGTACAAGAAGTTATACCTCAGGTGGGCGAGATGTCGCTTAGGCGGGCAGGCGGGATCTGCCCACACGAAGGCAGCGAACAAGGGCGCGGAGGACCTTCATCCACGCCAGCGCCTACCCCGAGAGGACGGTGCGCATCGGCTTCCTCCATCGCCGACGGCGACAACGTCAACGCTGCACCTCCTCACCTCCCGCAGCGGACAGGATTCGGCCGGATCTGTGACCACCGGTGAGGAGAGAGATATAGTGGACACTGTCATCTTGTTTTGATATGGAGAGGGTGAGAGAGCGAGAGGCGAGAAACCCTATCAAACAAGAGGCTATATATACAATGGAGTAAAAAAATCTCTCCATAGCAGTGGTTTTAAATAGAATACGCGTGTTCCCGGAAAAAAGAAACGAAAACTGGCGGACAATTTTTTTTAACGTACCAATAAAGAAAACTCGATCAAAAACACACCCCCGCTTCCAGGTCGCGAGAGTCGTCGAGCACACACACATAGACATAGACATGCATATCCGTGTTTACGTGAAATTCCATCTCCATCTCCAATCATATTTGTCCAACTGGCACATTATTTACGTTGTTAATTATACACACAACAATATTAACGTACATAATCTCTTGTTTGCGGGCGTTCGGATCACTGCCACGCCCGCTCCTGACCAACCCGAACCCTCTTCATCACCCGCGTGTGCTTCCCGCCCGAAATGGTCAGTGCCGCATTCATGCCCGGCCAGAGCGGACGTGACCTCTCACTGGCGCCGGCATTGAAGCGGCGCGCCGGACGAGAGAGCGTCGCCCGCGCCGCTTCCCGGTGCACGCGACTGCTTCACGTTCAAAGGTTGAAATAGCCAGCCACAACATGCATGTAAAAAGTTCTTGGGAGTCCATGCTACAGCTAGCTGTCCTCCCCCAACTCGTCAATCTCTTCCAGTAGTGCTAGTACTCCATGGCACGATCCATCGACAAGCAGGCGAGAAAGTTATCATATACTCGTTTTGCGGTGAGTGGCATACAGAGCAATCGTGTGGGGTGGAGCCATGGAGGAGGGTGAGACACGAACGCGACAGACGTGATTTAAACGTTGGTTTTGCTCGATGGTGCGATCCAACGAAACGAAACGTTGGTTTCTCTCCGTTTCCATTTTTTCTCCGGAGAAAACGGAAACTTTCCACTCCATTTTCATTCCTACTCCAAGGTTTCCCCGTTACAAGATTCCATCAAATACAAAGGAAAACTAACGCGCATGCTGATGCATCTCAATGATTCACAGATCATAGCCAATATTTACTTCACAACTAAAGACAAAAGTTGTGAGAGCGTGTACAAAAGAAAAACTACTGATGGGGTCACTATGACTTAAACCCTAAACCCTAAACATGATTTAATTTCCTGGCTAGGTAGAACCTGTCGAAGGACAGACGGCTGGCACCCTCGGATCATACGATGCTTTTATGCAGTTCCACTAAAATCGAGCTGAGCATCCCTGATGGCAAAGATATTGAAGAAGTGTGATTAGAATAATAGTACTGGCACTAGTTCATGAGAATAAACTCATCACAAATAGAAGCCGGTAGAAGTAGAGAAAGATCGACATGGAGATGGAGCTACGTGGGGAGCTGCGGCAGTGGAGCAAGCCGGCTCCAAAAGGAAGATGTACTACCTGGGATGTCAGGCTATAGCTAGAAGGGTGTTTGGGACGCGGCATTAGCCCATACCGCGGGGAGCCTCGATTGGGATGCACCGACTGTGGGTTTTCTCCCTCGCCGATGTCGACCGCGTCTATGCAGAACATTGTTCCCTTCCCCCATCGGCGGGGTCAGGCTGGATATGTGACTAGCGGTGTGGCCACCGTCGTTCTATGCTTGTGAAGAGAGCAACCCAAGCAAGCAGGCTTGTAGCTTAGGATCCTGCTAGTGTATATATAGTGGTTTTCTTTTTCTCTCCACATCAACCATTTTATATTGCGTACGCGTCATTGAAGAGTGAAATGATGGTTGCTTCTTTCGACTAACTTACTGTGTGATTTGACTGCTCCTTAGTGCCCCCTACAGTACAGCCCCTACATGTATGACCATTCCTGAGTCTCACTTGTACTTGTCTCTATTTTCTTGCATGACACGTAGACAGGATGCGCATAGAGGAATTTTGTTACTGCACGTTGTTACGTAGTACTACTAGTACCTACTCCCTCCTTCCGGTTCACTACTGGTACTCCCTCTGTCCTGGCTTATTGGTCCCCTTTGTACTCAATGCATGGGCTCGTTTTCCTCAAGAAATTGGTTTTACCAACGTATTAATATCGGGAATGCATGCGTGAACAACGAATGATCAAACCTTGCATGCAACGTTTTGACAAAGCATTGACTTATGAACATGTGAATGTGAGGGACTACAACCTTGTGCATGCATGCAACAGTCACACGTACACATGGACGCAAAAACGCGTGCGACGCCCTAATGCATGCATGTCCGAGCACACGATGGAACACACACGGTCACGCTCAAGTGCTCAACCTACACATGCATGCACACACATACTCAACTAGGGTGAGCTAGTGACCGTATAAACACCGGAAAATGTATATATTGAGCGCAATGAGCGTATTATGAAGTCCACTGACCATATGTTTACAAATATACAGTGACAGACAGTGTATTTATCTTGTCTGAAATTAAGCCGTATTAACCGGAAAGGAGGCAGTATGGACTAGCATTACTTTGATGTGTCCCGTCAACTTGGCGAACGAGGAGAAGCTTGCAGGACGGGAGAAGCTTGCGTGCAGTGGCTCGTAGGACAAGGAGAAACTTTTGACTAATGCAAGCTCTCCCTCGCTCAGGCGGTGGACGTGCAACAGTTAATTCGGTGTCAGATTGCCAGAAGCTATACTAGTACTATTATTGTTCGACTTCCCGAAGAGGCGAACAACCAAGCGCAAAGTTTACTAGTACTAGTACTACTACTATAGAGGTATGTACTATACTGCTGTACTAGGAACCGGATGGAGGAGCGTCTGCACTCTTATTATATTTTAAAAATGTGATAAACCGAATGTGGCCGAGAGCCGGCTTGATGAAACACCTCGCTTCCTTCTTATTTTTTTGTGGGGTACCTCGCTTCCTAGTGACCAGTCTCTTGGATGATCTTCCTAAAAATGCTTATATATATGAATAAATCTCTCTCATTTACCCGCAAAAAAGATTAAGCCATATTAACCGGAAAGGAGGGAGTATGGACTAGGACTACTTTTTGGTGTGTCTCGTCAACTCGCAGAATGAGGAGAAGCTTGCATGACAAGGTGAAGCTCGCTTACGCCTTTTGACTAACGCAACCTACCCTCGCCCAGGCGGTGGACATGCATCAGTTCATTCGGTGTCAGATTGCCAGAGGCATACACTGTAGTACCCAACATGCGGAGTACCATCATTGTTCGACTTCACGAAGAGGCGAAGAGCCGAGCACAAGGTTTAGTAGTACGAGTAGTACTACTACTAGAACCGCATGGTGGAGTGTCTGTACTCTTATTTTATTATAATCTCTGATAAAGTACACATTTATTCGGGAGAAGGTCCGAAAACGGCAGCCCAATAGTAGTATTAAAAACATCGAACATGTAATGATGATATTGATCAACCATGCTCGAATATATCTTTTCCTCCGTGCGAGCCCGTCTGTGTGTTCTCGCTCCTCATCTATCTCAAGGAACGACGGGTTGGCCATTTTGCCGTCAATTGAGATCGGTTTGCTCACACTCTGGTCCCACATGTCAGTGATATGCCAAGAGGAAGTGCGTTGACCAACTGGCCATATGCGTACTTGGTTTTGCACCTTCATACACTCCTCCCTCCGTCACAGTTTACAGGGCGCGCTTCATTCTGATGCATTTCTCTCCATGCATTTCCACCACCAGAGAGACTTCAGACGCGTTTGGTTTAATTCTCAATTAATTAGGGCGTGGTAACCGCAATCAAGTCCCCAATTTTCTCTCGATGTACTACGGAGTGGAGTAAGTGCATGCATGTGTGTACCCGGGGTGGAAGCACTGCATGCATGTGTGTACGCATTATTTCCTCTAGTAATAGACGCCGTGCTATAACTACCAATGCTATTTTTCACGCCGATCGTTAGTCGCCTTGGTCCCAGAGATTTTTTTTGAAGCGCGCTCTATAAACAGTGACGGATGGAGTAGTATGAGCAGATTCAAAGAAGAGCGTATTGATGGTTGCTTCTTCCGAGCAACTTACGGTGGGAAAGGTGGGGCTTATGATTTGGCTGCTCATTACTCACTATTAATGCGGCGCAACGACCGGGCTGAGTCTCCCATGCGGTTGTGCACTACTCCCTCGGTTCTTAAATATACTCTGGAGTATTTGTCTTTCTAGAGATTTCAACTCCATACGAAGCAAAATGAGTGAATCTACACTCTAAAATATGCCCATTTGAAATTTGTAAAAAGACAAATATTTTGGAACGGAGGAGTATAATTTTGTGCATGGCACATGGACCCGATGCCGAAGAGGCTTCTGGCAATGCTATCAAGCTTCCAGCATTTGTTTACATAATTGATGTACTATACAAATAATTTTCCAGCGACATGAAATTGTACAATGCTCTGAGCTTTCAGCTTTTGTTTCGTGTGTCTTGCCATCGATACTCTTTCGGAAACAATAAAAAACTAACTTCCTTGCTAATGCATCTCAATGATTAGCAGATCAGAGCTAATATTTACATCACAACTGAAGACAAAGTTGTGAGAAGGTGTTAAATTAAAATTGATTCATGCTTTCATTGGCAACAACGCCCCCCAGCTCTGTCTAAATCAACAAGGCTGTAACATCCCAATTTTCCTAGATTAGGATGTTATTAGATCATTCATATGCATATCATATTTTTATTGCATTATTTGTCTTTCTGCAATATTCAAATCATTATGCAACAAAGGCAATTTATTGGAGTGGAGATAACGTGTCTTCTCCCCTGTTTAAAAATGTTCATAATGTGCAGAATATTATTTCCAGTTCATCTAATATGTTATGGTAATTTTTTTTCAATCTCAAAAATATTTTAATTGTGTGTTATTTTACTGTTTGTGTGGCCTTTTGCATCAAAATTATTTTACAAAAACTGCATTAGTATTGGAACAAGTGTTCCTGTAGTTTATAGCTGTAGGGCTATTTTTGACTGTGTGTCTAGGTATTTTTATTTAGAATTTATATTGTGTGTTTTATTTTATTTATTTTGTTCTACTGCTGTAGTTTTTGATTAAAAACAAAACAGAGCCAGCCGGCCAGCCAGCCAACCGGCCCACCGGCCGCGGCCCAGTGCGCAACAGCCGCAGCCCGCTAAACCTAGCGAAGCGGTACGCCCGCTCGCTCGCACCCGACCCGCGCCCGATCCACCCTTCGCCTCAAGCCGCCGATAGCGGGTCCCGCGCCCTGCTCATCCCCTCCACCGAGCCGGACACCGCGCGTCGCACGCGCGCACGCACGCCGAGGCCGACCCGGATCGATCCGGCGCCTGGTCGATCCCGTGCGAGCCAGGGACATCATGCGCGAGCCCAGGACCCCGAAGAACCCTACCGCAGCCCCTTCTCCGTCCTTTCCTCGTCCGCAGCAGCTAGGGCGAAACGGATCTCGCCGGAGGAGCTCCAAGTCCGCCGGACGCTGCCGTCGCCGTAAGAACTTGCAGAGCCACGCCGCCTGCTTCGTTCGAATCCCCTCTCAAAGCCTCTCTCGTCTGACACTTTCTCGTGGCCGAGAACGCAGCATCGCAGGAGGGACAAGCTCGTCCGCCGCCGCCGGAGCACAGCCGCTGTTCACGTCGTCATCACCGCCCGCAGAGGACGCCCCGCCGCCGTTGAGCACCACCACCACCTCCGCCACTCCACGCCGCCTCCGCCCGTCACCTCGCCTTCGCCGGAGACCCACCGGAGGAGCGCCGCCGCCAACGCCCGAGACCACCGTCGTTTTCCTCTGTTTTGGGTGAGCACACACGCCCGGCCAATCAAGAACTGCCATGTGGCAGTTGCTACATGAGCTGCTACAGTAACCGACCAGGAGAATTTTGTTTCTTTTTGTTCTTTTTCAGTTTTCAATTCTAACTTCAATTAGCTATAACTCCTATTCTATAAATCCAATTTAGGTAATTCTTTTTCATGTGCACTCACAAAAATCAGCACATTATCACAGCACCAACTTTGCACATGTCTACACCTTTCAAATTTGGATTCGTTCGGATTTGAATCAAATCTTCCGGAGGCCGTAACTTTCAAACCGTTCATCGGAATCGATTGTTTCTTTTTGCGTTGTGACCGTAGTGCAATTTAGGTGCTGTTAAGCTTCTGTTGTTGAGTTTTAAAAATGGTTTCCTTGCTGTTGGTTTTGTTTTGGTTCTTTTCGTGTTCCGGTGATTGATTTGTTGAATTGTGTGAAACGTGTAGATTGTCCGGAGTGCGACACGAGCTATTGTCAGGAGTGTGACTTTCTGAACCAGAACCAAGGCAAGTTACATGTTGATCATCCTTTACCTATTGTTTTCTATGCATGTAGTTATATCACACTATGAATATATGCATGTATAGGAGTATTATATATGTTGGCCATGCTGTTGAGCTATCTTCCTGTCTTTTGCAAATCGTGGTAGTTATAGTTTGCTATGCTTTGTAGATGAGGGGTGGTTCGTGTTTTCATTGAGTTTATGTGAGGATTATATATATATATATATATATATATATATATATATATATATATATATATATATATCAATTGAGTAGTAACTCAGGATTTAACTCACCTCTGGGCGGAAGTGGTATTGCTTGGTGTTGAGGGAAGGCATCATGGGGTCTTGCACCTTTTCTAAAGCCATGCGCTCATGAGAGTGCACCCTAAGTGGAATGCCGCCCAGGTTCAAAAAGATCAGACAGACTTAGTGACTAGTAGCTTCCATGTGCGGCCACTGGCTATATGGGCTCTGGCTTAGTTGATCAGTTGTTGGAACCCTGGCCCAAACAGTGTTGACAGATGTAGCATTTATAGGTGGGATGTGGCCGTCAGGTGGTTAAGGAACCTCTTCTGCAAGACTTCGTCTCAATCTTCGGATTGGGTCCAGTGGGTAAAGCGTACTAAACTCTGCAAAGTATTAAAACTAATCATGATTACCCGTGCCCCCGGATATGGGTAAATTTGAGCGACTATGCCATTACAGTTGTTGGATGGTCTTGACAGATGTGACACTTAATAAACTTGTTGGGCAACTTAATAAAGGGTAGGTTGGAGTTGATTTTGCCAACTCAACCTTGTGTATATAATTGTAGTAATAAAAGAACTAAATAAAAATTTGACTATTAGGTAGTTATGAGGACAAAATCAGCTTTCTGCAAAAATAAACCCTCAAGTCTTCCTTTTGTTATATTATGCATACACATGTAGGTCTGCTATATTATTACTCCTGTGTAACTTGCCAATACATTCCAAGTATTGACCTATATGGCTGCAACGTCTCATGTTGCAGGATATTCAGACGAAGAGTAAGGTACCGTTAGGGTCGCGAGTCTGCACTCAGCATCGCCAGTGGGCTATGATGGGACTCATTGTTATTTTCTGCTACTTTCCACTGTTTGATTGAATAAAGCTAGCCAAGTGCTATGCAGATTGTTTTATTTTATACATTCTGGATCATACGTTGTAATAAATGATGCACTTGCTATTCTGGTATTCATCTATACTGTGTGTGCTAGCGAGTTCGATCCAGGGACTAACACGGTAAGCACAGAGACTCAAATCCTTCAAGGTTTGGTCGTTACAGATGGTATTAGAGCA
Source organism: Triticum aestivum (assembly GCF_018294505.1). Taxonomy (NCBI): domain Eukaryota; kingdom Viridiplantae; phylum Streptophyta; class Magnoliopsida; order Poales; family Poaceae; genus Triticum; species Triticum aestivum. Next base: position 330,943,495 of record NC_057811.1, on the reverse strand, counting down.
GTGTGTTGACTGTAGGACGTGACCCTAGAAAATGGATTAGAAAACCATAGGAGTGAAAATTATTTTATAAACTAGGTATACTTCTTACTGTTTATTAGTTAACCCCTCAAGTATCTTGAATAGTTTAGTAGGAACTAGTGTTGAGACCACCATTCATGTTTGTTTTATATTGCAACGTTATCATGTTAGCGTATCTGATTATGCCCACTTTCGTGGTATGAAGATACTAGATTGTTTGCTTGATTGTTAGTTGTTTGTTAAATTACATCTTGTCGAAATTATTCAACTATATATATAATACTATATTATGTTGTTTGTTGTTTGTTTGTTTGTTGGTGTTATTCGTTGTTGTGTTTTGTTGGCTTGATCATATTATGCATATGGGTAGAATATATTTATATATACATAGCGTTTGGCCCTATTATATCTATAACTCTTCTATGCTTGCCCACCAGATGCCGCCGAGGCGTGATAATAGGCGTAATGCTGCAGGAGGAGACAACAATGGCAATGATGTACCGCCATAGATGCAGCAGTTGCTTCAGGGACAGGCTCAGTTGATCCAGTTGCTTGTCCAGAACCAGAACAACAACAATAACAACAACAATCCACCGCCACCGCCACCTGTGGATATGCTTACCGGGTTCTTGAGGTTGAATCCTCAAAGGTTCTCCAGTTCCCCTGAACCTATTGTGGCTGATGACTGGCTCCGTGCAGTCAATAGGAACCTGGAGACGGTTGGATGCACAGATGCAGAGAGGGTGAGGTTTGCCTCACATTTGTTGGAGGGTCCTGCTGCAGCTTGGTGGGACAACTACTTGGTCACTTATCCCATTGCTACTATCGCATGGCCTCAGTTTCAGGATGCTTTTCGTGCTGCACATGTGTCTGCTGGTGCTATGAGTCTGAAAAAGAAGGAGTTCCGCAGTTTGCGCCAGGGAGGTCGCATAGTTAATGCGTATGTGGAGGAATTTAATAATCTTGCACGTTATGCTCCTAATGATGTTAACACTGATGCAGCTAGGCAGGAGAAATTCTTGGAGGGCCTTAATGATGAGTTGAGCCTTCAGTTGATAGTGGCCATTTTTAGGAATTGTCAGGAGCTGATTGATAAGGCTATTGTGCTGGAGGGAAAGCAACAGGCCATAGAGAATCGCAAGAGGAAGTACAACAACAATAACATGTATAATTCAGGACCACAGCAGATGCCACGCACTTCATATCATGGTAATGGAGGTAATGATCATAATCATCATGGAGGGAATGGCCACAACCATAATGGCCACCATCATCATAATGGGCACAAGAGTAACAATGGCAATGGCAGAGGTAATGGTAATGGCAATGGAGGGAACAATAACCAGAACCACCAGGTTACACGTGCGCCAAGGGATTTGAGTCAGGTGCAGTGCTTCAGGTGTAAGGCTATGGGGCACTATGCCACAGATTGCCCAGGGGCGAAGAACTCAGGATCCAGCAAGCCAAACCCCTTCCAAAAGGGTCATGTAAATCATGTTAATGTGGAGGAGGTTTACAATGAACCTGATGCAGTGATTGGTAAGTTCTTGATTAATTCAGTACCTGTAGTTGTTCTTTTTGATACTGGTGCATCGCATTCATTCATTTCGAGGGTATTTGTTGATAAACATGGATTGCCAACCAAAACACTTAGTATGCCTATTAGAGTGAGTTCCCCAGGGGCTGAGATGATAGCAGGTGTTGGTTGTCATCAGTTGACGTTGTCTATTGGGAAGCATGAGTTTCCTACAGATTTGATTATATTAAAGTCACAAGGTCTGGATATTATTTTGGGTATGGATTGGTTGCAGTTATATAAAGGTCGTATTGATTGTGGCAGTCGGTCTATCACTCTCAGTGCACCAGGAGGGAAGAGGATCTAATATGTGTGTAAGTATAAGCGTAATCAGGTGCAGGTGAACTCTCTTAAGGGGGGTAGCCTGGAAGAGGTGCCAGTTGTGAGAGATTATCCAGATGTGTTTCCAGAGGAGTTGCCAGGTATGCCACCAGATAGAGATATTGAGTTTCTTATTGATTTAATACCAGGCACTAGACCTATTGCAAAGAGACCGTATAGAATGCCTCCTCAAGAGTTGGAGGAATTGAAGAAGCAGATAGAGAATTGCAGGCACAAGGATTTATTCGCCCAAGTTCATCACCTTGGGGAGCTCCAGTTTGTTTTGTGGAGAAAAAGGATGGAACCTTGAGGATGTGTGTTGATTATCGTTCTCTGAATGAGGTAACCATTAAGAATAAGTATCCTTTGCCTATGATAAATGATCTGTTTGACCAGTTGGAAGGAGCTACTGTGTTTTCTAAGATTGATCTTCGTTCTGGTTATCATCAATTAAAGATTCGTGAGCAAGATATTCTCAAGACTGCTTTTACTACGAGGTATGGGTTGAATGAATATACTGTTATGTCATTTGGATTGACTAACGCTCCTGCATACTTCATGAATATGATGAACAAGGTGTTTATGGAGTTCTTGGATAAATTTGTGGTTGTTTTCATTGATGATATATTGGTGTTCTCCAAGAATACGAAAGAGCATGAGGTGCATCTGCGTTTGGTATTGGAGAAATTGAGGGAACATCAGCTGTACACCAAGTTTAGCAAATGTGAGTTTTGGGTGGATGAGGTAGCATTCCTTGGACATGTTGTGTCAGGTAATGGAGTTGCAGTTGATCCATCTAAGGTTGCTGCAGTTACAGAGTGGGAGACACCCACGATAGTTGGAGAGATTTGCAGCTTTTTGGGCCTTGCAGGTTATTACAGGAGGTTTATTGAGAACTTTTCTAAGATTGCAAAGCCTATGACTGAATTGTTGAAGGAGAAGAAGTTTGTTTGGACTGATGAATGTGAAGCCATCTTTCAGGAATTGAAGCAGCGGTTGGTTACAACACCAGTCTTAACTCTGCCGGATATACATAAGGACTTCCAGGTATATTGTGATGCTTCTCGTCAAGGACTTGGGAGTGTTTTGATGCAGGAAGGTAAAGTTGTTTCATATGCTTCACGTCAGCTTAAGAATCATGAGCATAATTATCCTACACATGATTTGGAGTTAGCCTCAGTTGTGCATGCATTGAAAACTTGGAGGCCATATCTTATTGGTAATCATTGTGATATATTTACTGATCATTAGAGCTTGAAGTATATTTTTACTCAGAAGGATTTGAACCTCAGGCAGAGGAGATGGTTGGAGCTTATTAAAGATTATGATTTGAATGTGCAGTATCATCCTGGTAAGGCTAATGTTGTTGCTGATGCATTGAGTCGTAGGAGCCATGCTAATGCAATTAATATTGATAATATGCCACCCGAGTTATGTGAACAGTTCAGGAATCTCAGGTTGGAGATGGTTCCTAAGGGATATTTAGCAATAGTTGAGGTAAAGCCTACTTTGCTTGACAGGATCAGAGGAGCTCAAAAGGGTGATAAGGAGATCGCTGAGATAAAAGAGAACATGGTTAAAGGTAAGGCAGAAGGTTTCCATGAGGATGAACATGGAGCCATATGGTTTGAGAAGCGTATTTGTGTGCCTCAAGATGCGGATATCAGGAAGTTAATTCTTCAGGAGGTGCATGATTCACCTTATTCTATTCACCCAGGTAATACTAATATGTATTTGGATTTGAGGGAAAGATTTTGGTGGCCTAGCCTGAAGAGGGAAATTGCTGGATATATTGCAACATGTGATGTGTGCCAGAGAGTTAAAGCAGAACATTAGAGACCAGCAGGTTTGTTACAGCTATTGCCTATACCTGATTGGAAGTGGGATGAGATTGGTATGGACTTCATTACATGTTTACCCAGGAATCGGTCAGGTTATGATTCTATTTGGGTAGTTGTTGATCATTTGACTAAAGTTGCTCACTTCATCCCGGTAAAGACTACTTATACCAGTGCTCAGCTAGCAAAAATTTATATGTCTAAAATTGTTTGTCTGCATGGAGTTCCAAGGAAGGTAGTGTCTGATAGAGGTACTCAGTTCACATCCAAATTTTGGCGTCAGTTGCATGAATCCTTGGGCACCAGGATGGAGTTCAGTACAACTTTCCATCCACAGACAGATGGGCGGACAGAGAGGGTAAATCAGATTTTGGAGGATATGTTGAGAGCTTGTGCTTTGGACTATGGGTCCAGTTGGGATGATAATTTACCTTATGCAGAGTTCTCATATAATAACAGTTATCAGGCTAGTCTGAAGATGGCACCGTTTGAGGTATTGTATGGCAGAAAGTGCAGGACACCGTTGATGTGGGATGAGGTTGGAGAACATCAATTCTTTGGACCACACTTGATCAGGGATGCTGAGGAGAAGGTCAAGTTGATTCGTTACAGGCTGAAGATAGCACAGTCCAGGCAGAAGAGTTATGCGGATGCAAAACGTAAGGAGGTGACATATGAGGTAGGAGACCGTGCATATCTTCGAGTTTCACCACTTCGTGGAATTAAGAGGTTTGGAATCAAAGGTAAGTTAGCACCACGTTTTGTGGGGCCTTACAAGATCTTGGAGCGTAGAGGAGAGGTAGCTTATCAGCTGGAGTTGCCAGAATCCTTGTCAGGAGTTCATGATGTGTTTCATGTATCTCAGTTGAAGAAGTGCCATGCAGAGATGATGGATGTTCCATTGTGGGACACAGTGCCACTTGAGGCAATTCAGTTGGAGAGTGATTTGACATATGAGGAGAAGCCTTTTAAGATTCTGGAGACAGCAGAGAGAGTTACTCGCACCAAGACAATTAAGTTATGCAAGGTTCAGTGGGATCATCACACAGAGGAGGAAGCTACCTGGGAACAAGAGGAAGATCTCAGGCAGGATCACCCACACCTATTTGCTAGCCAGCCCGAATCTCGAGGGCGAGATTCATCTTAATGGGGGTAGGTTTGTAACATCCCAATTTTCCTAAATTAGGATGTTATTAGATCATTCATATGCATATCATATTTTTATTGCATTATTTGTCTTTCTGCAATATTCAAATCATTATGCAACAAAGGCAATTTATTGGAGTGGAGATAACGTGACTTCTCCCCTGTTTAAAAATGTCCATATTGTGCAGAATATTATTTCCAGTTCATCTAATATGTTATGGTAATTTTTTTGCAATCTCAAAAATATTTTAATTGTGTGTTATTTTACTGTTTGTGTGGCCTTTTGCATCAAAATTATTTTACAAAAACTGCATTAGTATTGGAACAAGTGTTCCTGTAGTTTATAGCTGTAGGGCTATTTTTGACTGTGTGTCTAGGTATTTTTATTTAGAATTTATATTGTGTGTTTTATTTTATTTATTTTGTTCTGCTGCTGTAGTTTTTGATTAAAAACAAAACAGAGCCAGCCGGCCAGCCTGCCAGCCTGCCAGCCAACCGGCCCACCGCCCGCGGCCCAGTGCGCAACAGCCGCAGCCCGCTAAACCTAGCGAAGCGGTATGCCCGCTCGCTCGCACCCGACCCGCGCCCAATCCACCCTTCGCCTCTAGCCGCTGATAGCGGGTCCCGCGCCCTGCTCATCCCCTCCACCGAGCCGGACACCGCGCGCCGCACGCGCGCACGCACGCCGAGGCCGACCCGGATCGATCCGGCGCCTGGTCGATCCCGTGCGAGCCAGGGACATCACGCGCGAGCCCAGGACCCCGAAGAACCCTACCGCAGCCCCTTCTCCGTCCTTTCCTCGTCCGGACGAGCAGCTAGGGCGAAACGGATCTCGCCGGAGGAGCTCCAAGTCCGCCGGACGCTGCCGTCGCCGTAAGAACTCGCAGAGGCACGCCGCCTGCTCCGTTCGAATCCCCTCTCAAAGCCTCTCTTGTCTAACACTTTCTCGTGGCCGAGAACGCAGCATCGCGGGAGGGACAAGCTCGTCCGCCGCCGCCGAAGCACAGCCGTTGTTCACGTCGTCATCGCCGCCCGAAGAGGACACCCCGCCGCCGTTGAGCACCACCACCACCTCCGCCACTCCACGCCGCCTCCGCCCGTCACCTCGCCTTCGCCGGAGACCCACCGGAGGAGCGCCGCCGCCAATGCCCGAGACCGCCATCGTTTTTCTCTGATTTGGGTGAGCACACACGCCCGACCAATCAAGAACTGCCACGTGGCAGTTGCTACATGAGCTGCTACAGTAACCGACCAGGAGAATTCTGTTTCTTTTTGTTCTTTTTCAGTTTTCAATTCTAACTTCAATTAGCTATAACTCCTATTCTATAAATCCAATTTAGGTAATTCTTTTTCCTGTGCACTCACAAAAATCAGCACATTATCACAGCACCAACTTTGCACATGTCTACACCTTTCAAATTTGGATTCGTTCATATTTGAATCAAATCTTCCGGAGGCCGTAACTTTCAAACCGTTCATCGGAATCGATTGTTTCTTTTTGCGTTGTGACCGTAGTGCAATTTAGGTGCTGTTAAGCTTCTGTTGTTGAGTTTTAAAAATGGTTTCCTTGCTGTTGGTTTTGTTTTGGTTCTTTTCGTGTTCCGGTGATTGATTTGTTGAATTGTGTGAAACGTGTAGATTGTCCGGAGTGCGACACGAGCTATTGTCAGGAGTGTGACTTTCTGAACCAGAACCAAGGCAAGTTACATGTTGATCATCCTTTACCTATTGTTTTCTATGCATGTAGTTATATCACACTATGAATATATGCTTGTATAGGAGTATTATATATGTTGGCTGTGCTGTTGAGCTATCTTCCCGTCTTTTGCAAATCGTGGTAGTTGTAGTTTGCTATGCTTTGTAGACGGGGGGTGGTTCGTGTTTTCATTGAGTTTATGTGAGGATTATATATATCAATTGAGTAGTAACTCAGGATTTAACTCACCTCTGGGCGGAAGTGGTATTGCTTGGTGTTGAGGGAAGGCATCATGGGGTCTTGCACCTTTTCTAAGGCCATGCGCTCATGAGAGTGCACCCTAAGTGGAATGCCGCCCAGGTTCAAAAAGATCAGACAGACTTAGTGACTAGAGCTTCCATGTGCGGCCACTGGCTATATGGGCTCTGGCTTAGTTTATCAGTTGTTGGAACCCTGGCCCAGACAGTGTCGACAGATGTAGCATTTATAGGTGGGATGTGGCCGTCAGGTGGTTAAGGGAACCTCTTCTGAAAGACTTCGTCTCAATCTTCGGATAGGGTCCAGTGGGTAAAGCGTACTAAACTTTGCAGAGTATTAAAACTAATCTTAGCCGTGCCCCTGGTTATGGGTAAATTTGAGCGACTATGCCATTACAGTTGTTGGATGATCTTGACAGATGTGACACTTAATAAATTTGTTGGGCAACTTAATAAAGGGTAGGTTGGAGTTGATTTTGCCAACTCAACCTTGTGTATATAATTGTAGTAATAAAAGAACTAAATAAAAATTCGACTATTAGGTAGTTATGAGGACAAAATCAGCTTTCTGCAAAAATAAACCCTCAAGCCTTCCTTTTGTTATATTATGCATACACATGTAGGTCTGCTATATTATTACTCCTGTGTAACTTGCCAATACATTCCAAGTATTGACCTATATGGCTGCAACGTCTCATGTTGCAGGATATTCAGACGAAGAGTAAGGTACCGTTAGGGTCGCGAGTCTGCACTCAGCATCGCCAGTGGGCTATGATGGGACTCATTGTTATTTTCTGCTACTTTCCGCTGTTTGATTGAATAAAGCTAGCCAAGTGCTATGCAGATTGTTTTATTTTATACATTCTGGATCATACGTTGTAATAAATGATGCACTTGCTATTCTGGTATTCATCTATACTGTGTGTGCTAGCGAGTTCGATCCAGGGACTAGCACGGTAAGCACAGAGACACAAATCCTTCGAGGTTTGGTCGTTACAAAGGCATGTTGGGAAAAAAGTAGCTGTCTGGAGCATGCAACATTCCGATCATTTTGTGCAGTTCCACTAAAATAGAGTTGAGCATCCCTGTTCCAAAGATATTAAGTGTGATTATGATAATAGAGGACTGCTGATGAAACAATAAACACACAAATAGAAGCCGGTCACCTTTACAGTCTCTCTTAAGACTAACTAGTTGGAGAAGATTAAGCAAATAGTTGGAGAATATTAGGCTCAGAGTTGGATGAGGAGGATAGAGAAAAACCAATCTCCCTTTGTGCAGTCGCACTGAAATGTAGAGACGTTGCCAGTGTGTCATTTTAGTACAACTGCACAAAACACTCTTAAGGAAAAAGTGATTTGTGTAGTTCACCAAAAGGTCGCAATAGCAACGAGGTGAAATGGATAGCCCTGTTTGCAAAAAAGAGGTAGAAAGGAAACAATTACTGGCCAATAACAGTTGATGACACATATGACGACAAAAAAGAAGCATATTCCTTGTCCCAAGGGAAGATAACAACACGGTTGTGTTTGTCTAAAACGGTGTGAGGACGAGATTGCAATATGGAAAGTACGTCGGACGAGCTACGTTTTGGGCAAAGAACTATGGAAGATGCACATGCAAGATTCACATGCAACGACGTGGGAAGACGGGCAGTGGAGCAAGGCCAGAGGGGATACCTGGGGGTCGTCGGGATGTAACTAGGTGAGCGGCGGCGGGCGGGATCTGCCCATACTACGGCAGCGAGCAGGTGGCATAGGCCCTACCGCGCCGGAGCTTGGTTAGAGAGAACGGCGGGTGCCGCAGATCAGGACGTGCTGCCTCAGCGCTGTCGAACGGAGAAACAATGCACATCCTCCCTTTCCGCCGGCGGACGGGATGTGGTCGGATCAGTGACCAACGGTGAGAGAGAGAGGCCACCGCCGCCTTGTGTGAGATACTCTGAAGAGAGACAAACCCAGGCAGGCAGGCTCCATTGTATATAGTGGAGCGGACTACCTTTTTCTCCATAAAAATCGTTTTATATTCTGTGTACGTGCCATTGAGCGATATAACTTTATTTAAAAATAACGCGCCAACGCATCAAGTCGAACTTTGTTTCGTGCACGCGTGGTACATGACCTCCGTAGGTAAACAACCACTACAGGCATTCAAATTTGCACGTGGGCTGCCATTTCGTACAAAAATGAGCTCCACCGTGTACCCGCGCGGGTGTGGCTGGGCACGAAGCGTGAGTACGTGCACCTATTTTCTTCGTGTACGTACACCACCTACATGGGGTTGTATGAGAAAGATACAAATGTAGAGAGATATAGTGTGTGGGTTTGTGAGTGTTTTTTTGGGGGGGGGGGGTCAATCAAAAAATGTAACATATGCAATGTGTGTGAAATAGAGTCCTAGATATATCATAGATATAGAGGGGGCGATCCACGAGAAGAGAGTGGAGGTATCATCGGCTTGAGGTATCTATAGAATCGAAGAGAGGGATGATGATGTGTGTGTGTGTGTGCGCGCGCGCGATCGATAAAGAGTGCCATCGAATTTGTGTGTGCCCACCTCAAAGATATAGAGTGGCTGGCCTACTGGAAAGCGAGAGGGGACAGGTGCAGTTTGTCTCTGTGGCATGGATACATACCTACAACGCTCGACTATCGGTGTGTGGTGGGGGGGAGACCTAATTAACTATAGAGGTAGAATGGCTGGTATATGTGTGGAGGAGGAGAGAGGCCTTCCTTATGTATTAAGGGAGATTGATCGGCATCCATGCATATGTGTAGGAGAGGAATAAGGTTGAGAGAGAGACAGAGCTAGAGTGTTGGAGGGGGTGGTAGTGGAGTTGCTTCTAACAAATGGTGCGAGAGGCTTGCTAGACAAACGGAGGGCATGCGTGCAATATCAATAAGAGAGGGGATGGCTGCTTGTCTGTGCACGTGCGTGTGAGAGACGGGTTAGGAGGCATGCACGAATGATGAGGGGGGACAATATGGCTGTGGTAAGCAGACATAACTACATAGGAAGATCAATCGTCCTTTGTCAGAGAAAGGAGAGACATAACTTGTGAGGTACGTCCATCGATGGGTGGAGGGAAAATAGTTAAAGTCGACCTAGGTATATGTAGGGAGATTGATAGGTCTACATGCATGTATGTGTTAGAAGCAAATAAGGCCCGGGGAGAAGGATAGAGAGAGAGGGATGCATCTAGGAGGTGGTGCGAGAGGCATACTATATCGAGCAGGAAGGAGTGTGCGAGTACGAGACCGATGAAAAGAGTGGTGGGAGTGAGGCATGGACGGTGAGAAGAGAAGAGGGAAAGCTTGTGTTTGTGGTAGGCACACCTGGCTAGAGAGGCATATCGATCGACATGTGCTGTAAAGAAGGAGCTAGGGGGCCTACACACACCGTGGGTGAATGACCTAAAGTGAAAATACGAATTTGCGCGATGCAGCTAGAGAATGCCGGGGGAGGGTGAGAGGGATGCGGGCGTGTGCATGCACGGGAGAAAGTTAGCGCTAGCTACAAAGATAAGAGGATTGTGTGGGTGTAAAAGACGAATAGAGATCATAATTCATTATAAAAAATGAATTCAGATATTTGAAGAATTTATCATAGTGTTTTAAACCGACGCATGCGTGAATATATATAACGGTGATACACATGGTGTGGTTATGAACATGTTATACTACATATAATATATTTTATCTCTACTCTTATAAAAAACAAAGTTGTTGATGATGGTGTGCCTGCCATCCTGCAATATAGGCCGTCCGATTTATATCTGACGGATAGGAAGGAAACTATGGCAATTTTGAAAAAAGATACCCACACACCTCTCCATATTTGCAAATAAGGCCTCCCCTCGACCATCTTGATGTTCCGTGGAACGCATGGGCATCTTGCTAGTACTACATATAATATATAGAACATTGATTATAATTTGGGCTAATGTGTGGCTTTTGCAGCTCAGGGCTAAATACTTGTCATAATGTAGGGGGCGGGGCACTATAATTTGTGTGATAAACATGGTGTACGTATGGAACATAGTTTAGACTATGAATATATAGTTAGTACATCAAATGTACTATTATTTGGAATCAACATCAAGTGTATTCAAAAAATTGAATTCGAGTTCATATAGTACACATATTTCATATCTATCTCTATAGTAATCATGTGGTGTGTTGTTAAGGTAATACACGAATGATGGTTGAAGTTGGCAACAATCATGATTGTAGATTCTTATTGAAATAGAGAAACGAATTCAAATTCAGTTCGAATTGCAGCGGTAGTATAGACATTTGGAATGCACTAAAATGTTGGTATGAGTAGGTTACATGCATTATACAGCCAACGAAAAAATTTAATTGGACATAACATGGATTCATACTCCCTCCTTCCATCTATATAGGGCCTAATGCATTTTTAAAACCACCTTTGACTATTGACAAGATTAATAATACATGACTTGCACAATGTGAAAATTATATCATTGAAAGCTCCTTTCACACATGAATTTAACGGTGTGCTTTGTGTAAGTTGCATGTCATATATTATTGCTCTAATATTTGGTCAAAGTTAGCCTCGAAAAACGCATTAGGCCCTATATAGATGGAAGGAGGGAGTAGCTTTGAATAGCATTTGTATAGTAAAATGGGGCAAGACTCTCTCTTTGTGTGGTGTGAATAGTTTTATTTTTTCGTTTTTTTTCATTGAGGGAAGTGCGAATTGATTTGGTATGTACAAGTACAATACTCCCTCCATTTTTATATACAAGGCCACTATGGAATATACATTTTGCATCTATATAAGCCCACTAATAGTAATCGAGGCAAAATTAATGGTAGTTTCTCGTATTGACAACCTGTTTAATATTTGCATGCATCCAGTCATAATGACAGTCATCTACTTCCTCCATTTAGTTTCTTTGCATGCATGTGGAGTATTAATGATCCTAGTAAACAAGAAAAAAAGTTGACTCATAAAACAGGCATTAAATTTTACATTGGTACCTGTAATATGAGTTTGTGGCCTTGTATACAAAAATGGAGGGAGTATTACACGTTCTTGTCCCTAAAATTCAACCCGCGCCTTGTTATATCCCGAAAATTCAGATATCGTGCTCCCAAAACTGGCGCCTTCACAACCCGGGTCTCGCTATCCCGAAATTAGAACGCGCGCGAAAACTCACTTCAGCTGCCAAATCCCGACACGCGAAATCCCCCTTCTAACCCTGAGCCGAAAGGGCCGCTAGTTCAAATCGGTGGGGGTACTTTTGTAACAAACCCTACATTTTGGACAAGCGTGTCCCTAAGTCATGGTTTCCCCCTCCCATCGCCTCCTTTTCACCATTCGAAATCCCAGGCCGCCATAACCTCTCTGCTCCAGCCGCGAAACCCCACACTCGTCCGTCCGCCACCTCATCGCTGCCCAGCCGGAGACTCTTCCCCGATGACGTCGTACACCACAACAGCTCGACGTCCCTCATCCACCTCCCCGGATGAGGATCCGTCGTCCATCTCATTGTCCCGCCGGTTCAGCCGCCCCGTCCTCCACCTCCAAGGAGCTGCTCCGACGATCGCCTCATCTATTGCGGCTGCTCCATCCCCACAGCGCCGCCTTAACCTGCTCCACCGGAACCGCAACATCCTCACCGACTCCTCGGACGAAGCCGAGGCCTACTCGGCGCCACGAAAGAGGTTGTACACTCATCGCATTGCACCTTCTCCTTAACTCGACCTCCCGGCGCCGACGGTGCTCCATCCCGCACCCCCATGGAGTGGCTACCTCGAAGCCGGTACCGCGGGCGACATCTCCACGGCGGCTCTCCCCCAGTGCGAGGCCCCTTCGGCGGCGGCGTCCATACCAGCCGGATATGCTGCCGCTGCTCCGGCTCTCGCTCTCTCGCGCTGCTGCTCTGGCTCTCGCTCGCTCGCTCGCGCTGCTGCTGCTCTCCCCCTCGCTCGTGCTGCTGCTCTGCTCCAATTTAGCTACACTTCAGTAGACTAAATCGACTTTTGGGTCAGTCGATTTTTAGGGGGTGGGGGGGGGGGTGGCTCGCCGGAGTTAAGGAAGAACCACCCGCAGCGGGGAGGGGGGCTCACCAGAGAGGTACTCCACTATCTATCTTAGGGTTCTGGGTGGGGGCGGTGCTCGCCGGCGGTGGGGGGGGGGCGGTGGTGGGGCGGTGGCGTGGGGATCGTCGGAGAAAAAGCTTGGCGCGGGGGGGGGGGGGCTAGAGGGCTGGCCAGGGCGGCGGTGGGGAGTTGTTTCGGGGCGGCGAGGCGGCGGCGGACTGGCGGTGGGGAGTTGTTTCGGGGCGGCGAGGCGGCGGCGGACCGGCGATGGGGAGTTGTTTCGGGGCGGCGAGGCGGCGCGGGGTTCGACCGGTGGTGGCTGGCGGCTTAGGGGGGTGCAGGTTGAAGATGAGCTGCAGGCCCTCCCTAAACAATCCCCTGTGAAGTGCCTCTCTGCTACCATTGCGTTCAGTTTCGACAGTAACATTCAGATTGCACAATAAATTTCAGTTTCAACATTTAAGTTTAGAGTCAATAGTTTTTACCTCATCTGTTGTAGTCAGGTGGTTTTTGGTGATGTAAATTTTACATCTATCACTTTTTGGTAATGCATTTTTCATCATCTATTGGAGATGCTATTAGAATCCCACTTGAGATTAACGATGTCTGTCTTGTGCTGCTTCAGCCTTGAGGTCTTACGGCTCACCGGAGCTGCTCCAACGACGGAACGATCCATCATAACAGAGTAGTGCCTTGGACGCCATCTACAGATTCCTCAGATCTTCCTCCACACCTCCGACAACCACCTCTGCCTCAAATCCTTCAGCGACCAACCCAATGATGCTGAGGTCGACACGGACACGGCAAAGAGGTTGTACACTTGTCGCATCACTTATTACTCCACATTCATGTCAATCCATTAGGGCTATTTTGGTTCAACGGAAAAATAGCAATAGGAAATTTTCCTATGGCACTCTACTATTCAATTATTCATACATTTTGTTGAAAGGAATGGAGCAAAACATCCACCTGGACCTACTTTTCAAAATCCTATGCATGAAAACAAGACCAAGTGCATTCGTCGCAGAATAACATTCGAACTATACACGTTTTCATATGGTTTCACTTTATTTTGGCCATGTTTCTTTGCATTCCTCTGCTCCTCCAATTCCCGTGAACCAAGCACCCAAGTTGACAGAAATCATGTGTTCACAAATGCTCTGTTTCCTATGTGCATTCCTATCCTATTCCGGTATTTTTCCTCCTATCCCTGCGTTTTTAGAATCATGCAAGCCAAATGAGCCCTTACAGAATTACTTCAGTTGCAGGTAGGTGTCAAAGAAAACTTTGTGTGGTTTGTCCTACTCCTGTCGCAACGTTGTCCATCTCACCTGAGCTGCTCCATCGACAGAAGCATCCACCAAACCAGTCATCACGACTCCTGACCGTCTCAGATCTCCTTACCAGCCGCCGGCACCCACCGCAACGGCATCACCATCATCGACTCAGCAGATGAACCTCAGGAGTACATAGGTCCACAAGAGAGGTCGTACTCTTTTGTTTCTGCTTATGTTATGCATTGCTTAATATTACCTGCTACTTTATTGTCCTGTTCACCTCTTAGATTCCAAGTCAAGTCCAAATTGATGTTCAAACTTGAGTTCTAAATTAGTTGTGGGGCACATATCGAGGCAGCAATGAATAGTATCTCTGTCTAATGTCTGGTTCACCTAGGGTATGCCTATGTTGTTCATCTTGGGTGGGAAACAAATAGTAAAGCAATCATCATCTGTTTTTTTATTAAATTAAAGCAATCATCAGCCTGCTATCATTATTTTTGGACCCATCCACTGGTTGTTAACATTACTCTGGATTTCTGCATGCTCTCCTTACATAATCTCACTATATTTTTTGTATGCATGTCAGATATTGTACACCGTCATGCTGAACATGTAGAGAAAAAGGAAGAGTTTTGCGCGGCAATACAATGTCATGCAGACATCGCTCCATGGTGGGTTCAATGGCAAACCCTCCCCCCTCCCCAGATTGTAATCCAGAGGAAGATATCTGTTCTGAGGTGGATTCAAACGCAGCTGACCACTCCTATTTAACCCCCAAGGTGTTTGCTCTAACTTGGCATGATGATGTTAGTCATATCATGCATATGTTGCCTTGCAGTGCCTACTTTCGACATCATATATGTCATCTGCTTAGTTTAGACATGTTTTGTAATGCCACCTGTTTAGTTTCATATGGGAATTATGCAGTCTCATGTCTTTTAGCCAGCCATAATATATGTGAAATGTGTAATGCCATCCTGTTTAACCAGGCATCATATATTTGAATGATATCTTGCCCATCCTTTTCTTCATTAAATTTCCATTTGTCAACAATGTTTGTACATTAAAGTACTCTTCCTGTGAATCATCCATTTGAGTGGGTGATGGAAAAATCTGGAGTGAAAACAAGGCCTTCAGAGCAGACATGCTACCTGTTGAAGCAGATCTCTTGCTGGGTCCCGATAGCTCCTCAGAGATGGATTCAGAGACAGATGACCAGTCCTATTCCCCCACCGAGGTGTATGCTCTCACTTGGCACGGTTCTACTGCTCATATCATGCATATGGTGTCTTGCATTGCATAGTTTAGACATCATATACACAATATTCAACACCATGTTCTTAGTTCAGACATCATATATGCGAATGCCCTCTGCTTAGCATATAAATCACATATGTGAATTAAATCATGCGATCCTGATTACTTAGATAACATGTATGTGGATTATGTCATGCGATCCTGTTTAGTTAGTCATCATATCTTTGAATTATGTTATGGTATGCTGTCCAGTTTAGATATACATCATATATGTGAAATTATGTCATGCTATCCATTTTAGTTAAACAATATACATGTCAACTATTTAATTCCCTGTTTTTCCACACTATCTATTGCATCTGTCTCTCATACAATGTCTGTACATTCAACTATGTTTCTTGTTTATCAGCCATTTGAATTGGAGAGGGTGAGGCAGTATCTAGCGGAGTAAAAACACGGTCTTCAAATAAAACAGTGCTACCTCTTGGTGGAGATAGCACCTCGGTTGTACATGCACGAGAACCAGCCCTACCACACATAACCCAGACTCTCGCAGATTTTACCCCAACTGCGATGGACAGAGAACCAGCTTCACCCAATCTAACCCAACCCCAGCAGATAGTAACCCAGTTCCTATTGACACAACACCATCTCCACCACAGAGCTCCCGAACAAGAGTAGTTAGTAAGGTAGCTCCAGTGCCCAAAACGCCAGTACTACCACGGCGAACCCCAACTCCACCAGTTAGTACACCTATTCCTGTGGAGGAAGCACAACCAACCATTCATAGTTTAGCATCTATCACATTTAATGTTGTTAAACCCTATGTGCGTATCTTCCCATCATGGAAATATTATACTGAAGATGAAGGAAAATGCCAGTTGCAGGTGTTTGTCTAGGAGTTATGTCTAAGTAATGTTATTCATGGCAATTACTTTGCTTTGTCCCATATATTCTACCTCCATGATGGTTATAATACAGCAAATTTCCCCCTTTTTCTCTATAGACAAGGACCGATTTGGAAACTCGGGATGAGGTAACCTGTGCTAATACCTCTGCTATCTTCAAGAATGCTTGGTGGCAGTATCGGAATTACCTGGAGAAAATGTACTTCACTGGCAAAGAAACTCATCAAATTCCCTTACGTTCTCTTGAGACACATTTACTGGACGATGACTAGGAACGCCTTGTTCTTTACCGATCCCGAACCAAGAATGTGGTAAGGTCTATGAGCTCATTTTATTTTAAGTACTATATGCTTGCGTCTTACTGTACTCTATTCATGTAGAACAAGTGCTTAAACCTGAAGAACAATTGTTCTCATTTAAGATTCCATTGCTATCGTGCATACTTATTTGCTCTTGTATCACTGTATTTACTCATACAAACTTATTTTTAAATTGAATGATCGAATGGAAACTCCAATGGCACAACAGGTATGTTTACGCATGTTTCTTTAACAGGTTTGCTCTTATAAATAGCTCTATTGATTTCAATTTCAATTGTGTATACTGTTGACTTCTTATATCATGCACATTACTAGCATCATAACAGGGCCAATAGTGTTGTTGTAAATGTAGACTCGTGGTACCCATCTGAAATCTTGTTGTGCCATGTAGTTTCCCACGCTTTGTATTCTTTCATCGCCACTTTCTCTTGAACTAATTTGATTTGAACCGTGTCTCTAATTTGATTTGGCAAGACAATGCAGCGACCATAGGACATAGATATATGTTTGTTCGATGATTTTATAATGTACTACTTGGCAATAGAAGACTTGGTAGTTTAATCTTGTCCACCTTACTAATTAACTGGTTCACCGAAATGAGTTTCATATACTAGTACATGCTAAACCTATTATGTTTCTGCTTGTTTCTTCTTTTAGAATGCCGACAGAATATTGGGGAAGAGTGCCTTATTAAGCAATGATAAATAAAGTAATGCAGATAAGGTTCAGGATCGTGAGACATCCTTGTTGGTCTCCAACAAAGCTGATAAAACAGCTAAGGAAAACTACCTTGAAGACAGTGAGGCAGCCCCAAAGTCCTGTCTTGGTTTACTGTTCGAGTTACTGGCGACTACCGCTTGCACAAGCTATTCAAACTCACTGTCTAAATCAGTTCAGTTTCTTGAGTCTCAACTACAAGCTGAAAGACATCGATCAGCTGTGCTGCGACAAGAAGCGGAAGGATTGCGGAAGTCCCTGGAGCATTCAGTTGCATACTTTTTGGTGCAACAGCAAGCGTTTGAGGATTTTAGCGCCAAACAGGACAAAGCTAATAAGCTTGCTAAGCTTATTGCCAACATGGTGAATATCCAGGATAATGTTTCTTGAGCTCTTCTAAAGTTGTTTCAGTTATGGACTTGTTTTGCTGCCGTGTTTATTTGCACTGATGGCCAATTTTGACGGCCAATGTATGCAATATGCTGCTTTGCTCCCTATATTTGCACTGGTGGCGAACTTTGATGCCCAGTGGATGTAATATGTGTAATAGCTATAATAGGCTAGCGTTAGTTGCTTGCTTATTTATTTCCTTATTGTATTGTTTAGTTGTTTGCTTGTAGTCACTGTAGTTCTTTTTCCGCGTTTTTCTAGTGGCCAAAATAACCTATTTTTGGTAACTAGGCCACAATAATTGTCGGTGGGAACGACACCTATGGGGTCATTGGGACACCTTCTACGGTCGGCAGGCGCGAGGTTGTGCAAAGAGCAGGTCTGACAGGAAGCACACGAGTCATTTACCCAGGTTCGGGCCGCGAAGATGCGTAATACCCTAGTCCTGCTTTGGTAGATGTATTTCAGAGTGTTCTTGAGCTCTCGAACTAGCTACGGTGGCTGCGTAGTTTCAAAGAGCCGAATCCCTCTCCAGTGTGCCTCAGGCCTCCTTTTATAGGCAAAAGGGGTTGCCACAGTGGCACACAGGAGGTGGAAAGGTCTATAGTGCGCGAGCTTATCGCCCGACATTACAGGACAAAGCGCATTAAATGCACTACTTAGGTGTCCATTAGCTTTATCGGGGATGGGAACGAGGCCCGTCCCGTCCGTCGCCGCTCCGCCTCGCTTCGACATGCGCCCAGGCCAGCGATGTGTGCAGCGCAATGTAGGCAGGCAGGCTGCTGAGGTGGCGCGGTGGCAGGGCCTTCACGAAGAGTTGCATGCCACCACGCAGGTGCTTGCTGAGTCGGCGTAGAGACCGCCCGTCGCCACGTAGGTGCCTGCCCAGCTGGTTGAGCTAGCAGCTGCTTGGGGACGGCGGTGGAGTCTTGGCTGGTGCGGGCCTGGTAGTGGCTCCGCTGGTGCCCTCGGCAAGGGTCTTGCCGGGGGCCCCGGCAAGGGTCTTGCCGTGGCGTTGCAGTCGTCCCCGGCAAGGCGCTTGCCGGGGGTCTTGTGGATCTCCTCGACTAGGATCCTACCGAGGGTCGTCGTCTTCTGATCCTCATCTGATCTTGTGTGTTTATGATCTTGACAAAGATCTGCATGCCACCACGGAGGTGCCTCCCGAGCCCTGGTCCCAATGTAGTTGCCGACGGCGTTTGGAACCCTTGGGCTCAAGGATGGCTCGCTCTGCTGGTGTTGGGCAAGTTGCCCCGGCAAGGCTCTTGCCGGGGCCGCGAAGGCCGCCCCAGCAAGGGACTTGCCGGGGGGGGGGGGGTCCACCTCGCCCTCTTGCTCTTTGTGTTCCTGGTCTTGGCGTTGCCTTGGTTGTCTTGTGCTTTGGCTTCTCTCCGGCTTCCCTCCTCTGCCCCGCTAAGTGTGGCCGCAGCGCGTGGCTCTGACTGCCCGTGCACAAGTAAAGGGGTCAAAAGGAGAGCCCCTACTTTTGTACACCGACAGGAGCCCCCGGGTCTGGGCCACACATCAGCGCGCTGCGTTGTTGGGCCAGGCCCAGAATGGTGCGCGGGCAGGTGCGGCAGATTTTCACCGTAGTAACTGTTTCGTCCGCTGCGCTTCCCCACGACCCGCGTTGAACGCGCGACGTGGAGGATCGTGCGTGACATGGGGGTCATGCGTGGGGCGGTCCCCGCACGCATGCGTCACATCATAGTTGATGGGAAAAGAGGCGGCCCGCGTCTTCCCCGTAAAAAGGAATAACCGCGGGCGCGCTGCTCATTTACCCCCTGCGTCTTGTTCAATCTCGGAACCATCGTGCCCTCCCAAGCTTTCGCCTTTTCTCGCCGCCGCTGCGTCTTCGCTGTCTTCTGTCCCTTGCCTCCCACAGCCGCCATGACACCCAAGACCAGCAGAGGCAAGGGAGTGGCCAAGACGCCAGGACGAACGAGCCGCCGGAGAGCGAGTTGGCGGCATGGTGGACGCAACTCGCCTACTTCCCCTCGACGGTCGACGTGTTCGAGCTCCGGGACTGCTTCAGGCCCCTATGGGGGTGCAAGACGGGGGGGGGGGAGACGACGGGGCATCCAGCCACGCGCGTCAGCCCCGCCAATTGCACCGAGGCCGCCCCGAATCGGTACCCGTTCTTCGTCGGCTACCTTTCTTGCGGCCTTTGCCCCCCTTTCTCCGATTTCTTCAACGATATCATGCACACATTTGGCTTCCACCTTCTGGATTTTACTCCAAATGCCGTGGCATGCATGGCTCTATTCGCCCATCTATGTGAGGGCTTCGCCGGAGTTCTTCCCAACACGGCGCTCTTCCGCCATTATTTTTACCCGCGCATCCAGAAGGAAGGCGCCATTTCTGGTTGCGTCACCTGGATCCCAAGGTCCAAAGGGACATACCAGGAGGGCGCCCGGAAGGAGAGGTGGGAAGAATGGCGGGGCCGGTGGTGCTGGATTGAGGAGGACGATCCACAGGAGTTCTGCCGGGTCCGCCAGGCGCCGCCGGTTCGCAGGAACGACTGGGGCGACGTTGACGCCCAGGACGACAAGCTCAAGATCGCCACCACCAGGATTCACCGCCTCACCATTGCCGGGCTTTCCCTGGAGATGATTGGGGCGGATTTCCTCCACCGCCGAATCGCTCCTCTGCATAACAAGGGGAGGCCGGCCTGGCTCTTCCAGAACGCGGCTGACATCATGAGGCTTCGCCCTGGCCTCAATCATAACTTCACGGTGATGGGGCACGCTCACTTCTGCCAGCGGATCTTTCAGCTTGACGTGAACCGCGAAGGCTGGACCGAGAGGTCCGGCAAGGCCGCGAAGGCCGGCAAGGTCGTCAAGCGGCCCTTGTTTGGGTTGCCAGCAGGGGTGGTCCCGGTGAGCAACAACTCGCGCCAGACCGACATCATCACCATGATGCCAGACTGCAATGCGCACGGTCCCGTCCATAACTGGGCCGCGCCGCCGGAGGAGCAGGTGCAGGAGTTCTTTGACGGCTTGGCGGAGGTGTATGTCCGCAACGAGCCGCTGCTCATCCAGGACACCACTCAGGCAGAGCTGGACTACATCGCCGCCAGGGCGGCGGAGGCAGAGCTTGCCAGGTAGGCCAGCAGCGCTGGCGGCATGGAGGACAAGGCCGCGGCAGCCGCGGAGGAGAGGGAGCTCGCCGAGTGGGTGGAATCCGCTGGAGAGGCCAGCAGCGCCGGCACCGGGGCCCCTCTCATTGAAGATGCACCCGACGAATCATCGTCGTCGTCGGAGGAGGCCGAGGCCGTCGACCCTCCAGCCACAGGGAGAGGGAGAGTCTTGCGGCGGGCCAGCTCCGGCGAGCCGGTTCGACCCGGCAGGGCCATGCAACCCCAGCATGCCCAGGAGTCGTCCGCGCGCCAAACGAGGGCCGCGACGGCGAAGAAATTGGAGAAGGCCGCGGTGGCGAAGGAGAAAGCATCTGTCTCTTCTTCGTCTAAACGCGCTCAGACTCCACCTTCTTCCCCTCCTCCGGCAGACATTGACGCGGAGGTCGTCTTTGATTTTGGGTCCCTCAGCCCAAGGAGGAAGCGGAAGGCGGCAGAAGAGGAGGTGGAGGACGAGTAAGTGTCTTGTTCCTGTCTGTCATCCCCGCCTCCTCAGATTGTGCCGCTTACCTCGATTTGTTTCCATCTTTGCAGGGATGCGGAAGACACTGGCCCAGAGGGTGAAGAGGGCCAGGGCTTCGGCGAGCGGCCAGCCCCCGGCCGGCGCTTCCGGTACACCGCTGGTGGTGTTGAGCAGCCCGGACAGCAGCCCCCGACACAACCCCCAGCGTAAGTTCATCACTCACCCCTCGTCAACGTGTGTTGGGGGCACGATCTCTTGGTGCTGACCTTGCCGTGGCTGCAGGAGGAGGACAACAGCAGGAGGAGCCACAGAGGACTACCCCCAACACGCCGCCCCCATCGACCACGCCACCCTGAGGGGCATCCCCGACAAGGGCGCCAAGCACCGAGCCCATGCACACGGAGGAGGTGGAGGCGAACTCGGGTGCTGGTGGCTTCGCCTCAGCGCCAAATGTTGGCGGGGAGGGGACCTCTGCTTCCCAGTCCGACACGGGTAAGCCACTTGCCTTCCGTCCTTGTCTTTTCTTTTTCTGTTCTTTTTGAATCTTGATCTTGGCTTCGCCTTATCCCCTTCTCGGTATCCAGATCCTTCTTCGGTGGATCCGGAGGACATAGATACCGTCATCGAGGATGTCGCCAAGGACGCTACGGCGGATGCCGACAAGATCGCCGCCGAGGAGGCCGCCAGGGGCGCTACTGAAGATGCCTCCAAGGGGCCTGGAGCCCGGCAAGGCTGCTGCCGAGGGGGCCGGCAAGGGGCCTGCCGGGGAGGCCGGCAAGGCCGCTGCCGAGGAGGAGGTGGTGGATGACCAGCCTTCCTCCTCCGCTGCCTCTGGCTCCGGTAGGTATCTGAGGGTGAGAGACGACCTTTTCGTCCACCTCCCAGGGTCGCCGAGCTCCAGGGAGCCCATCAAGGGAGAGGTGTTCGACGAAGAGGTGCTTGCTGCCGCCGGGCTCGAGGTTGTTGACGAGCCGAGCGCCGGTGGCGACGGTTCTCAGGAGGAGCGGCTTCTCCAGGCCATGGGCGCCAGCTTTCGGAAGCTCCAGGCGCTCCACCGCGCCCGCCTGGACAAGGCCAGGTCTAGGATGGCAATGGTGGACAAGGCGGAGGCGGACCTCAAGGGACGCGTCGCCGAGACGCAAACTTGGTTCCGCCAAGCTTGTGAGGAGCTGGAGGCCGCCCAGGGCAAGCTGGCCAAGCGCGAGGTGGAGCTCACCATGAAGCGGGCCGACATCGAGAAGGCCCAGGAACTAGCGGGGCAGCAGGCTGCCCAGGCCGAGGCTGCTCGACACCAGCAGCAGGCCGCGCTGAACTCCCAGGAGGAGGACCTTGCCGCGCGTGAGGAGAAGCTCGCCGCAACGCTCCACGGCAAGACGAGGAGGTGGAGAAGCTCGTCGTGCAGCGGACCCAAGAGCTGGAGCAGAGGCACAGGGAGGCACTCAATGCCCAGGCTCTGGTTCACGCCGGCAAGGTGAAGGAGCTGGAGGTGAAGCGGGACGGGCTGAAGGACCAGACCCAAAAGCTGGCCGAGGAGAAGAACACACTCAACGGTGCCCTGGTGGAGGCGCAGGGCGCAATCCTTGGCAAGGCTGAGCAGCTCTCCAAGGCCAACAACTCCATCAAAGACCCCAAGCTGAAGCTGGAGGGTCTCGAGGGGATGCTGTCGGAGGTCAAGGCCCGGGAGGAGACCGTGACCAAGGATCTGGAGGCCGAGAAGCAGCAGCGGAAGAACGAAGCCGCCAACCACAGGGATTTTGTGGATGGTGAGAATCGCTGGATCGGCCACCTTGAAGACGTCGCCGGCAGGATCACCATGCAGCTGGCTACCATGGGAATGCCAGATGTGAGGTATACCCCAGAGCGCAACGTGAGCCCCAACACCAAGCTGACCCTGTTCTTTGAGGGCGTCCTCAGGGCCCTGGAGCAGCTTCACTCCAATCGAGCGGCCTCGCTGGCCGATGAGGCCTGGAGGCTTTGCCAGGGTGCCATGACCAAGGTCCACACCAAGATGGTGTACTGGAATCCCAACCTCGACTTCAACGCTGCGCTGGATAGCTTGCCGGAGGATGCGGACCTCGCGGCGCTCAATGAGCGTATCAAGCCCATCATCAGCCGCATCGGCGGAATTCAGAGGGTAGAAGGCCAGCGCCGGGATTAGGCACCCCGTCTCCACTGCCGCTGCAGGTTCATGACCAAGACAATTTTTATCTTTAGTTAGAACCGCAACAACAATCGATGTAATATAACTCTGCAGTACTTTTAATATGATGCATGTTATCTTCCTGTTCGATTCTCCCTTTGTATGTTCACCCGACGTTAACCGGGTAGGCTTGCCGGCGTGTAAACCCAGGGAGGCACCTTGGGGATGGATCCCCAATGGCCTACCAGGTGTGCTTGCCGCCATGCAAACCACCTTACCGCTCTCAACGCGGCCGCTCGATCTGTCGAGCTTGACTCGAGTTAGAGTCGAGAGTGTTGCCAATTGCAGAAGGCCACCCTGCCGTTCTCGGCGCGGCCGCTTGAGCTGTTGAGCGGACTCAAAATAGGACAAGGGCATTGCCAATTGCGGAAGGGCCCCTTTGCGTGCTGGTTTTCCATATATAAAAAGAAATTGCTCAAAGTTTCGCATGACTTAGATTTTCTGTCGTCGGACGGGCGTCCACCACGTCTGCAGACGGTGCTGTCAGGCTTGGTCATCTCCCTCCTTGGGACGACGGCCAAGATGGAGCCGCTACTCCGACCAGACCAGATTTCCACATCTGCGCCCCCTACCTGGCGCGCCAAAGATGTCGGTGGGAACGAAACCTATGGGGTCACTGGGATCCCTTCTACGGTCGGCGGGCGCGAGGTGGTGCAAAGAGCAGGTCTGACAGGAAGCACACGAGTCATTTACCCAGGTTCAGGCCGCGAAGATGCGTAATACCCTAGTCCTGCTTTGGTAGATGTATTTCAGAGTGTTCTTGAGCTCTCGAACTAGCTACGGTGGCTGCGTAGTTTCAAAGAGCCGAATCCCTCTCCAGTATGCCTCGGGCCTCCTTTTATAGGCAAAAGGGGTTGCCACAGTGGCACACAGGAGGTGGAAAGGTCTATAGTGCGCGAGCTTATCGCCCGACATTACGGGACAAAGCGCATTAAATGCGCTACTTAGGTGTCCATTAGCTTTATCGGGGACGGGAACGAGGCCCGTCCCATCCGTCGTCGCTCCGCCTCACTTCGACACGCGCCTAGGCCAGCGATGTGTGCAGCGCCATGTAGGCAGGCAAGCTGCTGAGGTGGCGCGGTGGCAGGGCCTTCACGAAGAGTTGCATGCCACCACGCAGGTGCTTGCTGAGTCGACATAGAGGCCGCCCGTCGCCACGCAGGTGCCTGCCCAGCTGGTTGAGCTAGCAGCTGCTTGGGGACGGCGGCAGAGTCTTGGCTGGTGCGGGCCTGGTAGTGGCCCCGCCGGTGCCCTCGACAAGGGTCTTGCCGGGGGCCTGGCAAGGGTCTTGCCATGGCGTTGCAGCCGTCCTCGGCAAGGCGCTTGCCGGGGGTCTTGTGGATCTCCTCGGCTAGGATCCCGCCGAGGGTCGTCGTCTTCTGATCCTCATCTGATCTTGTGTGTTTATGATCTTGACAAATATCTGTATGCCACCATGGAGGTGCCTCCCGAGCCCTGGTCCCAATGTAGTTGCTGACGGCGTTTGGAACCCTTGCGCTCAAGGGTGGCTTGCTCTGCTGGCGTTGGGCAAG
The DNA here is from genome assembly GCF_018294505.1 of Triticum aestivum. Taxonomy (NCBI): domain Eukaryota; kingdom Viridiplantae; phylum Streptophyta; class Magnoliopsida; order Poales; family Poaceae; genus Triticum; species Triticum aestivum. Next base: position 330,918,369 of record NC_057811.1, on the reverse strand, counting down.
TTACCCCGGCAAGGCTCTTGCCGGGGCCGCGGAGGCCGCCCCGGCAAGGGCTTGCCGGGGGGGGGGGGGCGGTCCACCTCGCCCTCTTGCTCTTTGTGTTCCTGGTCTTGGCGTAGCCTAGGTTGTCTTGTGCTTTGGCTTCTCTCCGGCTTCGCTCCTCTGCCCCGCTAAGTGTGGCCGCGGCGCGTGGCTCTGACTGCCCGTGCACAAGTAAAGGGGTCAAAAGGAGAGCCCCTACTTTTGTACACCAACAATAATCATGGCAACACACGGACTGTTGTAACCATGGGCCTCCTATGGGCCGTATGATCAATGGGCCTTCTACGGGCCGTAGGATCCATTGGTTTTCTATGGGCCGTAGGATCCATGGGCCTTCTACGGGCATATTTTCGCCAAACATGGGCCGTACTATTTGTGGACCATAACGGGCCATTAATAGGCTGTATTTGATAACGCTATGAAAAAAGCCCAACGGGTTAACGGGCCACAAACGGGCCGAATGTAACCACAGTCTGAATTTGGCCCACAAACGGAACAGGCCAGTAACGGACCGTAACTAACCGAATTCTAGAAATAATCCCAAGAATAATTTGGCCCTTAGAAGGCCGAAAGTTAACACGGGCTAGAAACGGCCGACGTAATAATGGGCCGTTAATGGGTATAAAGCGATACACAGTTCATTATGGGCCAGTTTCATCTTGGGCCTTTAATGGGCCGAGAGTTACAAAGGGCCTCATATGGGCCGAAGGACATCATGGGCCATACATGGGCCGGAAGTTACAACGGGCTGGAATCATATTTGACGGCCCAGATGAAGCTACTGGGCTTAATTCTGATAGGCCGTAACGGGCCGGAGTTAGCGGGCCATAAATGGGCTATATACGAACATGCCGTTAACAGGCTTTCCGTGGGCCGACCCGTTACCTTTTGACCAAGTCAAACGGGCCGGCGTTTTCACCGGAATGGGCCTCTATTGGGCCGTGCCATGTGTTGACATATCATAGGCGCCTCCTGCCCAATGAGTGGATGACATCTTTCCCAACGGTGAGCCAACACGTGTTTCCTCTGGCCAATGAGAATTTTACACGTGGAAAATCCCCATTGGTCCGGGCTGTTAATGGGTTATCGGATCCAAAACCAGACCCGATAGCTTAACGGCGACCTATTACGGTGGATGCCAGGTGTCGGTCACTCTTGACGAAAGCACTCCTATGACGCGCGATTTATCGTCATGGAAGTGGACACTTCCGTGATGATAATTTTGGTAATGTCATGGAACACTTCTACAACAACACATGTATGACTATCTTGATTCTGTCATAATATCGTCATGGATGTACATGCATGACAGAAAGCGTGACCTACTGTGACAAACACGTATCATCACGGAAGTGTATTTTTTGTATTGTTTGTTTCGAGGAATAATAAACTTTTGCAATAAGTATGTGAGTTCTTTATGACTAATGTTAAGTTCATGGATTATACACACTCTCACCCTTCCACTTGCTAGCCACTCTAGTACCGCGCAACTTTCACCGGTACATTAAACCCTCGTTATACCTTTCCTCAAAACAACCACCATACCTACCTATTATGGCATTTTCATAGCCATTTCAAGATATATTACCATGCAACTTCCATCATCATCATATACATGACTTGAGCATTCATTGTCATATTGCTTTGCATGATCGTAAGATAGCTAGCATGATATTTTCATGGTTTGTCTATTTTCTGATATCTTTGCTATGCTAGATCCTTGCACATCCTGGTACACTGCCAGATGCATTCATATAGAGTTATTATGTATTAGTCACATTGAGTTGTAATTCTTGAGTTGTAAGTAAAGAGAAGTGTGATGATCATCAATATTAGAGCATTGTCCCATGTGAGGAATAAAAAAAAGAGGCCAAATCACTATAGGAATCAGGCACTTTGCCGTCCGCCATGGCGGGCGACAAAGGCATACCTGGCAGATGGCAAAGGACATGTCCGACTGAATAGGCTACGGCAAAGGCTTCTTTGCCGTCCACTGGCAGACGGCAAAGATGAAATGGTCTTTGCCGTTAGCCGGCTGACGGCAAAGGTCATGGATGGCACACATGGAATCTTATGGCCGTTAGGGGGCTAACGGTGCGCTTTGCCGTCCGCTGGCAGACGGCAAAGACCATTGCACCTTTACCGTCAGCCAGCAGACGACAAAGTAACCAAATAAGCCAGCCCCCAGGTTGTACAGGTAGCTGCCACGTGGCATCTTTGCCGTCTGCTGGCTTATGGCAAATCTCTTTGCCGTCCGCCAGCGGACGGCAAAGATCCTGTATAGCCCCTCTTTTTTTCTTCTGTTTTTTCTTAAATCATTCAATTTGAACACACAAGTTCCAACACACAAATTTGAACACACAAATTTCACAGAAGACATATCCAACGTACAAGTTTCATCATATATACATACATAACCAACACATAGTTCCATCCATACATATTACAAAAGTTTCACATTGTTCATCCAACACCGTTATCCATCCATCCATGCATATAACAAGTTCCATCCATTCAAGTTCATCGATACAAAATAAAAGCAGAAAGGGAAAAGAAGCACTCCATCCATGCAAGCTTCCGTGAATTAAATGAAATCTGCAAAATTGGAAACAAGAAAGTTAGAAGAAGAAGAATAAGAAAATGAAGAAGAATAAGAAGACTAGAATAAGAAGTAAGCATACTTAGGTAAAATGGAGCTAACCTAGCTAATTATTCCATCTTTGAGTGAACTAAGCATATTATGCCATTTTTATATAAAGTAGCTAAGTGTAGGTCTTTATTGAGCTAACCTCGGTAACTAAGCATATTAGAGCTAACTTAGAGCTAACTCAGGTCATTTTGAAGAAGAAGAAGAAGACTAGAAGAAGAAGAAGAATAAGAAGAAGAAGAAGACTAGGAGAAGAAGAAGACTAAAAGAACAAGACTAGAAGTAGAAGAAGAAGACTAGAAGAAGAAGAAGGTTTTTACCCTTTTCCTTCTCATTATTCTTCTTTTATTCTTTCCTTTTCTTTCTTTCTTCTTCTATTCTTTCTTGTTCTCATCTTCCTTGTTTTTCTTCTTCTTATTCCTTATTTGTGTCATTTTAGAGATTACATAGGTAATTATGCCAATTTTTAGCTAACTAAGCTTATTATGTCAATTTGGAAGAAAATAAGGTAAGTATAGGTCATTTTTGTGCTAACATAAGTAATTTTGGAGCTAACTTAGCTAAAATGGATCATATTGGAGCTAACCTAGGTAAACTTGGTCATTTTGGAGCTAACCTAGGTAAACTTGGTCATTTTGGAGCTAACCTAGCTAAAATGGATCATATTGGAGCTAACCTAGGTAAACTTGGTCATTTTGGAGCTAACCAAGGTAAAATTGATCATATTGGAGCTAACCTAGGTTAAATGGGTCATTTTGGAGCTAACTGAACTAATTATGCCATTTTTGAGTTAACTAAGCATAATTATGCCATTTTTTACACAAGTAAGCCAAGTGTATGTCTTTATTGAGCAAACCTAGGAAACTAAGCATATTAGAGATAACTTAGCATATTAGAGCTAACTTATGTCATTTCGGAGGAACCAAGCTAAGTATATATAGATCATTTTGGAGATCTGACATACCTGACATAGTTCACTCCTCCTTCTTCATATCCTTCTCCTTCCTCATCCTGATGCGCCAAGAGCGGCGAGGCGGTGGAGGCAGTGGGATGTAGTCTTCTACCATAATTGGCATGGTCATGTCGCCCGGCTGTGGGATCGTCGGCGCCACCACCATCGTGAGGTCATTGTCAGGCACCACCACCATTGCGAGGCCATCTTCAGGCAGCACCATCGCTAGGTCATCCTCAGCCACCACCATCTCTTGCCCATCGTCAACCACCGCCATCGCTAGGTCATCCTCAGCCACCACTATCTGTTGCCCATCATCAGTCTACACCTCCTCATCCCCACTCTGCTCCTCTTCTTCCCCACTCCATTCCAGATCATCCTCGCTACGGCTTTTCCTGTAGCCAGAGTCGCTGCTGCTTTGGCTGTAGCCAGAGTTGCTTCTGCTGCTCCCATTGCCTGACCAAATGCAACAATGACCGTTAACAATCGATGTGAGACAAAGCCAAATGTAGAGGAAGAAGAGGCAGAATGTACTGGCATCATCGTCGTCCTGGTAGCGCATGCGACACATAGTCATGTTGAACACCTTCACGGTGAGCATGGCGTCGCCGTCGTACCTCAAGAGAAGGAAGTACCTGTGCCGCAGGTCGTAGGCACGGTAGAACTGCTCCCAGCCACGACACAGGTACATGTGGCCGTACCTGATCACCAACTCCACGTCCCAATGCCTGCGAAGCTCGCTGCCGGCCTATCACAGCTTCACATTCTTTGGCCGATGGCCGTCCAGCATCTTCATAAGTGTCAGGCAGCCTTGCAGTTTGGGACAAGGAGTGATGTAGCAAACAATAGAGTTATCATAATGAGATGGGTGAAGGGGAGATCTCTCCTTTTATATACCTGCCTCCTGGAGGAAGTCCCAAGTATGATACTGAAGAACTCGAAAGCATCCAACTCGTACTCCGGTGTGGCAGAGCGGAGCCTGCGGTGGCGGCTTCCCCCCCATCTCTGATAAGCAGCAGAAGAGACCAATTACTACCGTTACAACATTATCATACAACATTATAGCAGTGGAAGTTTTGAGCAGAAGATAATCAACTACACGAAGTTATCATTTCACATTCAAAAAGCAATGCACTTGTGGACATATGATGGCTCTAGGTTGACATACTAGAGTTGAGCACAAGATTTATTAGTAGCACTAGTCGTCAACCCGTGCCTTCGCACGGGCTAGACACAAAAATGTTGAGTTTAGTTGAATTTCATATAATAACTATTTTAACTTCTTTCGGTCAGCAACCTAGGCAACTAGCAGTATAAAAACATTCAACTAAAGAAAAGAAAGAAACTAGGAGTGTTGGTTGAGAGATCCCAGTATAAAAATGAGTTACCAAAATGAAAGGAAAGCAAAAACAGGGTGCCCACTCTAATCTAGTATCTTACAGAACTGCTAACACACAACCACCTCAAAGTTTCAGTTTCGGTCAGTCATCTCAACCAAGATGATTTGCTTTGAGATCATGAGAACAACCATGACATGAGGATCTAAGAGTGGTGGAGATTGACTGTAACAATAAAGCATGGTTTCTTGAGGGCCATGAAAATAAGAACAACATATACACAACTATGCCCAGTGTACTGTATTCACCCTCAACGAGACCATAACTCTTAATAGATAAAAAAACTTGACATGGAAATATAGTCTAAAATTATGAAACAAGTCTGAAACTACTCTAAAATTGTTGATTTCTGAACCTATATGACAGCCACCAGATCTTCTGTGTTTCTCGCACTTATTACTACCGATGCGGATCTTCAACTACAATCAAGAGGGAGCATTCAATCTGAACCAAAAACAAAAAATAACTAGAACTTGTGCAGTGAACCCTTGCTTTGAAAACTAGAAACTTGACTGGCATTTTAGCAATGTTCAACAATAGGATTGAATTGTTGTAGCGCACTGATAGTTAAAGCTCGATGCACTCTTCTATTATATGTTCTTCTCGAGCTCATGGTTCGCAGAAATGATGTTTGCAACTTCTGCTTGATCTAAAATTAGGACCAGCGGGTTGATAGCACTGTACCTTATGTCAAATGAGTGGTGTATAATTGCACACCACCCTTGATCTGCTCAATGCATTCTTCTAAGATATTGAGATAACCTAGGGCAAGCTTCTTGATTGTGCTATCGTTTTCGCATCATGGGCAGACAGTACCAGGCAAGTCAAAACTAACTAGAACTGTACATATGAACATAAAACAAAGATCATAACAGATTTTGAACCCTAGGCGGAGACAGTGACCAAATCAATGCATCAAAAGTGCAATTGGGGCACCGTGAAGACTGGGCACACTTACTTGAGGGCGAGGAGCGGTCAATGTCGAGGTCGGGGTCGCCGGGGCAACGGGGGCGGCGCGGCGACGGGGTTGGCGCGGGGCGGAGAGGGGGTCGCCGGGGCGGCGTGGTGATGTGCGTGGCGCGGGGCGGCGGTGGCACGGGTGCGGGGCGGCCGGCGATGGGGGTGGCGCGGGGCGGCAGCGGCCCGGGCTCGGGGGGGGGGGGGGAGAAAGGACAAAGAGAGAGTGTTCAGGCGCGGGCGGGTTTGATTTTTAGTTAGGGCACAGTTCTTTGCCGTCTGCTAGCAGATGGCAAAGAGCCTACCAAACAGACGTCAGTTTAAGCACTTTCTTTGCCGTATGCTAGCTGACGACAAAGAAAGTGGCCGTTAGGTGGTTCTCACTAGTGGGCCACCCTGCCTCTTTGCCGTCCGCTGGCTGACGGCAAAGCTTATATGCCGTCCGCTAGCTGACGACACAGATCTGGCTGACGGAAAATGCGCTCTTTGCCGCTCTTTCTTTACCGTCAGCTTTCTGTATACTGATGGCAAAGACCTTCTTTGCCATTAGCTAGCTGACGGCAAAGATCTGGCTGACGGCAAAGATCCTGATTCCAGTAGTGAATGAGACCAAGAAAAAAGAGAGGCCAAAGTGCCCAGCAAATAAAAGAGAAAAAATGAGAGAAAAAGAGAGAAGGGACAATATTACTATCCTTTTCCACACTTGTGCTTCAATGTAGCACCATCTTCTTCATGATAGAGAGTCTCCTATTTTGTCACTTTCGTATATTACTAGTGGGAATTTTTCATTATAGAACTTGGCTTGTATATTCCAATGATGGGCTTCCTCAAATGCCCGAGGTCTTTATGAGCAAGCAAGTTGGATGCACACCCACTTAGTTTTCTTTTGAGCTTTCATACACTTATAGCTCTAGTGCATCCGTTGCATGGCAATCCCTACTCACTCATATTGATATCAATTGATGGGCATCTCCATAGCCCATTAATTTGACTATTTGATGTGAGAATTTCTCCCTTCTTTTTTGTCTACTACCACCTTCTATTCCACCTAAAGTGCTATATGCTCATGTATTGCGTGAGAGTTGAAAAAGCTGAGGCGTGTTAAAAAGTATGAACCAATTGCTTGGCTAACACCGGGGTAGTACATAATTTATACTTTGGGTTGAGAAGAGGGAGCATAACAAGACAATATGATTTTGTAGGGATAACTTTTTCTTTACCCATGATATTTTGAAAAGACATGATTGCTTTTTAGTATGCTTGAAGTATTATTGTTTTTATGTCAATATTAAACTTTATTTTTGAATCTTATGGACCTGAATATTCATACCACATAAAAAAGATTACATGATAAACATGTTAGGTAGCATTACACATCAAAAATTCTGTTTTTATCATTTACCTACTCGAGGACGAGAAGGAATTAAGCTTCGGGATGCTTGATACGTCTCCAATGTATCTATAATTTTTTATTGTTCCATGCTATTATATTATCAATCTTGGATGTTTTATATGCATAAAATGCTATTTTATATCATTTTGGGGACTAACTTATTAACCTAGTGCCTAGTGCTAGTTGCTGTTTTTTCCTTGTTTTTGTCTTTACAGAAAATCAATACCAAATGGAACGAAACTTTTTGACGATTTTTGTTGGACCACAAGAGACCCTCGAAGCTTTGGGAGGAGGCCAGAAGGGCCACGAGGTGGCAACAAGCTCAGGGGGCGCGCCCCCAAGCTTGTGCCCACCCCGTGGCTCGTCTAACCCTAATTCTTCTTCTATAAATACCCAAATATTCCTCAAAGACTAGAGGGCAAACCAAAAATACTTCTCTGCTGCCGCAAGTTTCTGTCTTCGTGAGATCCCATCTGGGGACCTTTTCCAGTACTCGGCCGGAGGGGGATTCGTTCATGGAGGGCTTCTACATCAACCTTGCTGCCCTTACGATGATGTGGGAGTAGTTTACCACAGACCTACGGGTCCATAGCTAGTAGCTAGTAGCTAGATGGCTTCTTCTCTCTCTTCGATCATCAATACAATGCTCTCCTCGATGTTCTTGGAGATCTATTTGATGTAATCTTCTTTTGCGATGCATTTGTTGAGATCCGATGAATTGTTGGTTTATGATCAGATTATCTGTGAATATTATTTGAGTCTTCTTTGAACTCGTTTATGCATGATTTATATAGCTTAGTATTTCTTCCGATCTATTGATTTGGTTTGGCCAACTAGATTGATTTTTCTTGCAACGGGAGAGGTGCTTTGTAATGGCTTCGATCTTGCGGTGGTCAATCCCAGTGGTAGAAAGGGACATGACATGTAGTTGTATTGTTTCCATTAAGGATAAAAAGATAGGATTTGTTCATATTGATTGGATCTATCCCTCTACATCATGTCATCTTGCTTAATGTGTTACCCCATTCTTGTTAACTTAATACACTAGATGCATGCTGGATAGCAGTTGATGTGTGGAGTAATAGTAGTCGATGCAGGCAGGAGTCGGTCTACTTGTCTCGGACGTGATGCCTATATACATGATCATTGCCTTAGATATCGTCATAACTATGCGCTTTTCTATCAATTGCTCAATAGTAATTTGTTTACTCACCGTATGCTTTCTTTCAAGAGAGAAGCCTCTAGTGAAAACTATGGCCCCCGGGTCTATCTTTTAGCATGTTATTTTCAGATCTACAAAATCAAAAATACCAAAATACCTGGCTGTAATTTATATAATTTTATTTTATTTCACACTTTTACTTATCTTTTATACCTATCACTATCAGATCTCATCCTTGCAAGTAACCGTGAAGGGATTGACAACCCTTTATCATGTTGGGTGCAAGTATTTGTTTGTTTGTGCAGGTGCAATTATTGGAGACTCATGTGTTCCTCCTACTAGATTGATACCTTTGTTCTTAACTGAGGGAAATACTTATCTCTACTTTGCTTCATCACCCTTTCCTCTTCAAGGGAAAAACCAACGCAAGCTTAAGAAGTAGCAGCATGCTGGATAGCAGTCGATGTGTGGAGTAATAGTAGTAGATGTAGAATCGTTTCAGTCTACTTGTCTCGGATGTGATGCCTATATACATGATCATCTCCTTGGATATCATCAAGATTATTCGCTTTTCTATCAATTGCCCAACGGTACTTTGTATACCCACCGTATGCTATTTTCAAGAGAGAAGCCTCTAGTGAAAACTATGGCCCCTGGGTCAATTTTTTATCATATATTAAAACCAAAAATACCTTGCTGAAATTTTCCTTTATTTATTTTATTTCGTATTTTTGTTCGACCTATCTATCTATCTATCTATCTATCCATCTATCTATCTATCACCATACAATTTAATCTTGCAAATAACCGCCGAGGGATTGACAACCCCTTGTTCGTGTTGGGTGCAAGGATTTGTTATCTTGTGTGTAGGTACTACTAACGAGGTGTTGCGTGGTTCTCCTACTAGATTGATAACATTGGTTCTTAACTGAGGGAAATACTTGTCTCGACTGTACTGCATCATCCTCTCCTCTTCGAGGAAATCCCAATGCAGATCACAAGTAGCAGGGTGCCTTGGGCATCCCCAAGCTTAGGGTCTTGCCGCTCCACATTCCTTCATACATCGTGATCTCACCCAAAACTTGAAAACTTCAGCACATAAAAGTCAACATAAACGTTGTGAGATCCATTAGTATAATAAGCAAATCCTAAACTTTTGGTACTGTTATGGACCCATTCATATTTTATAATTGCATAAAACTACTGTATTCTAACTTCACCATGAGTTATACCCCCCGATATAATCCATAGCATCATTAAAACAAGCATACTATGCAATAGAAAATAGAATCTATCTAAAACAGAATAGTCTGTAATGATCTAAACAAACACTATACTTCTATAACTCCACAAATTCTGAAAAATTAGGAAAACATGGGAAATTTGTAAATCAATTATTTGTAAAAAATTCAGAATTTTATCATGTTCCAGTGAATTATGAAAATTCTAGTACTGGGCGCAAAAGTTTCTGTTTTTTCACAGAATCAAGTCAACTATCAACCAAATCATCCCAAAGGCTTTACTTGGCACAAGCACTAACTAAAACATAAAAAATACAATCATAACAGTAGCAATAATTGTGTGAACACTCAAAAATAGAAATAAAAAACAATAATTTAAGATAGCTACTGGGTTGCCTCCCAACAAGCGCTATTGTTTTACGCCCCTAGCTAGGTGTAAGGCATGGTTCTGAGTATTGTCATCTTTAGCTTCAATTACATAGGTGGCCCTCATAATAGATTCATATGGTGGCTTCATTCTCTTTGTAGGTAAGTGTTCCATCCCTTTCTTTAATGAAAATTGGAATCTTATATTTCCTTCCTTCATATCAATAATAGCACCTATGGTTCGTAGGAAGGGCCTACCAAGTATTATAGGATAAGACAGATTGCATTCAATATCAAGCAAAATGAAATCCACAGGCACATAATTTCTATTCGCAAGTATGAGCACATCATTTATTCTACCCAATGGTTTATTAATTGTTGAATCCCCTAAGTGCAAATTAAGGGAACATTCGTCCATATCAACAAGGCCTAGCACATCACATAAAGATTTTGGTATAGTTGAAATGCTAGCACCTAAATCACATAAAGCATTACATTCATAATATTTAATCTTTACTTTAATATTAGGTTCCCATTCATCATGCAATTTTCTAGGTATTGAAACCTCCAACTCTAGCTTTTCTTCATAAGCTTCATCATAACTTCTACAATATGTTTAGTGAAAGCTTTATTTTGTTCGTAAGCATAGGGTGAATTTATCATGGATTGCAACAAGGAAATACACTCAATTAAAGAGCAACTATCATAATTAAATTCCTTGTAATCCAAAGTACTGGGCACATCACTAGTTAAAGTATTGACCTCTCCAAACCCACTTTTATTATTTTTATCATTAAAATCAGCACCTTACGAACAATTGGGAAGCCTTCTAGCTAAATTTGACTCATCTCCAGTCCCTTTGTCATCAAGTTTTATATTACTAAATAAATATTCAATTAGCGAGACACCAATCATTTTAATATATGCATCATGATTAAGGTAAAAACCGGGTGGAATAGCCTTTTCTAGGAAGTCTCGCTTAGCTCTCAACCTAGCGGTTCTCTCTTACTTTCATTAATGGAGACATAGATAGATTTAATAGACTCATTAATATCATGCTTATGTGGAAAAAATTTAGATTTAAGATTTTCCACATCATGAGCAATTCTATCCATGTTTCTAGCCATATCATCAACTTTATTCAATTTTTCTTCTACCATAGTATTAAAAATATTTTGGGAACTAATGAATTCTTTATTGTTGTTCTCAAGATTAGTAGGTATACTATTATTAATGTTATAAGAATTTCCATAGGAATTACCATAATTATTAGAGGAGTATCCGGGCTACGGTCTAGGAATAATATTACCTCTATAAGCATTGTTGTTGAAATTATTTCTGAAGACAAAATTCACATCAATAGCATCATTATTTTGCTTAATCAAACTAGATAATGACATATCATTAGGATCAACATGAGCATTTTTACTATCAATCATTTTCATAACCACGTCCATTTTATCACTCAAAGTAGTAATTTCTTTAACAGAGTTTACCTTCTTACCTGTTGGAGCTCGTTCGGTGTGCCATTGAGAGTAATTTGCCATTATATTATCAAGGAGTTTTGTATCTTCTCCCAATGTGATTTCCTTTAAAGTACCACCTGCAGCATAGTCTAGAAGATTTCTAGAAACAAAGTTTAGTCCCGCATAGAAATTTTGTATAATCATCCATAAGCTTAAACCATGAGGGGGACAATTGCTCATCGTTAATTTCATTCTCTTCCAAGATTGTGCAACATGTTCATGCTCAAGTTGCTTAAAGTTAATAATTTGATTTCTATGAGAAATAATCTTAGCAGGAGGAAAATACTTGGCAATAAAAGCATCCTTACACATATCCCATGAATCAATACTATTTTGAGGTAAGGATGAAAACCAAGTTTTAGCATGATCTCTTAACGAGAAAGGAAGTAATTTCAAATTTACAATATCATTATCTACATCTTTTCTTTTGCATATCACATAATTCAACTAAATTATTAAGACGGGATGCAACATCCTCATTAGGATTTCCATAAAATTGTTTTTTCATAACAAGATTTAGCAAAGCGACATTAATATCATATGACTCCGCACTAGTGGCGGGAGGAGCAATTGGAGTACTACTAAAATAATAATTATTAGTTTTTGAAAATTCACACAATTTGGTGTTTTCTTGAGACATAACGACAAAGCAAGCAAACTAGTAAAGCAAATATGTTTGTGTTTTTGTATTTTTATGAGAAGTGGGTGAGATGAAAACGAGAGGCAAAGGTGTCGGATTTTGGGTTCCGGCAAAACGCTCAAGGTTCGAATACTGGGGTGCGCACGAAGATCTCTCCCTCCCCTAGCTCACACACTCTCCACGATCTCAAAGGTCAGCGCGTCGAACTCGAAGAACAGGGGACATCAGAGTTTATACTGGTTGGGGCCACCGATGTGGTGTAATACCCTACTCCAGTGTGGTGCGGTGGATTGCCTTGTAGGCTGAGGATGAGCAAGTACAAGGGAAGAACAGCCTCCTGAGGAGAGGTGTTCTAGGGCTCAGTGAGCTTGTGTGGTTGAGGATGGTCTGAATGATCCATCTCCTGCTAAGATGGTGGCTAGTCCTATTTATAGAGGCCCGGGTCCTCTCCTCAAATATTAGGCGGGAAGGGATCCCACAACGGCCAATTTGAAGGGGGACAACTAGTACAAGCTATCCTGACAAAAGGTGGTCTTCGCCTGCCAAAGGCTCTGGTGGTGACGCCGTCTTGGGCTCCACAATGACCTCTGTCCTGCCGTCCTGCTGGTCTTGGTCTCGTTGCACCGATATGGAAACCTTTGCCTGATGCCACGGGACTCCTCGCCTGCGCTTGCCCCTTTAGCACCAAAGAGACAACGGGTACTCTGCCCCCGTGGCGCCCGCCTGGCCTTGGTCGTCATGGCTCACGTCACGGGAACCTCACGAGGTGCCCCTCGCCTTGATCTCTCCGCTCCTCGCGAGCCAGCCTAATGAGGCCGCCCCTGAGGAGGTCTTGCATCATCCGCCTCGCGACGCTTGGCCCCTCGCGAGGGTCTTGAGTGTTTGCTAGTGAAGATTGGCCGTACCAGGCCGCTGCAGGAGCCACGCCGTGGGCCGTTCGCAGGCAAGTCTGGGGACCCCCGTTCCCAGAACGTCGACAGTAGTCCCCAGGCCCAAAGCGCGCTCGGACTTGGCTCCGAGGCGAAGCCAAAGGGCAAGTGCGGAGCTCCGCGGGCCCCAACCGCCTGCGGCCTAGATTGATGCGTGGCGACCGACAGGACGTTGGCGTCTCCACTTCCCTATGCTGCCTCGGCAATTGCCCGACTTGACGAGTCCCTGGTGCATGCAGAGAAAACCATAATTACCTGTGATCGTGGGCGTTACCGGTTGGCCTTCTCCGAAGAAGAGGCTCCGATACGGAGATTCTCGGCCGCTAAGAAAGGAAAAGCCCCCGCGACGAGCCGGGGCCGCTTCCGCCGAAGAAGAGGTTGGCCTGCCGCCGCGATGTAGTCGTGAGGCCAGAGGTGGCGAGGCCTTGGTATGAGCGGCCTCCCCCGGGTATCCTCTGCCCTTGTACGACCGGGCCGAGGGTTCCGGAGGAGGAGGCGGTGACCAGCGCCATCCGCGCCGAGGCCGTGGTCGCCGTGCAGCGGTAGCGCGCGCCGTCGCCCGAGGAACCCCCGCCGAGGGCTCCTTGCATGAACTGCTTATGTGGGTGGTGATGCCTCCACGCTCTTGGATTCGCGTCCCTCAGTTCTTCTCTGCCGAGATGCCGCCGAGAGGTCCCCTTGAGCTATGGCTGTAGCACACCGAGTGCGATGCCCCGGTGAGAGGGGCGGAGGTTGAGGTTGTCTCCCCAGGCAAGATCTTCATGACCCGCGGCTAGGGTGAGGTTGCCCGAGTTTGCCGTACAGAGGGCGCCCTCGCCATCCACTTCGAGTACGATGGCGCCTCCACGATGTTCTTCAAGGTCTTCGACGAGGAAGGCTGCCGCCTGCAGTGCTGCCCTGGAGGGGGTCGCCTGGATGACACGACGGCAGGAGCCGGGCTAGCCGCCGGCCTCGCCAGCGATTTCTCCAGAAGCAGCAACGGCGCTTGGGAGTCCAGTGACTCTCCCGAGCCCTACGAGACTCGGGAGACGAGTGATGACAGCTACGTGCCCCCGAGCTCTCGTCGTGCCTGGAGCGCGGCAGCGCCGTCCTCCCGCCGCCGCCGTTGATCTGGATGGGGTTGGCGCCGGCCTCCCGTGGCCCACTATTAATGATGGCGTTGGCGGTGTTGGCGCATGTAGATAGGGCTCCTAAAAACCTTCTTATTTTGTTCCCTGCGAGGAATCGAGACGAACCCCATGGGGGGCGTGTAAAGGGTCTGTAATGCCTTTTGTTGATATCATCCTTATTATGAAGATTTACGAATGCATGTCCTGCTTCGGCTCGGTCTCCCCTTTCCAACATCGCGGTAGCTTGGTGCTGTACGCTGACACGTCTCGGTCCCCAGGCAGGCTGCAGCCGTCGCTGGTATGCCAGGTCGCGATGCCATGGTCAAGGCCAGGAGGTGAGCGGCCTGAGTAAGAGCTCCTGAGGCGCGATGCTCAAGAGGTCCCCTTTAGCGTGCAAGCAGCTACCTAGAGGTAGGAAAGGGAGGCGACGTCGCCATAACAAGGCTGCAACAGATGGGAATCTTATGCCGTAGCGCTTAGTCGACCCGAGTGTGAAACTTATCTTAGCAGTCCAGAGTCGATTCCTTGTGCAGCGCCAAAATCGTTCGCCGACGGCCATAGAGTAACCGGGTTAGGCCCGTGCAAGGTTTCCCTTCTTTACCATGCTCTCGCGTGTGCCCTACGTCCTCGGGTCCCGGCCCTCGAGCGAGCTCAGTCGCCGCTGGTATGCCAGGTTGCGATGCCGTGGTCAAGGCCAAGGGGTGAGGGCTGGAGAGCCAGTAAGAGCTCCTGAGGCACGATGCTCAGGTGCCCCCCTTTAAAGCGCAAGAGAATTGCATGGAAAAAGAAGGAGCCCGCGGTACCGCCCGCTGTCATCCTCGGGAGGTTCCTGCAGGTTAGTCAGAGAGAGAGAGCGTAGCCCGTGGTTGCGTTGGTTGCCCAGCTGCTAGTTGTTCCACAAGAAGACGAAGGCACTGAGGATCTGATGAGGTGACGTGTGCGGAGCAGGCCGCGAGCTAGAGCTCGATCTCTCAGGTTTATCAGCGTTGCAAGGACGGACCCGAGCACAAGTGCCGTGCTAGTATGTGGAGTTTTCACCATGGGGTAAACAGAAGATCGGTTAGCAATGCGGGATGCCGCGAGATGTAGTCAAACATGCGTCAACCGTAAGAAAACCACGCGAGGAGATAAACTGGTTCAGATAGATGCAAAAATGATACATGCCACCGAGATGGACCCAAGCGGCCTGGGGATGATGCAGCCCGAGGGGCGCCCCGATAAGGCAAGCTAAAGATGCAAATGGATACATGCCGCAGGGACAGGCCTGTACGACCTAGGAATCGTGCAGCCCGAGGGGCGCTCCGAGCTGAGTAAACTTGGAAAATGTCACCTGGTATCGTTGTTGAAGGAGGGTTGAGGTAGCTGAAGGCGCGCGATGAAGGAGTCACTCCTCATGAGCCGCCAGGGCCCCAAGCCTCCGGAGGCTCCGGGGGCTCGGGTGGTTCCTTGAGGACCGTCTCCGCCAGGACTGCGTGATGTCTGGCCTCCTGAGCCGCCAAGATGCTCCGTAGATGACGCTGGTAGGCGGCCGCCACGTTTGTCAAGCCAAATGGCATGCGGATGTAGCTGTGAGGTGGACCCTCGCAACACCCAACGCGCGAAGGCCAGAAGTGCTCCTGAGACACGGCTCTGTCAAGCCCTGGAATGTCGATGGAGACGCGCAGCCCACCGTCCTCGCCAGGATGGGGAGCTGCGCCAGGTGGGCGGCGGTCGCCGCGCATGGTCCTTGCTTCTTGAAGCTCCTCGGTGGCCTTGTCGATGAACTCGTGAGCACCGGGCGCTCCTTGCCCAATGCCTTCTTGAGGGAAACGTGCCGCAAAGCACGCCTCGACGTGGTTCGCGAGCGCCTCCCTCGTGATGTTGGCTAGGTCTGAGGCCCTCCAGAAGAGAGCCCCTGAGCCTCGCCCGAGGAGGGCGCCGGGCGCGCCTTCCTATGCAAGGAAGGGAGGCACCCCAGGTGCGGGCGCTGATCCTGAGGTGGCACCACTGGAGACGCCGCCCTCCTGAGGCCCTGTGCGGAGTAGTTGCTTCTTCTTCTAGGGGATGGCCTCAGGAGGGTACTGGATGCCCTCGCTGTCGGCGTCTTCGATTGCTGCGGTTTGGAAGGCGCGCTCCAGGGAGCACACCGCATCTCTTTCTTTGCAGGGAACTGTGATGATTCCGCCGCTTCCTGGCATCTTGAGGACGTTGTAGCCATGGTGGGTCACTGCCATGAACTTGGCTAATGCTGGGTATCCAAGGATGGCGTTGTACGACAAACGGATGTGGGCGACGGCGAAGTCGATGAGCTCGATGCGGTAGTTGTCGCACTGGCCAAAGGTGACAGGGAGACGGACCTGCCCTATCGGGGTGGTAGAGCCGTCGGTCACTCCTGAGAAGGGTTTGGTAGGCTGTAGCTGATTGTATGGCACTTGGAGGCTATCAAATATCTCGACAGACAGGACATTGAGCCCTGCGCCCCCGTCAATGAGGGTCTTGGTGACTTGGGCGTTGCTAATCACGGGCGAGCAGAGCATCAGGAGGGCGCCAGCAGTGGCCGCACACTTGAGCTGATCCGATGAACTTAAGGTGATGGTGCACTTGGACCACCTGAGCGGGCGCGTGGCCTCGAGCCCGGGAAGGGCTGCGTTCACTTTGCGAGCAAACTGCTTGAAGATGCGCTGGGAAGCTGGGGCCTGAGCGCCGCCCAAGATGCAAGCGATGGCGCGCGGCTCCTGGAAGCCCCTGGCCCCCTCGTCCTGATGGTGGTCATCATTCCTTCTTGGTGATGGCGGCAGTGGAGGGAGACCAGCATTTCCCTGAGGGCAATCCTCGCGAGGCTGGTCCCTCCATGCGCCCTCACGAGGCTGGTCCTGCTAACGGTCCTCACAAGGCCGGTCACGCCACTCCTGGCGGGGGCCGTGGTCGTCCCAGCGTCCACCACCTTGTCCTCCTCCTCGACCATAGCCCCGGTCATTGCGCTCGGGGCGTCGACCGAAGCGTCCATCTCGGATAGTCCTAAGCTCCTGATAGTCGTTGGTGTTGTGGTTGTGTACGTTGTGGAAGGCGCAGAATGGCCGGCTGCTCTTGGACGACTCGGGGTGGTCCCGACCGCGCTTCGTGTCTGGCTCCACCGCGAGCACGGCTACTCCCTTGCGCTTCACGTCTTTGGCCTTGGCTGTCTTCTCTTCTAGGTTGGCGGCAGGGAGCTCGAGGAGAGAAAGACGCCCCTCCTCAGCTCTTGCACACTTGGTCACCATGTTGAACAACTCGAGTGTCGTGCATAGCTCCTCGTGGATGGCGAGCTCCTCCTTCATCTTGACGTCGCGGACGCCATCGGAAAACACTGAGATGATGGCCTCGTCCGTCACCTTGGGGATCTTGAGGCAAACGCTGTTGAAGCGCTAGATGTACTTCAAGCAAGGTCTCTCCTGGCTGCTGCTTGATGCGGCGTAGGTCACCCGCAGCCGGAGGGCGGTCGCGAGTGCCCTAGAAGTTGGCGACGAAGCGGTCGCACATCTCACCCCAGGAAGAGATCATCCCCGGGGGGCAAGTTCAGGAGCCACGAGCGAGCACCATCCTTGAGAGCCATGGGGAACCAATTCGCCATGACCTTCTCGTCGCCGTTGGCCGCCTCGATGCTCAGCTCGTAGAGCTGCAAGAACTCCGCAGGGTCGGGGGTGCCATCGTAGCGAGGAGGCAGGTCTGGCTTGAACTTGCCTGGCCAGACGATGCTACGCAGCTCCGAAGTGAAGGCATGGCAGCCTGCGGTGGCCATCGGGGCCCTTTGCAGTGGCGGTGTCGGCGTTCTGGGAACGGGGGTCCCCAGACTTGCCTGGCTGCGGCCCACGGCGTGGCTGTGCTGCCAGGCCTGTATGGCCCATCTTCATCGACAAGGCATTCAAGACCCTCGCGAGGGGCCAAGCCTCGCGAGGCGGACGACGCAAGACCTCCTCAGGAGCGGCCTCACCAGGTTAGCTCGCGAGGAGCGGAGAGGTCAAGGCAGGGCAAACCTCGCGAGGCTCTCGTGATGTGAGCCATGACGATCGAGAGGCGGGCGCTAGCGCGCGCAGTGTCCTTGTTTCCTCTTTGGTGCTAAGGAGGCAAGCGCAAGAGCGGAGTTCTGAGGCATCAAGCAAAGGTTTCTATATTGGTGCAGCGAGGCCAAGACCAGCAGGACGGCGAGATGGAGGTCACCATGGAGCCCAAGACGGCGTCACCACCAGAGCCTATTGCAGGCGAAGACCACTTTTGTCAGGATAAGCTGTACTAGCTATCCCCTTTCAAATCGGCCGTTGTTGGCTCCCTTCCCGCTCAATATTTGGGGAGAGGACCAGGGCCTATATAAGTAGAACTAGCCACCACAGCAAGGGGCATCGAGTCCTCACCCGCACAAGTTGGCCAAGCACAAGAACACCTCAACCTCAGGAGGCTGTTCTTCCCCTTGTACTGTTCATCATCGGCCCAAGAGGCAATCCACCACCACCACACTAGAGTAGGGTATTACACCACAACGGTGGCCCAAACTAGTATAAATCTTGTGTCTTTTGTGTTGTGAGTTCGTCGAGTTTTTCCGCGAGATCTTAGCGAGCTAGGGCGTGGATCGGTAGGGAGGAAATCTTCGCGCGCACCCCAGTGTTCGAACCTTGAGGGTTTTGCCGGAACCCATGATCTGACATTTGGCGCGCCAGGTAGGGGTGCGCCGGAGCTTCTGTCAGCATCCTGGGAACGGGAGTCCCCAGACTTGCCTGCCTGCGGCCCATGGCGTGGCTTTGCTAGCGGGCCGGTACGGCCCATCTTCATTGACAATGCATACAAGACCCTCGCGAGGGGCCAAGCCTCGCGAGGCGGACGACGCAAGACCTCCTCGGGAGCGGCCTCACCAGGCTGCCTCGCGAGGAGCAAATATATCAAGGCGGGGCAAACCTTGCGAGGCTTTCGTGACGTGAGCCATGACGATCGACACCAGGCGGGCGCCAGCGCGCGCATCGTCCTTGTTTCCACTTTGGTGCTAAGGAGGCAAGCGCAGGCGCGGAGTAACGAGGCATCAGGCAAAGGTTTCCATATCAGTGCAACGAGACCAAGATCAGCAGGCCAGCAGGATGGAGGTCACCATGGAGCCCAAGACGGCGTCATCGCCAGAGCCCTTTCGCAGGCGAAGACCGCTTTTGTCAGGATAGCTTGTACTAGTTGTCCCCTTTCAAATTGGCCGTCGTTGTTGGCTCCCTTCCCGTTCAATATTTGGGGAGAGGACCAGGGCCTATATAAGTAGGACTAGCCACCACAGTAGAGGCGAGCTGATAGTTCATCGAGCCCTCACCCACACAAGTTCGACAAGCACAAGAACACCTCAACCTCAGGAGGCTGTTCTCCCCCTTGTACTGTTCATCATCAGCCCAAGAGGCAATCCACCACCACCACACTGGCGTAGGGTATTACACCACAACGGTGGCCCGAACCAGCATAAATCTTGTGTCTTTCTGTGTTGCGAGTTCGTCGAGTTCATCCGTGAGATCTTAGCGAGCTAGGGCGTAGATCGGTAGGAGGGAAAGAACTTCGCGCGCACCCCAGAGTTTGAACCTTAAGGGTTTTGCCGGAACCCTAGATCCGACATTTGGCGCACCAGGTAGGGGTGCGCTGGAGCCTCTTCCTCGCCGATCGATCCACCGATGCTCCGTGCCCCGATGTCCGGCCATCCAAGGCCAGACTCCGACCGCTGGGCAGCTTGGCCAGCCCGAGCGGTGTCACCTGCCCACGAAGACCTTGACCCCGCACTCCAGGCGGCACGAGCATCGTCCAATGCTGCGGGGCATGGGCGGCGCAGCCAGGTGTCGCCCACCCTCACTCCATGGCAAGCGCGAGCCGCTGCAAGGGCAGCAAGCCATGCCGCAGCAACGGCGCCGCACTCACGTCGGGAGCAGGCAAACATGCGGGTAGCTCACGGTGGCGCGAGAGCTGCTGCGGTGCCGGCTGATGGAGAGCGGCCGGGATGCACTGCTGGAACTTGTTGCCGAGCTGCTAGATGCGGCGGTGTCAGGAGTGCCGCCATTCTGCTATCACCTTCCTTCTCAGGCCACTACGGGATCTCACGGCGGGCCTCGCCGCAACCACGCGCCATCGGGTGCGCCTGGGGGCTTCGTCAACACCAGCACGGCCGGCGGCGCCGGGGGCTCCACTACCCCCATGCCGCCCGCGACAAGCATGGGTACAAGCGTCGCCTCCCATGGTCCCAATGCGATGCTGCATTACCATCCTCAGGACGGCACGCTGGGCCAGGCAACATGGAATGTGGGGCACTATGGCGAGGTGTTCGGGGTGACGGCCCCGGAAACCTATGTGCCCCGCATGATGGACCAGGAGTACGCACCGGAGGACGACCCTGGCTCGTTCCTCAGAGAGGATTGTGAAGAAGGGACGCTAGAAGTTGAAGCCTTCCAGGAACCAATGGAGAACCGTGACGATCGCGCCAGCAACGACAACTTCAGGGTACCACTAATCTCTCAGGGGCAGGCTTACGCTAATCATGGGCTGCAAGTGAATCAGGTCACAATGTCGGTCGACGACCCCGGCACAGTAGCATCCCTTCCGCTGGGGGAAGCACGCTGGGGTCCACGCGGAGGGAGCCAGGAGCAAGGCCCCTCCCCACGTCGCGCGAAGCCAGGCAATGTCCGGAGGTAGGCCCTCTGCTGGGGAGGTGCCGGCGAGCCTTCCCCCGGTAGAGGACCCGTGGTCGCCAAGGGCACCGCTGGCGTCCCCTTTCCCCCCTTTGTGTCGTCCAGGTTGCCGGTCGGCTCAAAAGTGGTCAAGGGTGGCGCAAGGCGGGGCCCTTGTGTGGCGATATGAAGCAAGGCCGGTTCTTGTGAGGAAGGCCCAGTGCCTGTGAAGCTCGCCGCCCGTGACACTCCCACGTAATAATGAGTGGGGCTGTACACGCCCCAGAGTCTCAGGGGTGCCGGCCTCAGGCCCGGGGCTCCTTCCCACGCCTAGTGGCAGCACTTAGCTCCGCGCTGGTGAGAAGGCTCGAAGACCAGAAGACTAGACTAGGCGCCGGACGCGGCCATTTGCTTTGGATCTCTTCTTCTGTAGCCTTGCTTTCTGGATTTGGATTTAAGTTGAAGTCAAGCTTTTGTCGATACGTGCGGGGGTGCATTTTCTCGTTCAAGCGATTTCTTGCCATCTGGTTCTTGCCTTGTTCAGGAGCTCACGGTCGCCGCCTCCCCCTCGCGGGCCCCTCGCGAGCGGGGCTGGGCACAGCACGCACACCATGCGCGCCGATCGGCGCAGGAACCTCGCGAGGCCCACTCGGGCGAGTCGGCAGACCCTTCAGGAGCCCCGTGGCAGCTCTCGACCTTACAATCCGATTCATGGCCTTCCCTAGCTAAGGTAAGCTGCAGCAGCAAAACTTGCCGTCAGACTCATGACCAACCAAAACGCACCCTCGGTTCAGCATAAAGGAGTAGAAATCAAGATTTGTTTACATGAGGGGCTCCCCCTCTCAAAATGCTCTCACAATCTTTAGGGGCCACGCCCGAGTTTTTGCATACAGGGTGAAGCAATACAGGAACAAGGAATTAGCCAGATATGTCGCTTGCCGCGTCCTCCGCGTCGTCTTCAGACGCGCTGCTCGCGTCGCTGTCGCCGTCGTTGATGCCGCCACCACCGTCACCAGCGCCGGCGTCCCCATCATCAACCACGTCACCTCCGTTTGCGGCGACCACCACCGCGTCGTCCTCTGAAGTAAAGGCCCTGACAAACGAGTCCATGTTGTCCTCTACCCACCGCGCCAGGTCGTCTCGGACGACCGTGGGTACGGGGGCGATGGCGGCGTCGAAATCGAAGTTGGGGTTGGCGTTCAGGAGATGGCTGAAGACACGGGAGAAAGCGCGCTCGAGCAGGCCGCGACTCCTCTCTTCCACGAGCCGGCGAGCTTCGTCAGATCGGGCCTCCAGGCGGGTCACCACGTCGGCGAAGAAGCGGAGGTGACTGGCGTAGTCATTCACCTGAGGATGGGGGGCGTTCGCATCACAGACATGGCCCAGGGTAGTGTTGGCCCTGTTCCGAAGATCCTGAAGCATGGGAGCGTGAACGCGCTCCAGCGTCCGCCTCTCCAGCACTTCCTCCCTGGTTTGCCGCGCGACGGCCTCAGCGTCATCAACCCGTTTCTGAAGCAAAAGAAGCTCGGCGCGGGCGGAGGCCAATTCTGCCTGCGCCGCGGCCAGGGCGATGGCTGAGGCCTCCGCGCGCCTCTCTGCTTCAGCGAGCCTGGGCCTGAGGGCAGCGGCCCTGCCCACATCCTCCGTTCCCGCGAGCTTCAAATTCAAGTCGTACCGACCTTCAAGATCCGCGCGACCCCGGGCCACCTGACGATCGACTTGCTCCTGGACCTTGGCCTCGCGATCCCCGACGGCATCTTCTGCCTGAGCAACTTGACGCTCCCTCGTCTCCAGTTGTTCGAGCTCAAGGCTGCGCTCCACGGCTTCCAGAGCAAGCGCCTCCTCACGCCTCCGGACCTCCTCTTCTTCTGCGGGCGTCCCCCTCAGCGACGCAAGGGTGGCTCTGCGCGCCTCCACCTGGCGCTCGAGGGACGCACTCCAGGCCTGTAGCTCCCACACACGCTTCTCCGTAACCTCGCGACGGCAGTCAGCCTCGCGAGGCTCCTCCAAGGCTCGGGAGCAAGCTTCGCGGGAAACCTTGAGGGACGCCTCGGCCTTCGCATTGTCAAGCTCACGCTGGTAGCGGCCCAGGTTGATGGCCACCCTCAGCTTACGCCACTCATCCGCGAGGCGAAGGCCTTCAGCCTCAAGACGCGAGTCGACACCCGCAAGTTCTTCGCCCAGCTGACTCATCACGCCCATCGCCTTCTGGAAGAGCTCATGACGAACGACGCTCCGCCCGTGCTCGGACTCCAGCGCACGCCCACCTCGTCCTCCGCCACTGGGGCTGCGGGCGGGGCGTGCGGTGGTGCCCCCCTCTCGGCAGGGGGCTGGGGGCTGGTGCTGCTCCAGGCACCGGCCCGACCTCGCGAGGGGCCCCGGCCAGTCGGGGCCCGCCGCTTGAAGAAGAGCCGAAGGCCGAAGCCAACCAGCTGCTGTCCATAACCAGAGGAGGAGACCGAGGAACGCCCGCCAGGCTCCAAGCCAGACTGTGCAGGAAGGGCAACAAAGCCACAGATTCGAGGCTCCATGAAGGCGAGCGCACCCCCTCGGCCGGCCTGGCTCCAGGCGTGGCATGCAGGCTCGGGGTGCACAAGGCCGACGGGGGTGCCGAGGAAGGCGAGGATTGCTTCACGAGGGACCCGATAGCCCTGGCAGAAGGGGTCCTGAAGAGGTATCGTCAGGAAGGGAAGCAGCAATCAGGATATCGCAAGGTGCAGTACTTACTCATCGACAGCGAAGTACTTTCGCCGCTTCAACGGCCCGAAGATGCTGTTGCCGCTCGGGGATCCTTTCCTCTTGCGGAGCTCCTCAAATTCCACGCAAAGCCGACCAAGGCGCTGGACGTGGCGGCCAGCGCGAGGCGGGGCCGAAGAAGAGCTTGGAGGGACAACTTCAGGGGTGCCCGGCTACGGTTAACAGTTGGGCGCCGTCGCGCCACGATCTCCCGAGGCTTCCGGGGCTTTGACCTCGGGAACCGTATGCTGCGTCGCCTCAGTAACCGACGCCCCAGGGGAGGGATCGCGAGCTCCCGAGGACGACGCCCCAGGATCACCACGCGGCATGTGCTCCTCAGCACTTGGGCCACCGGCCTGCGTCGAAGCTCGCCCTCATGCACCCTCACTTGGGGCGAGCTCGGCACCGGCGGCGAGGAAGGGGACCACGTCGACGGGGTTCTCGCGGGGCCCCACCAGGCCGATTGGGCGCAGCCCCCACTCATCAAAGGAGGGCATGCTCGCGGAAAATTCGGCTTTGTTCTCGCAGGGGTACAACAGACAGCTCTTCCAGGGCATGTCGCCTGGCAGAGGGGCACCCGACAGGACCGTAAGCATCGTTTGCCGCATCGTAAGAGGAAGTCCCTGCTCCTTAAACCTGATATGGTCCTGGCTGCTGAGCAAGGTCCACATCGGGCGGGAATGGCGCTGAAGCGGAGCGACACGACGCTTGACGAACTCCTTCACCACCATAGGCGCAGTCACGCCACGGTCCTTCAGCCTCCTCAACCTGAGCCAGACGGGAGCGAGACGGGGGCTCGCGAGCCTCTGGTGGCCCCAACTGAAGTTGGGAACAACAGGCCCTGGCGGAGCATGGAGCAGAGGGCTGAGCACACCGGCATTGACAAACACCCAGCGTATCCGAAACTCGCTCGTGGATGGAGGAAGCTCGAAGTCGATCCCCGCGCCCGCTGTCGCAGCCACGGCCTGGAAGCTCACGCACCCCGAGCTCTACCGAGGGTCAGTCAGATGTAATGAGAAGAAATGGCGGAAGAGGGCCACCGAGGGAGCGATGCCCACCATGGCTTCGCGCACAAAGGCGAAGACGGCGAGAAGAGTCACAGATTGAGGGTCGAGATGCAGCATGTGGATCTGATAATGCTCGAGCACCGCGTTGAAGAAGGCGTAGAAGGGGGGAATCAGGCCAGCCCAAAGGGCATCTATGAAGATTGGGACCTCAGTGGCTGCCCGAGCAATGCGGGAACGAGACGCGGGCCAAGCCACCATCTCTCCCCACTCGTTGAAACTGGAAGCAAGCATGGGGCACACCTTGTCCATAGCCTCGTCGTTGAGCACCCGGGGACGGCCGAGCGCAGGCTCGAAGGATGGAGGCGCACTTGGCAAATACAGAGGTTTATTCCCCTTGTCAGCCTGTTTCGGCGCCATGGTGATGAAGCAGGCGAAGCGTAGGTCAGATTGGAAGGAAGGAGCAGAGTCTCGAAGAAGCAGAGGAACTGGAGAAACAAGGCGCGGGCGATGGGAGAATAATAGTGTAGGTTGCTGGGGCCGCATAGCCAGGCGAATTCAAAGGCAGCGTGGGCAAGCGGAGGCGCCCACGTCCAATCAACCGCCACGCGTCGACCAAGGCCGCGGGCTTTTGGGGCCCGCGGCGCTCCGTACTTGACATTTGGCTTCGCCTCGAAGCCAAGCCCGAGTGCACCTTGGGCCCGGGGGCTACTGTCGGCGTCCTAGGAACGGGGGTCCCCAGACTTGCCTACCTGCGGCCCATGGCGTGGCTTTGCTAGCGGGCCGGTACGGCCCATCTTCATCGACAAGGCATACAAGACCCTCGCGAGGGGCCAAGCCTCGCCAGGCGGACGAGGCAAGACCTCCTCGGGAGCGGCCTCACCAGGCTGCCTCGCAAGGACCAGAGTTATCAAGGCAGGGCAAACCTCGCGAGGCTCTCATGATGTGAGCCATGACGATCGACACCAGGCGGGTGCCAGCGCGCGCAGCGTCCTTGTTTCCACTTTGGTGCTAAGGAGAAAGCGCAGGCGCGGAGTACCGAGGCATCAGGCAAAGGTTTCCATATCAGTGCAATGAGACCAAGACCAGCAAGCCAGCAGGACGGAGGTCACAATGGAGCCCAAGACGGCGTCATCGCCAGAGCCCTTTCGCAGGCGGAGACCGCTTTTGTCAGGATAGCTTGTACTAGTTGTCCCCTTTCAAATTGGCCGCCGTCGTTGGCTCCCTTCCCGCTCAATATTTGAGGAGAGGACCAGGGCCTATGTAAGTAGGACTAGTCACCACAGTAGAGGCGAGCTGATAGTTCATCGAGCCCTCACCCACACAAGTTCGACAAGCACAAGAACACCTCAACCTCAGGAGGCTGTTCTCCCCCTTGTACTTGTTCATCATCAGCCCAAGAGGCAATCCACCACCACCACACTGGAGTAGGGTATTACACCACAACGGTGGCCCGAACCAGTATAAATCTCATGTGTTTCTGTGTTGCGAGTTCGTCGAATTCGTCCGCGAGATCTTAGCGAGCTAGGCCGTAGATCGGTAGGAGGGAAAGAACTTCGCGCGCACCCCAGAGTTCGAACCTTAAGGGTTTTGCCAGAACCCTAGATCCGACAGCTTCCTTTCCGTCGCTCCGCGTCCAGTTGCTCCATCGTATCCATGGCAGATGCTCGCCATGCTCGTGCTGAGCGCCGGGCTACCCTAGCCACCTGCGTCGCTCAGACGGCTCCCGTCGGTGGGCCACCTCGTCGTTCTCCGTCTCTCGCCGCCAACGTCGCCACCGGCCCGGCGGGGAACGAGCAGCAAGCGTCGTCGCTGCACCCCTCGGTGCGGCGGGACGGCCGCACCGCCACTCCATCGCTGACCCCGGCCGGTTCTTCGTCCCATGCGCGTCGCGCTCCCATGGACGCGCGGGCCACGCTGCTCATGGCGCACGAGCTCCTGCGCTACCGACCGGTTGACGACCTCTATGAGGACTGGCTCGACCTCATCGCCGAGCTCGTCCGCGCCGCAGGGGCTCCCCTGCGCCGTCCCTCTCTGCGCCTCACCCTCCGCCATCTACAGGTGACGTAGCTCATGGAGCACCTCCACCACCTCTGCCCCAAGACGGCGCCCTGGCGCCAAGGCGCGTGGCTCCATGACGCAACCCGCCGCGTCCCATGCCCGCGCGTGAAGAAAGAAGCTGTCAAGAAGTCCCTTGACCGCAAGAGAACGCTCCGCCACTCCTCGCACCGCCGCGCCAGGATCGCCTGCCGCGGCCGGCCCCCGCGCAGCTTGCGGAAGCAGCACGTGGGTGCCAAGACCAAGCACCACCTCCAAGACGGGCCCCGGCGACCACGGTCGGCTGCCGCGCCTTCACTCCCGAGTTGCGTAGCGTCGCCTGGCCGGGCAAGTTCAAGCCAGATCTGCCTCCTCACTACGATGGCACCCCCGACCCCGCGGAGTTCTTGCAGCTCTAAGAGCTGAGCATCGAAGCGGCCAACGGCGACGAGAAAGTCATGGCGAACTGGTTCCCCATGGCTCTCAAGGATGGAGCCCGCTCCTGGCTCCTGAACCTGCCCCCAGGCTCGATCTCCTCCTGGGATGAGATGCGCAACCGCTTCGTTGCCAACTTCCAGGGCACTCGCGACCGCCGGCCGGCCGCGGGTGACCTGCGCCGCGTCAAGCAACAACCAGGAGAGACCCTCCAGAAGTACATCCAGCGCTTCAACAACATTCGTCTCAAGATCCCCAAGGTCACGGACGAGGCCATCATCTCCGCATTCTCCGATGGCATCCACGACATCAAGATGAAGGAAGAGCTCGCTATCCACGAGGAGCTGTGCACATCTCAGGAGTTGTTCAACCTGGCGACCAAGTGCGCAAGAGCTAAGGAAGGGCGCCTCTCCCTCCTTGAGCTCCTGGCTATGGACCCGTAGGAGAAGAAAGCCAAGGCCAAGGACGTGAAGCGTAAGGGAGCATCCGTGCTCGCGGCGGAGCCAGACACCAAGCGCGGCAGAGACCAAGCCGAGTCATCCAAGAGCAGCCGACCGTTCTGCGCCTTCCATAACCTGAATACCCGCAACACTAGCGACTGTCAAGAGCTCAGAGCCATTCGTGAAGGACGCTTTGGTCGACGCCCCGAGCGCGGCGACCGGGGCTGTGGCCGAGGAGGAGGACGTGGTGGCGGATGCTGGGACGACCGTGGCCCGCACCAGGAGTGGCGCGACCGGCCTCGTGAGGACCGCTGGCAGGATCAGCCTCGCGAGGGCGCTTGGAGGGACCAGCCTCGTGAGGATCGATCTCAGGGCAACGCCGGTCTTCCTCCGCTACCACCACCACCAAGAAGGAACAACGACCACCATCAAGACGAGGGGGCTGGGGGCTTCCAGGAGCCGCGTGCTATCGCCTGCATCTTAGGCGGAGCCCCGGCCCCAGCCTCGCAGCGTATCTTCAAGCAGTTTGCTCATGAAGTGAATGCAGTCCTCCCCAAGCTCGAGGCCACACGCCCGCTCATATGGTCCCAGTGCCCCATCACGTTCAACTCTGTAGATCAGCTCAAGTGCGCAGCTACCGCTGGCGCCCTCCCGATGCTTTGTTCACCAGTCATCAGCAATGTTCAAGTTACCAAGACCCTCATCGACGACGGCGCAGGGCTCAACGTCCTGTCCGTTGACACGTTCGACAACCTTCAAGTCCCATATGACCAACTTTAGCCTACCAAGCCTTTCTCAGGAGTGACCAACGGTTCCACCACACCGATAGGGCAGGTCCGCCTCCCTGTCACCTTTGGAGAACACAAGAACTACCACACCGAGCTCATCGACTTTGATGTCGCGCACATCCGTCTGCCATACAATGCAATCCTCGGGTATCTAGCCCTGGCCAAGTTCATGGCGGTGACCCATCACGGCTACAATGTTCTCAAGATGCCGGGAAGAGGCGGGATCATCATGGTTCCATGTGAAGAAAGAGACGCGGTGTGCTCCCTCGAGCGTGCCTTTCAAGCTGTAGCAATCGACGACCCCGACAGCAAGGGCGAGGGCCCTCCAGAGGCCATCCCCAAGAAGAAGCGGCTACGTCGTGCAGGACCTCAGGAGGGTGGCGTCGCAACTGGAACCTCGTCAGGATCAGCGCCCGCCTCTGGGGCGCCTCCCTCCCTCGCATAGGAAAGCGCGCTCGGCGCCCTTCTCGGGCAGGGCTCAGGGGCTCAACTCTGGAGGGCCTCAGACCTTGCCAACATCACGAGGGAGGCGCTTGGGCACCACTTGGAGCCGTGCTTCACGTCACGCTTCCCTCTGAAGGACACAGGGCGAGGTGCACCCACCGCTCAGGAGTTCATCATCAAGACCACTCAGGAACTGCAAGACGCAAGGGCCATGCGCGGCGACCGCCGCTCACGAGGCGCAGCTCCCCATCCAGGCGAGGATGCCGGGCTGCGCGTCTGCATTGACGTCCCAGGGCTCAACAGGGCCGCTTCTCAGGAACCTTTCCGGCCTTCGCGCGTGGGACGCCGCGAGGGTCCACCGCACAGCTACGTTCGCATGCCTTTTGGCCTGCCGAGCGTGTCGTTCGTCTACCAGCGCAACTTGCGGCGCATCCTGGCGGCTCAGGAGGCCAGGCACCACGCCGTCCTGACGGATATGGAGATGGTCCTGAAGGAACTGCATGGACCCCCAGAGCCTCCTGAGGCTCAAGGGTCCGGTGGCTCATGAGGGGTAACTCCTTCGCCGCGTACCTTCAGCTGCCCCAACTCCCCTTCGTCAACAGAACCAGGTGACATTTTCCAAGTTCATTTAGCTGGGAGCGCCCCTCGGGCTACATCATTCCCAGGCCGCACGGGTCCGTCCCTGTGGCATGTATCCCTTTTACGTCTTTAGCTTATCTTGTTGGGGGCGCCCCTCGGGCTGCATCATCCCCAAGTCGCTCGGGCCTGACTCGGTGGCATGTATCCATTCTGTGTCGATTTACCTTTCATGCCTAACCTGCCTGTGATTATCGCCTATTACCAACCACGGGCCCGCCCCGCTCTCGTGCAATTCGCTCGCGCGTTAAAAGGGGGGCTCCTGAGCATCGCGACTCAGGAGCTCTTACTGGCTCTCCAGCCCTCACCCCCTAGCCTTGACCATGGCATCGTGACCTGGCATACCAGCGGCGGCTGAACTCGCTCGAGGGCCGGGACCTGAGGACGTAGAGTGTTTGCATCTAACCATCTTGCAGGAACACACAGCTGTCCAAGACTCAAGACCAGGCGCAACCCGCCTTGAGGTAGGGCCTCGTGAGTCCCGCGCTGGCTCACGAGTGCCCACATACACCTCGTCTAGCCCTGCCGTGCAAGCCACGTGTCAGGGCGGGGCTGTACATGCCCCCGGGGCTCCTCCCGGAGGGGCCCCCCTCCCACGCACCAGTGGAAGCACCATGCTCCGCGCTGGCTGACGACACTGCCGAGGAGCGGCTATGCCCGTACGCATACGGAAGTGCTATGCTCCGCGCTGGTGATAAACAACCGAGGGCGGCCCATGGCCGTATCAACCTCAGGGAGCCCAGAGCTCAGTGTCCGGCCTCACTGCAACGCCTCCCCTCGGGAGAGCCGCGCGAGGGGGCTGGGCACGGGGACTGCGCTCGGGTCACGCCCAAGCGTACGCCACCTAACCAGGTCTCCTGGACCTGGCCGTCGCGCGCCCCTCCCGAGCCGGGCCTCGGCGAGGGCAAATGTATGGAGATTGTTTGCACATCAAGGGGGACTCCTGAGCATCGCGACTCAGTAGCCTAACTGGTCACGTAGCCCCTCACTCCTTGGTTCGTCCTGGTCTCCGGTCGGCCCAACGGCGGTTGAGGTATGCGCGGGGCCGGGCTCTGCCGACGTAGAACATTAACCTATCCTCACGTATCCTCCCTATAAGCTGTTTGCGCGTCAAGGGGGACTCCTGAGCATCGCGACTCAGGAGCCTAACTGGTCACGTAGCCCCTCACTCCTTGGTCCGTCCTGGTCTCCGGTCGGCCCAATGGCGGTTGAGGTATGCGCGGGGCCGGGCTCTGCGGACGCAGAACACAAAGCAAATAGGAAGAAAATCACAAAATCTCGAAGCAAATATTACAAGATATATTGTCCTCACAATATCAAGCGAAATTTTAACGCCTCCACGAGGCCTGATGCATGCTGCAGGAATGAAACAGGAAAGCAGCCGCAAGTCACTCCTGGACACCGCCATCGCCCGCGGAAGGTGCTCCTTCCTTGGTAGCGTCGCCTTCACCTGCACCGTCAGCCGCAGGATCGGTGGCATCGCCAGTCGAGGGTGCAAGGACGAAGCCGTGGAACTTCTTCAGCAGGGCCTCTACCTGACTCTTCACGGCCGTGGCGGCAGCTGCGCATTGTTCATCAGCTACAGGCTCCAGCAGCTCGTCGAGACAAGCATTGGGGTCGCGAAGGTACAGATGGCTGAAGACGCTCGTCAGCGCAGCTGAAGAAAGGATGCGAGCCTCTGCCTCAGCCATGGGACCGATGCCCTCCGCGACTTCCTCAAGCTTCTTCACCAAGTGGGGAAGCAGCTGTGCAGGGCCATCCTCGTCAGTGGTCAGCGGCTTCTCCAAGCCCTTCTCGTACAGTGACTTCAGCGCCACGCTGGACCTCTTCTCAAGAAGCGAGAAGGCCACGAGGTCGTCGGCCAGGACCTTCGCCTTGGCGTCGAGATCGGCTTCCATCGCCTTCGCCTTTTGCTCCAGCTCCTCCAGCCGGCCGCGCTCTGCGGCCTGCGCCTTCGCCAGCTCCCCCAGCTCGGCGTCGCGGCCCTTGATGGCGTCCTCCCGGGCCTTCATCTCCTCCTCTTTCAGCTCACCCTCTAGCTCTCGGCAGCGGTCGCGGGCGGCCTCAGCGTCCTTCAGCGCCGCCTCGCGGTCGGCCGCAGCACTGGCGGCGGCCTACTTCTCCTTCTCAAAGGTCGTCACGGCCTGGCTCGGCGACGCTCGAACCGCCGAGTCAGAGTGAAGCCAGCCAGAGGCCAGCTCCAGGCGCCCGGCCACCAGGCGTGGGACCGCGCTCAGGAGATCTTCTCGCAGCTGGGCCATCTCTGAAAGGGCGCGCTCCAAGACGATGGAGGAAGCAGAAGAATTTGGGGCCAGGGGCGCAACAGGAGGAGGAGGCGATGTCGTTACCTGAGCCTGGGAGATCAAGGGCTCCAGAGCCTTTGGGACCTCATCAGCCGAGCCGGGCATCAGCACTACCGGAGCCAGCGGGGCCACGGGGGCTGACTCCTCCCGACGATGCTCCTCTTGGCCTCGCGAGGGCGACCGGGCCAGGGAGGTGCGAGTGCGGTCGCCTCTTTTCTCCGCAGAAGGGGGCACGGCCACAGCATCCTCCTTCCTTTTCTTCGCTGAAGACATCGGCCTGATCAATCAAGGGTGAACGTCAGAAAATAGCAAGTACAAGCAGGAATAGGACGAAGCTCGAAGCACTTACTGATCCACCGTGACATAGTCAACCTTCCGCTTGGGGAGCCTGAAACCCGAAAGCATCGGAGCCTGAGGAGTGGGCGCACGGGCCCCAGAAGCAGAAGACGACGCAGCCGAAGGGCCGGAGCTGGCTCTAGGTGGCGTCAAGGCGGAGGCATCTTCTCGGGAGCCAGCAACGATCTGCCCTCGTCGGGATGAGAGGCAGCTCCCTCTCCTCCTGGCGGGCGTCGATCTCAGCGTCGTCTGGCAGGGCACGAAGGATGTCGGCCTTGCTCAAGGGAGACGTCTCCCCCGTTTCCTCAGGGGTCGCCTCCGAGTCCACCTCCTCTTCTCCCTCCCCACGGGACTCGTCAGAAGACAGCTCCACCGGCTTCGGCGCGCAGGGCCTCCAGATGGCGTGGGCAGCACCAGCCCGCGCGCGTCAAAGGTCGGCCTGGAGGCCACGATTTGCTCCGAGTCCTTGCGGTGGAACAGAGGAACGAAGGCGCTCGGCGGATACTCCTGATTGTCCCCAACCAAGAGGCGCAGGACAACAGTTAGCTCATCGTCAGGCAGGGCCTCTGGCCTCAGGCGAACCTTGTCACCTTCATCTCCAAGCTTCCACAAAGGGTGGGCGCGCCCCTGAAGTGGAGCAACACGCAGCATCAGGAATTCCCTCAGGAGCATGGCCCCCGTAACTTTGGCCGCCTTCGCGTTGCCCGGCTTCAAGTCGATTGTCAACTGCTCCAACACCGACGACGCCCGCTCGTCAGTGAGCTCTGCAGGGGACCACCCCTTGTCAGACTGGGGCGCCTCCGTCGGCAGTTCCAAGCGTGGATGGACGCATTTGGCACTCATCATGGCCCATTTGGCCCTGAGATTGTTGACCCTCTTCCCGGTGTTCGAGATCGAATTGGCCTTGCCGGACGCGATGAAATTGGCACACCCGGAGATGTGACCATCGCTAAGGCGAAGGAAGAAGAAGTGGTGCAGCAGAGTCACGGACAGCATCACGCCCAGATACGCCTCACAATAGTAAGCGAAGATGGACAAGAGAAGGATGGAGTTGGGATGGAGATGCAGCACCTGCAGCCCATAGTGGTCAAGGACCTCATAGAAGAAGTCAGAGAAGGGGGGAACCAACCCGGCGGCGATGCTGCTCATGAAGAAGGGGAAGAAGGTGCTCCCCTTAGGTTCCGGCACGTCGGAGGCAAGCCGGAGCTCTATCTCCCCCCCTCGCTGCTCTCCCCCGCCGTCAGCAAGCGCGTGGAGGCGAGGCTCTTCTCCGAGACGTTGGGCGCGTCAAGAGCAGGCGCGTACCAAGCCGGCGCCGAGGAGGACTTAACCTTGCGCGGCGCCATGGGTCGCAGATGCGGAGCAAGCTTGGAGCGGATCTGGAGGTTTCGGCAACAAGGAGCGAGAAAGGGGATCTGGAGCAAGGCGAAGGGGAACAATGAAGGCAAGTGTCGTCCGTGCCAGTCACTTGTCAAGTCGGGCAGTTGTCGAGGCAGCGTGGGCAGGCGGAGATGCCCATGTCCAATCAACCGCCATGCATCGACCGAGGCCGCAGACTTTTGGGGCCGCGGTGCTTCGTACTTGATCTTTGGCTTCGCCTCGAAGCCAAGCCCGAGTGCGCCTTGGGCCCGGGGGCTACTGTCGACGTTCTGGGAACGGGGGTCCCCAGACTTGCCTGCCTGCGGCCCACGGCGTGGCTGTGTTGGCAGGCCTGTACGGCACATCTTCATCGACAAGGCATTCAAGACCCTCACGAGGGGCCAAGCCACACAAGGCGGACAACGCAAGACGTCCTCAGGAGCGGCCTCACCAGGTTAGCTCGCGAGGAGCGGAGAGATCAAGGCAGGGCAAACCTCGCGAGGCTCTCGTGACGTGAGCCATGACGATCGAGAGCAGGCGGGCGCCAGGCGAGCGCAGTGTCCTTGTTTCCTCTTTGGTGCAAGAGGCAAGCGCGGGCGCGGAGTACCGAGGCATCAAGCAAAGGTTTCTATATTGGTGCAACGAGACCAAGACCAGCGGGACGGCGAGACGGAGGTCACCATGGAGCCCAAGACGGCGTCACCACCAGAGCCTTTTGCAGGCGAAGACCGCTTTTGTCAGGATAAGCTCTACTAGCTGTCCCCTTTCAAATTGGCCATTGTTGGCTCCCTTCCCGCTCAATATTTGGGGAGAGGACCAGGGCCTATATAAGTAGAACTAGCCCCCACAGCAAGGGGCATCGAGTCCTCACCCACACAAGTTGGCCAAGCACAAGAACACCTCAACCTCAGGAGGCTGTTCTTCCCCTTGTACTGTTCATCATCAGCCCAAGAGGCAATCCACCACCACCACACTGGAGTAGGGTATTATGCCACAACGTTGGCCCGAACCAGTATAAATCTTGTGTCTTTTGTGTTGTGAGTTCTTCGAGTTCGTCCGCGAGATCTTAGCGAGCTAGGGCGTGGATCGGTAGGGAGGAAATCTTCGCGCGCACCCCAGTGTTCGAACCTTGAGGGTTTTGCCGGAACCCGTGATCCGACAGGCGGAGCCTGCCCTTGATGTCCGCGCACCGCCACCGCAGGCGGCACGCGGTCCTGTCTTGGTGGCGCCGGGAGCGTAGGAGCGTTTTCTTGCGGCCTGCGCGTCTGTGGGCGCGCGACGAGCGTGGGACGATGAACCGGCCGGAGTCAGCGATGTACTAGCGGTGCGGCCGTCCCGCCGCACCGAGGGGTGCAGCGAAGATGCTTGCTGCTCATTTTCCGCCGGGCCGGTGGCGGCGTTGGTGGCGGGTGATGGAGAACGACGGGGAGGCCCGCCGACAGGGGCCGTCTGAGCGACACGGGCGGCTAGGGTGGCCCAGCGCTCGGTGCGCGTCTGCCATGGACGTGGTGGAGCGGTGGAGCACGGATCGACGGAAGGAAAGCTTCAGCGCACCCCTACCTGGCGCGCCAAATGTCAGATTTTGGGTTCCGGCAAAACCCACAAGGTTCGAACACTGGGGTGCGCACGAAGATCTCTCCCTCCCCTAGCTCACACACTCGCCACAATCTCAAAGCTCAGCGCGTCGAACTCGAAGAAGAGGGGACACAAGAGTTTATACTGGTTGGGGCCACCGATGTGGTGTAATACCCTACTCCAGTGTGGTGCGGTGGATTGCCTTGTAGGCTGAGGATGAACAACTACAAGGGAAGAACAGCCTCCTGAGGAGAGGTGTTCTAGGGCTCAGTGAGCTTGTGTGGTTGAGGACGGTCTGAATGATCCGTCTCCTGCTAAGGTGGTGGCTAGTCCTATTTATAGAGGCCCGGGTCTTCTCGCCAAATATTAGGCGGGAAGGGATCCCACAACGGCCTATTTGAAGGGGGACAACTAGTACAAGCTATCCTGACAAAAGGTGGTCTTCGCCTGCCAAAGGCTCTAGTGGTGATGCCATCATGGGTTCCGCGATGACCTCCGTCCTACCGTCTTGCTGGTCTTGGTCTCGTTGCACCGATATGGATACCTTTAGAGGCCTCGGGACTCCTCGCCTGCCGAGGGACTCCTCGCCTGCGCTTGGCCCTTTAGCACCAAAGAGGCAACGGGTACTCTGCGCCTGCTGGCGCCCGCCTGGCCTTGGTCGTCATGGCTCACGTCAGGGGAACCTCACGAGGTGCCCCTCGCCTTGATCTCTCCGCTCCTCACGAGCCCGCCTAACGAGGCCGCCCCTGAGGAGGTCTTGTGTCGTTCGCCTCACGCGGCTTGGCCCCTCGCGAGGGTCTTGAGTGTTTAATGGTTAAGATGGGCCGTACCAGGCCGCTGCAGGACCCACGCCGTGGGCCGCAGGTACGCAAGTCTGGGGACCCCCATTCCGAGAACGCCGACAAAAGGAAAATAAAAAGACAGATAAAAAATAGAGCAAGTAGATGATAGTTTGTGTATAGGTACTTGATAGGATTTGATTATGTCTCCCTGGCAACGGCGGCAGAAATTCTTCCTGCTACTTGTGAGCTGCGTTAGGATTTTCCCCAAAGAGGAGGGGAGATGTAGTACATTAGAGATAAGTATTTCCCTCAATGAGAACCAAGGTTTATGAAAACAATAGGACAATCAAGCAAAGCCTCATGAACAACACCTACACACACAAAAGCAAATACTTGCACCCAATGCGGGCAAGAGGGTTCTCAATCCCCTTGAACTCATTACTTGTAAGAATTAAATCTTGTATAGGTAGATGGATAAATTGCAAAGTAAAATAAAAGTAGTAAAATATCAGCAAAGGTATTTTGGATTTTATGATATAATAAAGGTAGACCCGGGGGCCATAATTTCCGCTAGAGGCCTCTCTCTCGAACACATAACATATGATGGGTGAACAAATTACTATTGGACAATTGATAGAAAATCACATTGTTATGACATATTCACGGCAATGATCATATATATAGGCATCACGTCCGAGACAAGTAGACTGACAACTGCCTGCATCTACTACCACTACTGCAGGATGCTGCTAACGCGACACTACGATCAGAGACCCTTCCACGAAACTGTGTGCGATGCCATAATCGCAAACGGTGGTGTAAAAAACCCGTCAAAAAAGGTGCAAAACGCTTGCGATGGAGGATGCATCAAACACGGTTCAGATTTTAGTTGCGTGTGCGATGCAGGGCATATGGTTCAGCTCAATTAACTATTTGCGATGAGGATGAACAAAAGAAACATGCAGCCAGATGAAGGTGTGTGCGATATACATCATACGGTTCACTCAGATGAACTGTTTGTGATTAGGCAACTGTCACGCCCAATATGCGATACTATCCTAAAGAGACTCGAAGGTCCCACCAAGGATAGAACCGCATATTGACACGCTTTAGCAAGGTGGATATCATTACATCAACATTACATAATAGATGGGGATACATACAAGGCATACACATGCCGCAAGAATACATATATACATCATACATAAGATTAACATCCGACTACGGATGAAACACAAACAGAAGCTCAAACGACATCCACCCTGCTAGCCCAGGCTCCCGACCTGGAACCTATCCCCTGATCGAAGAAGAAGCAGAAGAAGAAGTCCAAAACAAGTAACATTGCTCTCGCGTCATGATCATCGCAAAACCTGTACCTGCAACTGTTGTTGTAGTAATCTGTGAGCCACGAGGACTCAGCAATCCCATTACCTTGGGTGTCAAGACTAGCAAAGCTTAATGGGTAAGGAAGGGGTAAAGTGGTGAGGTTGCAGCAGCGACTAAGCAAGTATGGTGGCTAACATACGCAAATAAGAGCGAGAAGAGAAGCAATGGAATGGTCGTGAAACTAGCAATGATCAAGAGGTGATCCTGAACTCCTACTTACGTCAAACATAACCCAGAAACCGTGTTCAGTTCCCGGACTCCGCCGAGAAGAGACCATCACGGCTACACACGCGGTTGATGCGTTTTAAATTAAGGTCAAGTGTCAAGTTCTCTACAACCGGATATTAACAAATTCCCATCTGCCAAATAACCGCGGGCACGGCTCTCGAAAGTTTATACCCTGCAGGGGTGTCCCAACTTAGCCCATTATAAGCTCTCACGGTCAACGAAGGATATTCCTTCTCCCGGGAAGACCCGATCAGTCTCGGAATCCCGGTTACAAGACATTTTGACGATGGTAAAACAAAACCAGCAAAGCCGCCCGATGTGTCGACAATCCCGATAGGAGTCGCACGTATCTCGTTCTCAGGACACACCAGATGAGCAAGACGTCGGGTTGGCATAGACCCTGGTTGCCCAGGGGCGCCGGACATCGCTCGGTTTGGACCAGCACTTAGACAAGCGCTGGCCTGGGGGGGGGGGGGGGAAAATAAAGATGACCCTCGGGATGCGCGACTCCCAAGGGA
This sequence comes from Triticum aestivum, assembly GCF_018294505.1. NCBI lineage: Eukaryota > Viridiplantae > Streptophyta > Magnoliopsida > Poales > Poaceae > Triticum > Triticum aestivum. The sequence goes on along the minus strand of NC_057811.1, from coordinate 330,880,372 downwards.
AAAAGGCTAGGTGAGGCAAATGTAAAACCAAGGTTGGGCCTTGCCGGAAGAGTTTTATTCAAAGCGAACTTTCAAGGGGGTCCCATAAATCACCCAACCGCGTAAGGGACGCAAAAATCAAGGAACATAACACCGGTATGACGGAAACTAGGGCAGCAGGAGTGGAACAAAACGCCAGGCATAAGGCCGAGCCTTCCACCCTTTACCAAGTATATAGATGTATTAATTAATTAAGAGATATTGTGTTATCCCAACATAACATAATCCAACAAGGAGCAATCTTCATCTTCACCTGCAACTAGCAACACTATAAGAGGGGCTGAGCAAAGCGGTAACATAGCCAAACAACGGTTTGCTAGGAAGGGTGACAAAGGTTAGAGGTTCATGGCAATTTGGGAGGCTTGATAAGCAAGTGATAGGTAGCGCAACATAGCGATAGAATGAAGCAACTAGCATAACAATGATTGTAATGAGATCCAAGGTGATGGTCATCTTGCCTGAAATCCCGCTAGGAAGAAGAACGAGTCCATGAAGAAGATGAAGTCACGAAGACGAACGAATCCTCACGATCGCAATGACACAGGAACTATCGAGAAGAAGCACACAACATGGTAAACACACCAAACATGAACAAGGCATGATGCTCAACCAAGTATGATAGATGACAAGGCTACATGAAGCTACTCATGTCTAGAGATGATGCATACAAGAGCAACACATCAAAGCAAGTTTAAATGAGGCCGGAAACAACCTATAACAATTCCGGTAAGTCCTCATATGCAAATTTCGAAATTGGCCCAGATCTGAATAAACCTAATGTTCAAGTTGTTAAACAGCAAGTTAAGATACACCAAAACAAACTACACGAAATTCTAGTCAAGTTACATATAAAGTTCATTAGATTCGGAGCTACGGCCTAGAAGATATGAGCAAAACAAGTTAAACATGGCATTGATGCAAAATGCATACAAACATCAAGCAAACACCTGAAAACAAGGATGCAACAAGATAATATGGAACTACATGCAATTCTAAGCAAGTTTCATATAGAGCATGCTCAAAACGGAGCAACGGTGCAACACATACACTCCAAACAAGATATAACAACAATCTGTCCAAAACAGCAACTAGGCATCTAGCAAGCATCAAAACAATATGCTATAGCACCTTAACAAGAAAACAAATGACATGGGCATGATGTACAGGTAAAGCATTACAAAACATGAACACTGAGCTACCCCCAGAAATCACTACATGGCAGAAATAATATCAGGTTGCAAAGTTGAGAGCTCAAACAACATGCTACGGGAACATATCATAGCAAAAAAAGGCATGGCATGAATCTACTAATTTCATAGAACAAAAGTCCCTTACTGATCATGAGCCAAAAAGGCACAGAAGATATGATGGCACCCAGGTAAACATAGCAAGTTTCGTAAACAGATTCAGACAGAAGAAAAACAGAGCATGGCAGAAATAACGATAAGTAGACATGTTGGTGAGCTTGAACCACTCACCACAGAGCAATACATGGCATGTAAAGGTAACCAGAAGTAAGAAGGCATAAATATGAAGATAAGAATGGCAGTAGCATAGTCATAGGATACATGGATCACTAGCAAAACACATGGCAAAACGGATTAACATGTAAACAATCTGCCAGGAACATTTTATAGCAAAAGTAGAGCAAGATTAAGACATGCTAGAGCACTCCATAATGCAAACATGGGCATGGATGGATAGAGCATAACATGTTTAAGCAAACATCCTTAGTGAACATCTCCACATTATGCATAGAACTCATGGAGACAGCAGGTTTACATGGCAACAAAATATAACACACAGACTTAGCAGAAATCATAGTGTCACAGAAATCAGCAACATCACGGAGGCTACTTTGATTGCTTGTGCTAGTCACCACATAGATCACAAAAATACAAGATAAGCACCCCTGTAAAGATAGCATGAAGTAGTTAAAAACTCATGTAGAGCTCATGCTCATAGGATGCACACACAAAATGCAATGAAAAAGACAAATTATCAAGTTCTGATAACAGACAGCATTTAACAGCATATAGCACTCTTGCAACGATGATTAGAGCATCAAAATGAACTCAACCAAGCCTGGCACAATGGAACAAAATGAAGAGCATCTCATGATGAACATTTTGAAATATTACACGCACAAAACGGAGCAGCATACATAAAGTTATGGCATGATGAACAGGGCAACATAATGCAAGATTTTCGGGACTTAGAGAAAAACGAGGGGGGTCAACCTCAGATCAAGGGTTGCATGGGAACCGAGGCGGGGCTGGAGATGCTCGCCGGAGACGGAGGGGACGGGTGGATCCGCGGCGAGGGACGCCGGATCCGGCCGCGGGACGGCGCGCGGGGCCGGCGAGCTTCCCATGGCGGCGGCGACGGACCTGGTACAGAGGGAGAGAGAGAACGTGAGAGAGAGGGAGAGCAAGGAGGAGGTCGGGGCGGTCCGACCTGGGTCGTGGTCACCGGCGGCAAGAGCGGCGGCGCTCCGGCGGTCTCGGGGCTCGCGGGGCGCGGGGACTGAGGCGGCGGACGGTGGCGACATCGGGATCGTCCCCGATTCGACCGAACGGGGCGAGCGGGAGGCGCTCGGGCCTCGCGGGCTTCGCCGGCAGCGGTCGGGCCTGGGGCGGGCTGCGCCCGGGCCTGGCGGGCCTGCGGTGGAGGGAACGGGGCAGGAGGCGACGTGGCGCGCTCCCGTTGGCTGCGGGCGGAGGCTGGGCTGACGACGCGGCGGCGCTGGGTGGTGTTTGGCGGCGGGGGCAGCGCCAAGTGGCGGAGGAGGAGAGGGCCGGTGCGGAAATTGAGGAGGGAAGGTTGGTGGCGCGGATCCCAAGGGGGGAGGTAGGTGGAGGCTAAAAATGGCATGAAGGGGTCTATAAATAGCAAGGGGGGCTAGGGTTAGGGGATTAGCTCCGTTTCGGAGCCGTTCGATCTCGATCGAACGGTCCGGAGTAGAGGGGGTTAGGTAGGTGGGCTAGGAGGGATTAGTGGGCTGTGAAGAGAGGGCTTGGGCTGAGGGGAGAGAAGAGAAATGCAGCCCGGCACGGTTTCGGAGACCGAAACGTCCGACGAAGGTACCGGAAGCGGTACCGCTATATGTTTAACGGTTGGGCAGTCAAACGGACTCCGAATGCGACGAAACTTGGCAGGCGGTCTACCTACAACACAACAACACCGCACGCCAACTTCCATCCCATTCCGAGAACATTTTTATGCCACTAATAAAATAATATTTCGGAGGTGCCTCGGGCGCGTGCGGTTGTGGTTGGGCTCAGAACGGACAACGGAGAGAACCGGGGGAACCCGAACGGATGCAAGTTTTGAAAAACATGCAGATGCAATGCAGATGATGACATGGCAAAATGCAACACGCAAGCAAATGACATGGCAACGACGGTGAATAACTGGAAGACACCTGGCGCTTCGAATCCGGGGCGTTACAACACTCCTCCACTAACAAGAGATCTCGTCCCGAGATCTTAGGACCGAGACGGGAGAGAAAAGGAAGAGGTGAAATAAGAACAAAACAGTGAGGATGAACAAAGTCAAGAACACTCGAGTAGGAAAGAGGAATGTTGAATGAGACAAGAAGCAAAAGCTCAAGGAATAAGGCTGAATTTGAAACCACTCCGGTTAGGACAAGATAGAAAAGGAATAATAACGAGGGAATTTATGCAGCACTCCGGCTGAACAAGGAAAGAATAGAACATGAACTTGAGAAATGGAACGACACTTTACTTGAGAAACAACACAAAACCTCCGGAAGACTTGAAAGAGTGGAATGATAATAAAGGGGAAGAAGATGACAACTTCTACCATGAATGAAATAGAGAGCATCCTTAGGAGGAAACATTGAACGAAGTTGTTGGAAATTCAACAACAAAAGAATAAGCTTGTTGTGGACTTATGGGTAACATCTCAAAATAATGATGTGGTAACCTACCACAAGCGTAAAAGTTTGAAAAGCTGAGAAGCACGAGGAAATGCAAAACTCCACTTCAGAAGAATATGGAGAATTAATTGCACTTTGAGAAGCAAGAAGAAGATACTTGATCTACGCGTACAAGAATCTTGATGAACACCTGAAGAATGAATTAAATCATGACGAGCCACCGTGATGAACTCCGGTATCAAAAGAATGATGAGATAAAATTGAAGGATGAAAGGGATAAGATTAAATCCTTGCGATGATTTGGATGGAGGTTCCGACGAGATGGCCGAGGAAGCTTGGAACTCCCGAAAAGAAAAGATGAAAACACTTTGAACCGAGAATGTGATAAGATGAACAATCTCCGAAAAGAAGAGATAAAACCACTTGAAGAAAGAAAATAAGGATTACGTTATGCTTATCCTCCACCGATTAAATTGATGAGAAACAATGGATTTGCATACTACTTATTCTTGTTGGAAAGATTAAGGGGGGATATAGCGCAAAATTTTGAGAAAGTCTTCATGAACCACACGTAGGGCTGGAAAGAACGAATGAATTGACATGATAACAACAGAAAGAATCTTGAACGAGCCACCGTAGGAATTGAAACGAAAGACGAAAAGAGAATGAATCACTGGAAAGAATTAGAAAAGCACGAAGATACTTGAGGGAATCTAGAGACAAGAGAACGAAGAGATCGCAAACTGATTAAAGAGCAAAACACCGGAAGAATATGGAGACGAACGAAAAGGCATGAATATAGAATAATCGGAGAACGGATTTGAAAACTTAGAACGAAGAAATATTCCGAAATGGAGGCCTCTGGATAATTGAGACGGAAAACAACTCCTGAAATACTCCGGATGGGTGAAAATAATTGCACGACTGGAAACAATTTGAGCGGATAGCATCAAGCTAGCGACATGAATCTTCGGGAGAACGGACAAGATTTAAGAGAAACTCTTCTTTGGTCTTCAAATGTTGAGAAAGATGACGAGAAAGAACACCAAAATTATTGAGATACTCCGGGAGAATGGAAAGAGGAAAAAGGTTGACCCAATCATGAAAGAATATGATCCTGCGAAAAGACCTGTGGGTTATGGGCCCACTGAAGAGAAATCACCGTTGAAAAAGGATTGTTGAAGAGATAGATGATGCACCAGAATAATTAAAATATTTGATTGAGGTGACAACCTCAAATTAATTTGAACACAGCCGAATCTCCTGAGATGTCTTGAGTACTCCGGAAGGATAAACTGGCGAGAGGCGAACGAGCAAGGAAAACACTTGATCCAAGGAAAAGAATATGATCAAACCAAAAAAAACTTGAATTGAGTCCAGCGGAGAAGAAAAGAGATGAAGAATGTCAAACGAGACGAGAATTCATCGGTTGAAATAACTGAGGAAAGACTGAAGATACTCCGCACGAATGAAATTGATGCTCGAAAGAGACTCAGGCTCCGGGAATAAAAGGGGATGGGAGGGCGGAAAAACAACGGCAACTTGGAAGGGGAAATCAACGAATAGCTTTGAAGAGAAAGTGCCGGTTGAAATCATTGAGGAAAGAATGCAAAGACTTCGCAAGAGTAGGATGGATACTCGATCACGGACTCCGGTTCCGAGAAGAAGAAGGGGTGGGCGGGTGCTGAAAAGAAAACAACTGAGGGCAGAGAAACAACTTCGTTGAGAGCGAACTTAGGATTGAACTTGCAAAAGCAAAGAGGGCCGAATCGTCTTGACGAGAAATGCACCGGATGCAAAGAGCTGAGGAACAACGATCAGAAAACCGACTGCGTGATCCTAAAAAAATTTGAAGGGGAAGAGGAGTAATTCAAAACACCTACATCAAGATTTCTCACCAGAGCGACGAAGGGGGCTGAGGAGTAAAAAGAATTCCCTCTCTCCGATATAACTAGACTCCGAAAACAGGTTTTTTCTAGACTCAACAATGGCCAAACTACATGATCAATCAAGGGGGGCTCCCAGGGTCGGTCGAGGCTCTGATACCAACTTGTCACGCCCAATATGCGATACTATCCTAAAGAGACTCGAAGGTCCCACCAAGGATAGAACCGCATATTGACACGCTTTAGCAAGGTGGATATCATTACATCAACATTACATAATAGATGGGGATACATACAAGGCATACACATGCCGCAAGAATACATCAATACATCATACATAAGATCAACATCCGACTACGGATGAAACACAAACAGAAGCTCAAACGACATCCACCCTGCTAGCCCAGGCTGCCGACCTGGAACCTATCCCCTGATCAAAGAAGAAGCAGAAGAAGTCCAAAACAAGTAACATCGCTCTCGCGTCATGATCATCGCAAAACCGGTACCTGCAACTGTTGTTGTAGTAATCTGTGAGCCACGTGGACTCAGCACTCCCATTACCATGGGTGTCAAGACTAGCAAAGCTTAATGGGTAAGGAAGGGGTAAAGTGGTGAGGTTGCAGCAACGACTAAGCAAGTATGGTGGCTAACATACACAAATAAGAGCGAGAAGAGAAGCAATGGAACGGTCGTGAAACTAGCAATGATCAAGAGGTGATCCTGAATTCCTACTTACGTCAAACATAACCCAGAAACCGTGTTCACTTCCCGGACTCCGCCGAGAAGAGACCATCACGGCTACACACGCGGGTTATGCGTTTTAAATTAAAGTCAAGTGTCAAGTTCTCTACAACCGGATATTAACAAATTCCCATCTGCCACATAACCGCGGGCACGGCTCTCAAAAGTTTATACCCTGCAGGGGTGTCCCAACTTAGCCCATTATAAGCTCTCACGGTCAACGAAGGATATTCCTTCTCCCGGGAAGACCCGATCAGTCTCGGAATCCCGGTTACAAGACATTTCGACGATGGTAAAACAAAACCAGCAAAGCCGCCCAATGTGTCGACAATCCCGATAGGAGTCGCACGTATCTCGTTCTCAGGACACACCGGATAAGCAAGACGTCGGGTTGGCATAGACCCTGGTTGCCCAAGGGGCGCCGGACATCGCTCGGTTTGGACCAGCACTTAGACAAGCGCTGGCGCGGGGGCGGGGGGGGGGTAAAATAAAGATGACCCTCGGGATGCGCGACTCCCAAGGGAAAAGGCTAGGTGAGGCAAATGTAAAACCAAGGTTGGGCCTTGCCGGAAGAGTTTTATTCAAAGCGAACTGTCAAGGGGGTCCCATAAATCACCCAACCGCGTAAGGGACGCAAAATGAAGGAACATAACACCGGTATGACGGAAACTAGGGCAGCAGGAGTGGAACAAAACGCCAGGCATAAGGCCGAGCCTTCCACCCTTTACCAAGTATATAGATGTATTAATTAATTAAGAGATATTGTGTTATCCCAACATAACATAATCCAACAAGGAGCAATCTTCATCTTCACCTGCAACTAGCAACGCTATAAGAGGGGCTGAGCAAAGCGGTAACATAGCCAAACAACGGTTTGCTAGGATGCGTGACAAAGGTTAGAGGTTCATGGCAATTTGGGAGGCTTGATAAGCAAGTGATAGGTAGCGCAACATAGCGATAGAACGAAGCAACTAGCATAACAATGATAGTAATGAGATCCAAGGTGATGGTCATCTTGCCTGAAATCCCGCTAGGAAGAAGAACGAGTCCATGAAGAAGATGAAGTCACGAAGACGAACGAATCCTCACGATCGCAACGACACAGGAACTATCGAGAAGAAGCACACAACATGGTAAACACACCAAACATGAACAAGGCATGATGCTCAACCAAGTATGATAGATGACAAGGCTACATGAAGCTACTCATGTCCAGAGATGATGCATACAAGAGCAACACATCAAAGCAAGTTTAAATGAGGCCGGAAACAACCTATAACAATTCCGGTAAGTCCTCATATGCAAATTTTGAAATTGATCCAGATCTGAATAAAACCTTATGTTCAAGTTGTTAAACATCAAGTTAAGATGGATCAAAACAAAATACACGAAATTCTAGTCAAGTTACATATAAAGTTCATTAGATTCGGAGCTACGGTCTAGAAGATATGAGCAAAACAAGTTAAACATGGCATTGATGCAAAATGCATACAAACATCAAGCAAACACCTCAAAACAAGGATGCAACAAGATAACATGGAACTACATGCAATTCTAAGCAAGTTTCATATAGAGCATGCTCAAAACGGAGTAACGGTGCAACACATACACTCCAAACAAGATATAACAACAATCTGTCCAAAACAGCAACTAGGCATCCAGCAAGCATCAAAACAATATGCTACAACACCTTAACAAAAAAATAAATGACATGGGCATGATGTACAGGTAAAGCATTACAAAATATGAACACTGAGCTACCCCCAGAAATCACTAGAACATGCTCAAAAGGACATGGCAAGATTGCAAAACTGGACATGGCAGAAATAACATCAGGTTGCAAAGTTTAAAGCTATCAAACAACATGCTACGGGAACATATCATAGAAAAAAAAGGCATGGCATGAATCTACTAATTTCATAGAACAAAAGTCCCTTACTGATCACGAGTCAAAAAGGCACAGAAGATATGATGGCACCCAGGTAAACATAGCAAGTTTCGTAAACAGATTCAGACAAGAAAAACAGAGCATGGCAGAAATAACGATAAATAGACATGTTGGTGAGCTTTAACCACTCACCACAGAGCAATACATGGCATGTAAAGGTAACCAGCAGTAAGAAGGAATAAATATGAAGCTAAGCATGGCAATAGCATAGTCATAGGATACATGGATCACTAGGAAAACACATGGCAAAACTGATTAACATGTAAACAATCTGCCAGGAACATTTTATAGCAAAAGTAGAGCAAGATTAAGACAAGCTAGATCACTCCATAATTGCAAACATGGGCATGGATGTATAGAGCATAACATGTGTAACCAAACATCCTTAGTGAACATCTCCAGATTATACATAGAACTCATGGAGACAGCAGGTTTACATGGCAACAAAATATAACAGACAGACTTAGCAGAAATCACAGTCACATAAATCAGCAACATCACGGAGGCTACTTTGCATGCTTGTGCTAGTCACCACATAGATCACAAAAATACAAGATAAGCACCCCTGTAAAGATAGCATGAAGTAGTTAAAAACTCATGTAGAGCTCATGCTCATAGGATGCACACACAAAATGCAATGAAAAAGACAAATCATCAAGTTCTGATAACAGACAGCAGTTAACAGCATATAGCACTCTTGCAACGATGATTAGAGCATCAAGATGAACTCAGAAAACCATGGCACAATGGAACAAAATGAAGAGCATGTCATGATTAACATTTTGATATATTACACACACAAAACGGAGCAGCACACATAAAGTTATGGCATGATGAACAGGGCAACATAATGCAAGATTTTCGGGACAGAAAAACGAGGGGGGTCAACCTCAGATCTAGGGTTGCACGGGAACCGAGGCGGGGCTGGAGATGCTCGCCGGAGACGGAAGGGACGGGTGGATCCGCGGCAAGGGACGCCAGATCCAGCCGCGGGACGGCGCGTGGGGCCGGCGAGCTTCCCATGGCGGCGGCGACGGACCTGGTACAGAGGGAGAGAGAGAACGTGAGAGAGGGAGAGCAAGGAGGAGGTCGGGGCGGTCCGACCTGGGCCGTGGTCGCCGGCGGCAAGAGCAGCGGCGCTCCGGCGGTCTCGGGGCTCGCGGGTCGCGGGGACTGAGGCGGCGGACGGCGGCGACATCGGGATCGTCCCCGATCTGACCGAACGGGGCGAGCGGGACGCGGGAGCGGGAGGCGCTCGGGCCTCGCGGGCTTCGGCGGCGGCGGTCGGGCCTGGGGCGGGCTGCACCCGGGCCTGGCGGGCCTGCGGCGGAGGGAACGAGGTAGGAGGCGAAGTGGCGCGCTCCCGTTGGCTACGGGCGGCGGCTGGACTGACGACGCGGCGGCGCTGGGTGGTGTTTGGCGGCGGGGGCAGCGCCAAGTGGCGGAGGAGGAGAGGGCCGGCACGGAAATTGAGGAGGGGAGGTTGGTGGCGCGGATCCCAAGGGGGAGGTAGGTGGAGGCTAAAAATGGCATGAAAGGGTCTATAAATAGCAAGGGGGGCAAGGGTTAGGGGATTAGCTTCGTTTCGGAGCCATTCGATCTCGATCGGACGGTCCGGAGCGGAGGGGGTTAGGTAGGTGGGCTAGGAGGGATTAGTGGGCTGTGAAGAGAGGGCTTGGGCTGAGGGGAGAGAAGAGAAATGCAGCCCGACACGGTTTCGGAGACCAAAACGTCCGACGAAGGTTCCGGAAGCGGTACCGCTATATGTTTAACGGTTGGGCAGTCAAACGGACTCCGAATGCGACGAAACTTGGCAGGCGGTCTACCTACAACACAACAACACCGCACGCCAACTTCCATCCCATTCCGAGAACATATTTATGCCAGTAATAATATAATATTTCGGAGGTGCCTCGGGCGGGTGCGGGTGTGGTTGGGCTCAGAACGTACAACGGAGAGAACCGGGGGAACCCGAACGGATGCAAGTTTTGAAAAACATGCAAATGCAATGCAGATGATGACATGGCAAAATGCAACACGCAAGCAAATGACATGGCAACGACGGCGAATAACTGGAAGACACCTGGCGCTTCGAATCCGGGCCGTTACAGCAGCACAAAAGAAACGGTCAGCCAGATCAAGGTGTGTGCGATATACGACATGCGGTTCACTTGGATGAACATTTTGCGTTGAGACATGAGAACAGAAATGGTTCAACTTAACAAGATGTGTGTGATACACGGCAAACAGGTTTGTAATCGGAAACGTGTGCGAAGACCGATAACAACACAGACGATTACTGCTAACAAGCCGTGTGTGTTGTGAGCAAACGATTGCTGGTATACAATTGTGAGTGATTGATGAAAACATCACCGACGGGTCCATTGTTTAGTCCATGTGCGATGTGATTTTCTTTGTCCGCACAACATCTACGCTCTGTCTACAGAGCATCAACATATATACTTAAAAAGATAGCATTGCATAACCAAATTAAGCATACAATTACACAAGTGACTACACACATAACATTTCCACACACCAAAGTAAGCAATTACATGCATACTAAAGTAGGAGAAACGAGGATCTAATCATCTACTTATTGTTGCGACGATGCTTGCAATTGCTCTACTTCTGGCTGGATCCCTGGCCGTTTTGGGGAAGGAGGCACTTCCTCATGTCAACGATCTCCCTGTACATGTCGTAGCTCGTGTACGCCTCCTTGGCCGTGTACACGACGTGAGCTTTGTCGAGTTTCTCCATCCAGGCCGAGTGCGAGGCACGCTTGTCCTTGTTGCACCAATCCTTCATGTCTGTGTAGTAGGGGTCGATGATGGCCTCGGCAAGGTCAACCAGTGAGTCCTTCTCATGCTCCTTGCTACCCCAGATCTTGTATTGGCCCTGGATGTCGACAAGATTCTGGCAGGCGATGCCCGAATTCTCGAGCGCCTTTACATCGTTGGTGATGTCAACCGTAGCGAACATGTAGTGGGGGCTGCTGACAAACCTGGCGAAACGCTCGCAAGGCCTTGTGGCCAGGCAGTAGTGGTAAACGAGGACGTGGTGGCGCACGCACATTTGGGCGACGGCGACCTTGGGACGAGACCCGGCACGAGCGTGGGTGTACTCGAGGTCGAACCCGACCACCTTGTACTTCTCTGCAAGCAATAGTTCCATCATGTGGATGGACTGCTCCACCCAGACCGGGTCGTTGGTGTACACCAGCGAGATGTCCATGAACCTTCTATGGGTGTCCACCACGGAACGCATGGTGAACTGCTGCTCGTCGGCGGCAGCTGCTCGGAGCACCATTGGAGCCGCGCAGGATACCCTCTAAGAATTTCTCGTGGTGGGTGTGCTTCTTGCAATGGTGGGGCGCGATCGAAAGGTTGGCTACTATAATAAATGGGGGCCGGCCTGTAAGCGTCACGTCTTGTCACGGCATTCATAGCTGAGGATTCCAGTGCACGCTTGACAACATTGCACCACATGCGTGGGCTCGAAGAGGCGCCAAATGTATCATCGGTGAGCCTGTTCCCGCGCTACCACGCAGTTTACTGCGCAAGAGTCCCGCCCGGCTAGTTTGGCCACATGTCGGCTAGAAGAGGGACAAATCATGGGCATTTATTGGCAAAAAGCTTTGTAAAACCGAAGTGTGTGGAATGACTTAGGTCATAAGTTTACCCGTGGGTGATAAGGTCGAAGTTACACAGAAGGGTGATGATGGACACTCGAGTGCGATAATTAATTCTGCACTCTACAGGGCACACGGTGGAAGAAACCAACTGTGTGCAATAATGTCGAAGATCGTAGTCGAGTTAGCTATACAGATCGGGTGTTGTGAGATCGATAAGGTAAACTGATTCGAGAATGGTTAATAAAATCTAAGACCATTGCATATTAAGGTCAAAATAGTGCTACCAATATACGAGTCTCATACGATGCCATTTCAACGATTGTACCACAAAAGCTCGAAATATTACAAGGTTCAAATTCTAGAGTTATATGGCTCAAATTCGAAGATTACAATGTTCATACTGATATTAGAAATGAAATTCAGCTCATCAGCGACAAATGCTCGTGCTGATCCGCTGAACATGGATACCAGAGAGGTTCAAACTAATATTACCACTTCTAAGTCTGGTTTTAAAACCTCACAATTTTTGCAAAGGGGTCAGCCACTGAGAAGTCATGTATGGGGTTGACACGATGACTTCCGATGACTCTGTCATCTGAAGTTCCAAAATGAAATTCAGCATTTTTGGAGCCTATTCCATTCTGCCGCAGGCGCCGGCGCTGATCAACAAACAATTCATTTTTGCGACATAAATGTAGGGCAAACCTCATTTCCTTCAGCACCCTTGCTCTGAGAACAAAGAACTTGGCGAATATAATCTCCGGTAAGGTGCCTCGGTAGGAGTTCAAAGTAATTTCCGAGAGATGCAGATCTAGGCATTCGACGTGATTGTTATATTGTATCACATTATCCACCACTGGGCCTAATCTTATCTGCAAAAGAAGAAAACGTGTTAGTGCCTACATGCAGTTTTGAACATTACTACAGGCCTATTTGGTTTGCAGGATTTGTAAAATGCACTAACATGCCATCTTCGATCTGACATGATTAACATGGGCATTTGATTACATTCTAGAAAAATGTAGCCTTCTTCACAAGAGGTTGGAGTGGATGAAAAGTTCCCTAAGAAAACTAGTATAGATGAATCCAAAGGAGAAATGCTTATTGATTGTAACCATATGGATCAAGCAACCAATATGGGGGGGGTGGAACATGTATGTACTAAAATCCTCCAAAAGAATCCTTCAGAAATCGTAGTACATTGTCATTGTAAACTTGGAAAAAGGTGTCACAAATTGAACTCCCTTATGGTTAACATTTAATAGGAAAGGAACATCACCTCGATATATAGCTTCTCTAGGCACGGAAAGCATCTCAGGAAACTGACAACTTGCTCCAGGTTGGGGCCGATAGATTCTAGTGCCAAGACCTTCACTGTGCGCAGTTTCGGGGTCAAGCTTGTCGGAATCATTTTCTGAAAGACACATGGACAAACATCTTCAAAATTCGAAATAATGTTAATTTGTAGAAGGAGAGGTAGAAGGCGGCTTTTGTACCTGAACGGGTGTGGATCCAATAACAGGTTCGGAGTATTTGCTAGACGAGTAGCCCACCACTGTCAATTTTGGCGTAGAAATGATATTGATTCTTGTTGGACCTTCTTGATCAACTACAACTAATCTCTCAAGTGAAGGTGTGAGCTCAATGACCATACCGTGGTACATGTCGGCGTCCTGGGAACGGGGGTCCCTAGACTTGCCTGCCTGCGGCCCGCGGCGTGGCTCCACTAGCGGCCATGTACGGCCCATCTTCACCAGCAAACACTCAAGACCCTCGCGAGGGGCCAAGCCTCGCGAGGCGGACGATGCAAGACCTCCTCGGGGCGGCCTCACCAGGCCGGCTCGCGAGGGGCGGAGAGATCAAGGCAAGGGGCACCTCGCGAGGTTCCAGTGACGCAAGCCATGACGACTGGAGCCAGGCGGGCGCCAGCGCGCGTAGTGTCCTCGTTTCCTCTTTGGTGCTAAAGAGGCAAGCGCATGCAAGGAGTCCCAAGGCATCAGGCAAAGGTTTCCATATCGGTGCAACAAGACCAAGACCAGCAGGACGGTAGGACGGAGGTCATCGTGGAGCCCAAGACGGCGTCACCACCTGAGCCTTTGGCAGGCGAAGACCACCTATAGTCAGGATAACTTGTACTAGTTGTCTCCCTTTGAATTTGGTCGTTGTGGCATCCCTTCCCCCTTAATATTTGGGAAGAGGACCAGGGCCTCTATAAATAGGGCTAGCCACCATCCTAGCAACGGGACGGATCATTCAGACCCGCAACCACACAAGCTCACCAAGCACAAGAGCACCTCTCCTCAGGAGGCTGTTCTTCCCTTGTAACTGTACATCCTCAGCCCAAGAGGCAATCCACCACACCACACTGGAGTAGGGTATTACACCACATCGGTGGCCCGAACCAGTATAAATCTTGTGTCTCTCGTTCTTCGGGTTCATCGAGATAGGCCTTGTGATCGTTGCGAGAGCGAGCTAGGGAGAGGGAGATCTTCGTGCGCACCCCATTGTTCGAACCTCAAGGGTTTTCCGGAACCCAAAATCCGACATTTGGCGCGCCAGGTAGGGGTGCGCCGAAGCTTTCCTTCCGCCGATCCGCGTCCCATCGCTTCATCGCATCCATGGCGGATGCTCGTCGGGCCCGCGCTGAGCGTCGGGCTGCCCTCGCCACTCGTGTCGCTCAGACAGCTCCTGTCGGCGGGCCTCCCCGTTGTTCCCCGTCGCCGGCCGCCAACGCCGCCACCGGCCCGGCGGGAAACGAACAGCAAGCGTCCACGCTGCACCCCTCGGTGCGGCGGGACGGCCACACCGCCACTCCGTCGCTGACCCCAGCTGGCTCGTCGTCCCACGCTCGTCGCGCTCCCACCAACGCGCAGGCCGCGCTGCTCATGGCACGCGAGCTCATGCGCTACCGCCCCGTCTACGACCTCTACGAGGACTGGCTGGACCACATCGCCGAGCTCGTCAGCGCCGCAGGGGGCTCCCCCGTGCCATCCCTCTCACTGCCTCGCCCTCCGCTAGCCGCGTGCGACATGGATCGCGAAGCGCTTCCACCACCTCTGCACCAAGATGGCGCTCTGGCGCCAAGGCGCGTGGCCCCCCGGCACGACCCACCGTGTCGGACGCCCGCGCGAGAAGAAGGAAGCTGCCAAGAAGTTCCCCGGCCGCAAGAGAATGCTCCCGTACTCCCAGCGCCACCGTGACAAGACCGCGTGCCGCCTGCAGTGGCGGTGCGCGGGCATCAAGGGCAGGCTCCGCATCAGCAAAGGCCCCCGGTGGCCACGGCAGGCTCCCGCGCCTTCACTCCTGAGCTGCGTAGCATCGCCTGGCCAGGAAAATTCAAGCCGGACCTGTCGGCGTTCTGGGAACGGGGGTTCCCAGACTTGCCTGCCTGCGGCCCACGGTGTGGCTATGCTAGCACGCCTGGACGGCCCATCTTCACCAACAAGGCATTCAAGACCCTCGCGAGGGACCAAGCCTCGCGGGGCGGACGACACAAGACCTTCTTAGGAGCGGCCTCACCAGGCTGCCTCGCGAGGAGCGGAGAAATCAAGGCAGGGCAAACCTCGCGAGGCTCTCGTGACGTGAGCCATGATGATCAAGACCAGGCGGGCGTCAGCGCGCGCAGCGTCCTTGCTTCCTCTTTGGCGCTAAGGAGGCAGGTGCAGGCGCGGAGTACCGAGGCATCAAGCAAAGGTTTCCATATCTTTGCAACAAGACCAAGACCAGCAGGACGGCAGGAGGGAGGTCATCGTGGATCCCAAGACGGCGTCATCACCAGAGCCTTTCGCAGGCGAAGACCACTTTTTTCAGGATAAGTTGTACTAGTTGTCCCCTTTCAAATTGGTCGTTGTTGGCTCCCTTCCCGATCAATATTTGGGGAGAGGACCAGGGCCTATATAAGTAGAACTAGCCACCACTGGCAGGCGGATGGACTTCACCTCCCATTCCCACATACACAAGCTCGTAGAGCACAAGAACACCTCAACCTCAGGAGGCTGTTCTTCCCCTTGTACTGTTCATCATCAGCCCAAGAGACAATCCACCACCACCCCACTAGAGTAGGGTATTACACCACAACGGTGGCCCGAACCAGTATAAATCTTGTGTCTTTGTGTTGTGAGTTCGTCGAGTTCGTCCGCGAGATCTTAGCGAGCTAGGGAGTAGATAGGTAGGGAGGAAATCTCCGCGCGCACCCCAGTGTTCAAACCTTAAGGGTTTTGCCGGAACCCGTGATCCAACATTTGGCGCGCCAGGTAGGGGTGCGCCGTAGCTTCTCTCCCATCGATCCGCGTTCCGTCGCCATCGAGCTCCGCCCGCATGGCAGGCGCCCCGCCACCGACTCTGACGGCCAGCGTTGACGATGGGGCCAGGGGCGCCGAGCCCTGGCCCCCGCCCCGTGGCGGGTATGATGGCCACCCAAGTTCAAGCCGGAGATGCCGCCGCGCTACGATGGCGCGGCGGACCCGTCGGCTTTCCTGCTGGCGTACGAGGAGGCCATCCTCGAGGCCAGGGGAGACGACAAGGTCATGGCCAACTAGCTTCCCATGGCCCTCGCCGGCGAGCCACGCGCCTGGCTGCTCAACCTTCCCGGATCCATGGTGGCGTCTTGGGAGGAGCTGCGCGACCTCTTCATTGCGCGCTACGCGGCACCGGCGCACCATGCAGTCGCAGCTCTGCTAGGCGGCTCTCAGGCGCCGCCTTCAGATTGCCACATAAAGCCGTTCCTCCGCCAGATCAGCGCCGCTTCCAAGCGCTCGGGGGCTCTGCCCGGCTGGGCTGCGCCTGAGGCTGACCTCACCTTCAGCTCAGAAGAGCACCCCGTCACCACCGCCGGCTCGGGCATGCTTCCGATGCTCTGCACGCCCACCATCTGCAACATGGCCCTCACCAAGACCCTCGTCGACGGCGGAGCTGGCCTCAACTTGCTCTCCGTGGAAGTTTTCAGCCTCCTTCATGTGCCGCTCGAGCGGCTCAGTCTCAGCAAGCCTTTGTCGGGAGTTGGTGGCGGTGCTTCCCACTCCCTGGGGCAGATCCGCCTTCCCGTCACCTTCGGCATGCGCGACAACTATCGCACCGAGCTGGTCGACTTCGACATCGCCCGCATTGGCCTCCCGTACGATGCCATCCTCGGTTACTCAGCTCTGGCCTAGTTCATGGCGGCGACTCATCCGGCCTACAACCTCATGAAGATGCCTGGAAGCAAAGGTGTCCACACCGTCAAGGGGGACACCAAGGAGGCCGTGACGGCGCTCAAACTCGCCTTCAAGGCCGCTGCAGTGATGCAGCCCGTCAGCGCTGGTGCCCCCGAGGTCAAGGAGGCCGCGCCAACCAAGAAGAAGCAGTTGTTCACCCAAGACAAGGCAGAAACCAAGCAGGTGCCGTTTGACGAGGACGGGTCCTTGGGAGCCACCTTCACCATAGGCGCCGGCCTCGACCCGAGCAAAGAGGAAGCGTTGGTAAAATTCTTGCGCGCAAACAAGGATATATTCGCATGGGAGCCCAATCAGCTGGTGGGAGTTTCGAGAGAGGTGATTCAGCATCATTTAAAGGTATGCCCCAATGTGCGCCCTATGAAGCAGCGGGCGAGACGACAGTCCACGGAGAAGCAGGCCTTCATCGTCCAAGAAACCCACAAGTTGGAGGCGGCAGGTGCCATTCACGAGGTTCGGTACCCCGAATGGTTGGCGAACCCCGCCGTAGTGCCGAAGAAAGGCGGAAAGGAGCGAATGTGCGTCGACTTCACCAACCTCAACAAGGCCTACCCAAAAGATCCGTTTCTGCTCCCACGCATCGATCAGATCGTCGACTCCACCGCCGAGTGTGACCTGATGTGCTTCTTGGACGTGTTCTTCAGGTATCACTAGATCAAGATGGCGGTAGAAGATGCAGAGAAGACTGCCTTCCTGACCCCGTGTGGGGTGTAATGCTACACCTGCATGCCCTTCGAACTACGCAACACGGGCGCAACCTTTCAGCGGCTGATGCACATCGCCTTGGGGCGGCAGCTCGGGAGAAACATGGAGGCCTACGTCGACGACATTGTGGTGAAGTCTCGGGAGGCAAGGACCTTGATTCAAGACCTGGAAGAGACCTTCGCGAGCCTGCGCCAGGTGAACTTGCGGCTTAACCCGGAGAAGTGCGTGTTCGGTGTCCCTTCCGGCAAGCTGCTGGGCTTCCTCGTGTCCCACAGAGGGATCAAGGCGAACCCAGATAAGATCAAGGCCATTGAGGACATGAGCCCACCGCAGACCCTTAAGGAAATGCGGAAGCTGGCTGGTCGGGTAACTCCGTTGGGACGCTTCATCTCCAAGCTAGGAGAGTGCGCCCTACCCTTCTTGAAGCTGATGAAGAAGAAGGGCCCGTTCGAGTGGACCCCGGAGGCCGACCGATCTTTTCAAGACCTCAAGAAATACCTGACCAGCCCACCGGTAATGGTGGCGCCAAGACCTCTCGAGCCCCTGGTGCTCTACCTAGCCGCTACCCCGTACTCTGCCAGCGCAGCGCTGGTGGCGGTTCGGGAGGAGCACCAAGCCAAGGGCGCACTGCGCCAAGCTACAGCTGAAATGACGCAAGATCAGGGAGGCGGCGCGAGAGCCATAGCGGCGTCAACAGAAGACCAAGCTCGGCAGGACGACGTCACAGAGACCCCCGCAAGCGACCAGGCACCAGGAGTTCCACCACCTCAGGAGACGTCCCGGCCCCCGCAAGACACAAGCCTCACCAACGCGCCAGCCCTTGTCGAGCACCCGGTGTATTTCGTCAGCACGGTGCTGAGGGACGCAAGGGCACGATATCCCATGCCTCAGAAGCTCCTGCTCGCGCTCTTGGTGGCCTCGCGCAAGTTGCAACACTACTTCCAGGGCCACCCCATCAAGGTCGTCTCAGCCTACCCGTTGGAGAGAGTGCTCAGGAGCCCGAACTCTGCTGGAAGGGTCGCTGAGTGGAACATCGAGCTGCAAGCATTCCAGTTGGAGTTCAGCACTACCCGGGTCATCAAGGGAGCCGCGCTCGCTGATTTTGTGGCGGAATGGATGGATGCCCCGACACTTGAAGTAGGCGAAGACCGGTCCACCTCACCAGGAAGCGAGGTGCCGGACGGTTGGGTCATGTATTTCGATGACGCCTTCGTGCATCAGGGCGCAGGGGCTGGAGCAGTACTCATCTCGCCCACTCAGGACAAGCTCTACTACGCCGTGCAGTGCAGCTCTGCTTTCAGCAAGGCGAGAAGGTCTCCAACAACATCGCAGAATACGAAGGCCTCATAGCTGGCCTGAAGGCTGCGGCAGCTCTAGGGGTGAAGCGCCTCGCTGTTAGGGGTGACTCACAGCTCCTCGTCAACTTCTCCAACAAAGTGTACGAGCCAAAGGACGAGCACATGGAGGCATACCTCGCAGAAGTGCGTAAGATGGAAAAACTGTTCATGGGACGGGAGGTGCAGCACGTGCCCCGGGGCACCAACAAGGAAGCCGACGACATCGCCAGGAGGGCATCCAAGCGGCAGGCCCAAGAGCCTGGCGTCTTTGAGGAGCGGCTCTTCAGGCCGTCGGCGACGCCAACACTTTCAAGCGTAGTTCAGCCTCGGGAGGAGCTCCCACAACCACCTGCCACGGGAGCCCCAGCGTGCGGCCCGACCTCAGGAGCTCACCTGCTCTTGGCACTCGAACCCCAGGAGGAATCCTGGACCAAGGAATTCAAGGAATATCTGATGCAAGGGACGTTGCCGGAGAAGAAAGAGGACGCAGAGCGCGTGGCCTCGCAAGCCATGGCATACTGCATCCAGGATAGTGAGTTTGTACAGAAAGCGACCAAACGATGTTTCGCTGCGCTGCATTTCCAGTGACCAGGGAAAGGAGTTGCTGATTGACATACACAGCGGGGACTGCGGACACCACTCGTCATCACGAACTCTCGTCGGCAAGGTGTTCCGCAGTGGATTCCACTGGCCCACGGCGCTCAATGACGCAGCCGAGTTGGTGAAGTCCTGCGAAGCTTGCTAGTTCCATGCCAAGCAGATACATCAGCCGGCTCAGGGCCGCCAGACCATACCACTCACGTGGCCGTTCGCAGTCTGGGGCCTGGATATCTTGGGCCCTTTCCCTCGGGCGCCAGGGGGCTACCGCTACCTGTACGTCGCCATCAACAAGTTCACCAAGTGGGCGGAAGTGGAAGCCGTTCGTACCATCCCAGCTGGTTCCGCGGTCAAGTTCATCACGGGCATCGTGAGCCGTTTCGGAGTCCCCAACCGCATCATCACCGATAACGGTTCGCAGTTCACCAGTAACCTCTTCAAAACATACTGTGCTAACCTTGGACCGCAGATCTGCTACGCTTCGGTGGCGCACCCCAGGAGCAATGGTCAGGCCGAACGCGCCAACGCGGAGGTCCTGAGGGGCCTCAAGACCAGGACCTTCAAGAAGAAGCTCGAGGCTTGTGGCAGGGGCTGGTACGACGAGCTCCAGTCCGTGCTGTGGTCCATCCGCACCACCGCCACCAAGCCGACGGGCGAGACCCCGTTCTTCCTCGTCTCCGGAGCTGAAGCGGTCCTCCCTCACGAAGTCAAACATCGCTCCGCACGGGTCCTGGCGTTTGATGAAACGCAGCAGGGCGCCTTCCGGGGGATGGACCTCGTGCTGGGGGAGGAACGCCGCCGCGAAGCTGCACTAAGGGCGGCAAGGTACCAGCAGGCGCTGCAGCGATACCACTACCACAACATCCGCTCCAGGACGCTCGAGACGAGTGACCTCGTCCTGAGGCGGGTCCTCTCCAGGGAAGGGCTGCATAAGCTTTCATCCATGTGGGAGGGCCTGTTCAAGGTCGTCCATATCTCCAGGCCTGGCGCCGTGCGCCTGGAGATGCAGGACGGGGTGCCCATCCAGAACGCCTGGAACATCCAGCACCTCCGGAAGTTCTACCCATAAAGCAAGGCCCGGCGCCTGTGAAGAAGGCCCAGTGCCTGTGAAAAAAGGCCCAGTGCCTGTGAAGAAGGCCAGTGCCTGTGAAGAATCGCCGCCCGTGACACTCTCACGTAATAATGAGTGGGGCTGTACACGCCTCGGAGTCTCCGGAGAGCCGCCCTCGGGCCTCGGGGTCTCCCTCCCACACCTAGTGGCAGCACTTAGCTCCGCGCTGGTGAGAAGACTTGAAGACTAGATTAGGTGCCGGACGCGGCTTTTCATTTGCTTTCCACGGTTGGCTCGTATTCTCTTAATCGGAGTTGCTTCCAGTGTTCCTTGCTGATTTGGTTTCCTTTGCCGCTATTCCCGACTTTAGTTCGCCTGTGTTCTCTCTCTCGCATACCTCACGAGGGGGCTAGGCAGGTGCCCTCGCGAGCGTTTTTCCCTTCTGTCCCTCTGCCTTCGGTCTGTTTTCTCGCGAAGCACCCTCATTCGAGCCTACAAGCTTGTGCACCTCTCCTAATCCGTGCCCCTCGGGTACCGTGATATGAAGCGCTGGGTCAAGGCTCGGGTGAATGACAAGCCTCCTAGAAAGCTTCCTAACGAATTTTCTGCAGTTCTTGAGCAACTACTAAGCCAAGGCGAGCACAAGGAAACAAGTGCCTCGCGAGAGGAGGCAGCCCCGAACGCGCGAAGCTAAGTTATCTCTGCACCAAACAACAACACAGCACGGAAACAACAAGCATAGCGTAATGATCAAGGAACCACAGTTCGATACACGCCCCTCGGGGCCCATACTGGTTTCATTTTTTGATGCAGGAAAGAAAAGAAGAGCAAGACAAAAGCAGCGTTGCAGCAATCCACGGGAGCACACTCCCGGCGACGTCGGAAGCTTAGCCGGATCCCCCCTCGCGCTTCACGGATGCGCGACGACGAGACGACCTGCTATCTCCTCTGAAGCGAGCGTGGCGGCGTGGTTGCTGGTCGTAGCCGCCGCTGCTGGAGCTTTCGCCGAGAGAAGAGCCCCCGTAGCTGGACGAGGCGCGGCCGGCGGGCTCGCCCTTGTCACGACCGTCGCCGAGACCGAGCACCTCCTCGCCGTCGTTCGTCTCGGGGCAGCACCCGGTGCGGCGACCATCTTCCCCAAACACCCTCACGAAGAGGGTCGCATCACCATCATGCTTGAAGTGGAGGGTGCACCGCCTACCTAGGCCGCGCGCGCAGGCGAACGTCTGCCAACCGCGGGCCAGGGCTATGTTGCCCGCGGCGGAGACCTCGACCATGACCCAGGAGGCCCTGCTACAGCAGCCGTCCACCTGCAGCCAGAGCCCGCCCGGACCAGAGGCCGGCAGCTCGTCGACGAAGGAGCACGGGAGCTGAAGCCAGCTGCCGGACGGATCCTCCGACCAGACAACAAACTCTGGCAGCACTTCCGCCGAGTGGAAGCGCGGCCAGGGAGGCCGCGCAACCACGACACACCTCCCCTCATCGATGGGGCTGTCGCGATCGGAGCGACCCCCCGCCACGCGCAGCGGCGCCACCCCGGGAGCGAGGGGCCGCGGCGGGAGTCGCGGCGTGCTTGCGGGGAAGACCACATCCCCGCATGGGCGCCGGAGAGCCGGGCCCCTCGCGAGGGGCTTTCATTTCTCTGCGGCGGAGAACCTCTTCGACGGCACCATTGGAGCCGGCGATGGAGCAGAGAAGAAGAAGCAAGCGAACAAGGAAGAGATAGGCAATGGGGGCTCTGCCGCCCTCCCCATTTATAACGGAAGAAGGGCAACCAGCCCCCCCCCCCACGATCACAGGTAATGATGGTTTTCCTTGCATGTTGCAGGGACTTGTCAAGTCGAGCAGTTGCCAAGGCAGCATGGGGAAGCGGAGACGCCCACGTCCAATAAACCGCCACGCGTCAGCCGAAGCCGCAGGCTTTTGGGGCCCGCGGCGCTCCACGCTTGACCTTGGGCTTCGCATCGAAGCCAAGCCCGAGCGCGCCTTGTGCCCGGGGGCTACTGTCGGCGTTCTGGGAACGGGGGTCCCCAGACTTGCCTGCCTGCGGCCCACGGCGTGGCTATGCTAGCAAGCCTGTACGGCCCATCTTCACCAACAAGGCATTCAAGACCCTCGTGAGGGACCAAGCCTCGCGGGGCGGATGACACAAGACCTTCTCAAGAGCAGCCTCACCAGGCTGCCTCGCAAGGAGCGGAGAAATCAAGGCAGGGAAAACCTCGTGAGGCTCTCGTGACGTGAGCCATGACGATCAAGACCAGGCAGGCGCCAGCGCGCGCAGTGTCCTTGCTTCCTCTTTGGCACTGTGGAGGCAGGCTCAGGCGCGGAGTACCAAGGCATCAAGCAAAGGTTTCCATATCGAGGCAACGAGACCAAGACCAGCAGGACGGCAGGACGGATGTCACCGTGGAGCCCAAGACAGCGTCATCACCAGAGCCTTTCACAGGCGAAGACCGCTTTTGTCAGGATAAGCTGTACTACCTGTCCCCTTTCAAATTGGCCGTTGGTGGCTCCCTTCCCGCTCAATATTTGGGGAGAGGACCAGGGCCTTTATAAGTAGAACAAGCCACCACTTGGAGGGGGATGGACTCCACCTCCCATTCCCACATACACAAGCTCGCAGAGCACAAGAACACCTCAACCTCAGGACGATGTTCTTCCCCTTGTACTGTTCATCATCAACCCAAGAGGCAATCCACCACCACCACATTGGAGTAGGGTATTACACCACAACGGTGGCCCGAACCAGTATAAATCTTGTGTCTTTGTGTTGTGAGTTTGTCGAGTTCATCCGCGAGATCTTAGCGAGCTAGGGAGTAGATCAGTAGGGAGGAAATCTCCGCATGCACCCCAGTGTTTGAAACTTAAGGGTTTTGCCAGAACCCATGATCCGATAGGACCTGCCTCCTCGCTATGACGGCACCCCCGACCCCGCGGAGTTCTTGCAGCTCTACGAGCTGAGCATCGAGGCGGCCAACGGCGACGAAAAAGTCATGGCGAACTGGTTCCCCATGGCTCTCAAGGACAGCGCACGCTCGTGGCTCCTGAACATGCCCCCTGGCTCGATCTCCTCCTGGGATGAGATGTGCGACCGCTTCGTCGCCAACTTCCAGGGCACTTGCGACCATCCGCCGGCCGCGGGTGACCCGTGCCGCGTCAAGCAGCAGCCGGGGGAGACTCTGCAAAAGTACATCCAACGCTTCAATAGCGTTCGTCTCAAGATCCCCAAGGTGACGTACGAGGCCATCATTTCGGCGTTTTCTGATGGCGTCCACGACGTCAAGATGAAAAAGGAGCTCGCCATCCACGAGGAGCTATGCACGGCTTTGGATCTGTTCAGCCAGGCGACCAAGTGTGCAAGGGCTGAGGAGGGGCGCCTTTCCCTCCTTGAGCTCCCGGCTACCGACCCGGAGGAGAAGAAAGCCAAGGCCAAGGAGGTGAAGTGCAAGGGAGTAGCCGTGCTCGCGGTGGAGCCGGATACGAAGCGCGGCCGGGACCATCCCGAGTCGTCCAAGAGCAGCCGACCATTGTGCGCCTTTCACAACGTACACAGCCACAACACCAACGAGTGTCAAGAGCTGAGGGCCATTCAAGATGGACGCTTCGGTCGACGCCCCGAGCGCAACGACCGGGGCTACGGCCGAGGTGGAGGACGAGGCGGGGGACGCCGGGACGATCGTGGCCCTCGTCAGAAGTGGCGTGACCGGCCTCGCGAGGACCACTGGCAGGACCAGCCTCATGAGGGCGCCTGGAGGGATCAACCTCGCGAGGACTGCCCTCTGGGCAATGCTGGTCTTCCTCCGCTGCCGCCACCACCAAGAAGGAACGAAGACCACCATCAGGACGAGGGCGCTGGGGGCTTCCAGGAACCGCGCACCATCGCCTGCATCTTGGGCGGAGCTCCAGCGGCAGCCTCTCAGTGTATGTTCAAGCAGTTTGCTCATGAGGTGAATGCAGCCCTTCCTAGGCTCGAGGCCACGCGCCCTCTCAGGTGGTCCAAGTGCGCCATCACGTTCAGCTCGGCGGACCAGCTTAAGTGCGCAGCCACTGCTGGCGCCCTCCCGAAGCTCTGCTCACCCGTCATCTGCAACGTACAAGTCAGCAAGACTGTCATCGTCGGTGGCGCAGGGCTTAACGTCCTGTCCATCGAGATGTTCGACAGCCTCCAAGTGCCATACGATCAGCTTCAGCCCACCAAGCCCTTCTCCGGAGTGACCGACAGCTGAACCACCCCGATAGGGCAGGTCCGCCTCCCTGTCACCTTCGGACAGCGCGACAACTACCGCACCGAGCTCATCGACTTCAATGTCGCCCACATCCGTTTGCTATACAACTCCATCCTCGGGTATCCGGCTCTAGCCAAGTTAATGGCGGTGACCCACCACTGCTACAACATCCTCAAGATGCCAGGAAGCGGCGGGATCATCACAGTCCCCTACGAAGAAAGAGATGCGGTGTGTTCCCTCGAGTGCGCCTTCCAAGCCGCAGCAATCGAAGACCCCGCCAACGATGGTGTGCAGTACCCACCTGAGGCCATCCCCAAGAAGAAGAAGCAGCTACTCCGCACAAGACCTCAGGGGAGCGGCACCTCTGCCGGTGCCACGCCAGGATCAGTGCCCGCACCCGGGGCGCCCTCTGAGGCTCGTGGGCTATCTTCTGGAGGGCCTCAGACCTAGCCCATGTCACGAGGGAGGTGCTCGGGCACCACGTGGAGGCGTGCTTTGCAGCACATTTCCCTCAAGAGGACACCAGGCGAGGAGCGCCCGGCTCTCAGGAGTTCATCGCCAAGACCACTCAGGAGCTGCAGGATGCAAGGGCCATGCGCGGTTATCGCCGCCCACCGGGCGCGGCTCCCCATCCAGGCGAGGATGGCGGGCTGCGCCTCTGCATCAACATCCCAGGGATCAACAGGGCCGCATCTCAGGAGCTCTTCTGGCCTTCGCGCGTGGGAGGTTATGAGGGCCCACCTCATAGCTATGTTCGCATGTCGTTCGGCCTGCCGAGCAAGGCAGCCGCCTTCCACCGCAGCCTGCGGAGCGTCCTGGCGGCTCAGCAGGCCAGGCATCACGCAGTCCTGGCGAAGATGGAGACGGTCCTTGAGGAACCGCCTGGACCCCCAGAGCCTCCCGAGGCTCAAGGCCCCGATGGCTCGTGAGGAGCAACCCCTTCGCCGCGCATCCTCGGCTACCCCAACATCCCTTCGACAACGGAACCAGGTGACATTTTCCAAGTTTATTTAGCTAGGAGCACCCCCTGGGCTGCAGCATTCCCAGGCCGCATGGGCCTGTCCCTGGGGCATGTATCCTTTTACCTCTTTAGGTTACTCTGCTGGGGCGCCCCTCGGGCTACATCACCCCCAGGCCGCTCGGGTTCGACCCAGCGGCATGTATCGTTCTTGCATTTACCTAAGCTAGTTCGTTTTCCATGCATAATCTTACTATGGTTATCACCTGCCTGATTGTCACCCACCACGGGAGCTACTCACGCTAGCACGGTGCTTGTGCTCGGGTCCGTCCATGCAATGTCGACAAATCTGAGTGGTCGAGCTCTGACTCGCGGCACACCCCGCGCACGTCACCTCACAAGGCCCTCAGTGCCTCTTGTCGAGCGACCAATGGCAGGCCGGCAATCGTAGTGGCAATCTGTGTCCCTTGTGCTAACCTGCAGGAACCTCCTGAGGACGACAGCAGGCGGTACCACGGGCTCCCTCTTCTCCCATGCGATTCGCTTGCACGTTAAAAGGGGGGCTCCTGAGCATCGCGACTCGGGAGCTCTTACTGGCTCTCCAGCCCTCATCCCTTGGCCTTGACCACGGCATTGCGACCTGGCATACCAGCGGCGGCTGAGCTCGCTCGAGGGCCGGGACCTGAGGACGTAGAGCACACAGAAGAGCGTGGAGAAGTGGAGGACACTACTAGGAAAAGGCCTGCTAGTGGCGCACCTGTTTTGCCTACTAATGGCGCACTACAGGTGCGCCACTAGCATCACGCCATTAGATTTTTTTTGCTAATGGCGCACCACAGGTGTGCCATTAGTATACCAGATACTAATGGCGCACCAGGTAGTGCGCCATTAGTATACCATACGGTGCGCCATTAGTATGCCTCCCAGGGGGCCATATTTAACCATGTGCTCTGGCTTACTAATGGCGCACTTGCTGATGATGCGCCACTAGTGTGCATTTTGCAGTGCGCCACTAAAGTGCTGGGTGGTGCGCCACTAGTATGAATATTAGGGATTTTTTTTCTTTTCTGATATTTGCACAGGTTACAAAACATATTACTGCACAGAATATAGACAGCACAACATATAAACAGCAGAGTTATCGAATACAATAGAAGATTAGTCTCCGAATATAATTCATCATATTAGTCTCCGAATTCAAAAGACCGAACAAAGTTAGAACATTACAAGTCTCAAAACCGTGAGTAGCGAGTTTGTCTTCACATTACAAGTCGATATCGATCATCTAAACTACCATCACATAGAAGAGAGCTGCGGTCATCACGATTAGCATCATCGCGATGAAACTGGTCTTCATCTGGTTCCTCCTCCGCTCCCTCCTCTCTCCCGCTAGATAGCGCGCGTATCTAGCTTCCGCCTCCGCCCTAGTGGTGTACCCTTTGTAACTGTTACCGCTGAAACGGTGAACCTGTCTCCGACACTCCTCCCAGTCGTCGTAGACTCCGGGAACCTTACCCTTGTACACGACATACGATGGCATCTCTATGCACTAGCCAAACAAAACGTTAGTAGCAATTCACAGACAATACATAAGCAATATATAAGTATGCAACAAAAGGATCGGAAGAGAAAAGCAACACATGAATAGCACGATTCATGGTCCTACTAATAAATAGCATCGATTACATATAAGTTGAATGACTGTCCAAACCAAAGAGACATACAAGTTCATTAAAGTTTAATATTACAACATGAGCCAATCGACATTTCAGAACTACATAGCATCACTACTTTCGACTCGACTCAGGGACCGGAGCGTGGATGAAGCCGCCGTCTTTCGTGATGGTCATGAAATCGCGGGCGTTGTCAGCCTGCATTTGTAGCGTTGTTTCTATCTCACTGTTGGACGGTTGATATCTGAGATAGAACTGCCCCGAGGTATGAAGGACATCTTGATGGATGATTTCCGCAAACTCCGACTGGATGCGAAAGAATTCTTGTCTGATGTCCGCGTCCTGGATTGCCGACAAACGTGCGGCCCAATCTTTGAGATTATTTGGTAGCAGAAGGTGATTATGGTCCTGTACGATCGCCCGCATGTGATGGAGGGCGTAGTAGGCATCCTTCCGCAGGGGAACGTCGTATTGTGGGTGAAGATGTGCTTGCCGTACCTATGAATTGGCCTGCTAAAGGTGCCTCCAGATCTGGCGTATCCGGGGAGAACATCATCAAGAACTTTCTTGATATTTGTGTAGTCTTTCTTCGACTGTCGGTCCGGGTCGAAATACGTGGCCATGGAATATTTCGGGCTTAAGAGGATGAGTGTGCAATGTGTGTCACTACACAAAACACGGAATGTTAGAAAAAAAAGAATGATCAAAATCTAAGAAATCATATGTTACGGGGCGGTGAGGGGATGACTTACTCGGGAAAGTAAGGCACGAGGAAGTTATCCTTATCTGGGTTTGCCAGAATGACGCCTTCAAGGTATGAACTCGCGACTTGCCGATCCCTAGCGCTGCCCAAGATCTTAGCACGCATGTAGAAGGGGTCAACTATCACGATGTCTGGGGTCTTGTCTCTAATGATCCGCATCTCCATACTCAGCGAAAATAGCCGAACGAAGGTGTGGTGCAGCGGATGAAGGTTAAACATAGCGAATATGTCATCAAACCACAGGACGATCGTACCCCCGATGGCGCTATCCACAAATCCCTTGCCCTCTGGCACCTTGGCCACGAAAACCGGCTATGCCACATCATTCTCAGAGAGACGCCGCTTCTCCCGAGAAAGAACACTGTCATGCAGACTCCGCATAGCACCGGTTGCAGCATTGAGCAGATTAGTCGGCAGCATCGGCCTACCCGCCACATGCACCCTCCTCGAGATATCCTTAGGTGAAGGTGGCCCGTCCTGAGCACGGATCATACTCGGTGCCGGCTGGCTGGCACCACCCTTGTTATTCTTTCATTTCCGTACCTTCTTCCTCATCTGCTGTAATGGGATCGAGTTCTGCTCAGAGACCGCCTTCTTGAGTGTGTTGGGGCTGATAATATTCCGCGCCTCGGCTATCTGAGGCTCGGTGAAGGCGGCAGCTGGAGGCGTCTCCTGAGAACTGAATGCCAGACGACGCCTGTTGCAATTGGGTTTCTCCGCGGTACCAGCTAGATCGCGGTCGTCTTTTTCAGGGTTGGGTTCTTGAGAAGGAGGCCCGAAGAATTCGTCACCGTACCCATGTTCGGCAAAGTACTTATCGACGTTGGTAAATGTACCGTCGTCGTTGTCGTCGTCGTCCGGATCCTGTGCCATATGCATGTCCGGATCCTGTGCCATAGGGATGTCCGGCATGTCCGGTAGCGTTGCGGCGGTCTTGCCATGGCTTGGCGCCGGCACGACTGGCGGTGTTGTCTGTGGGGTGGTGTCCCCCGCCCCCAAACGAATCTGGCTCTTCGGCCAAAGTAGGGGCCAGCTTACGCAGGCGCTGAGGGTCATCACATCATCTTCATCGGCCCCAGCGGGTCGAATCGGAGGTAACAACTCGTCGCAGCCTGGCAGCACCCGAACCAGTTCAACCCTATACACGGTGGGTGGCATCGGATTACCGTGGAACACGGGGTTGCCCGGTTGAACGATTCTGCCCTTGGCGACATCGATCAACTCGCCGCCCACGAAGTGCAGGAGAGTGCATGGAACGTCGGCGGCGCCCTGCGAAAACATGTAGGGCGTCAGGGATGCCCAGTCAAAGGCAAGGAGATGAAGTCATCGGCCGAGAGGCTTAGTTACCGTGATGGCGTCGAGCTCGGCTAATGTCGAGGCACCGCCAACGGCGGGCGTGCAACTGACGGAGGGGCCGCTTGCTGCCGAGGTGCCGGCCGGCGTACACCCGGGTGCATTAAGCTCCAATGCCCGTGCCGGCGCCGGAGACACCAATACCGCCTCCGCCGGAGACACCAATGGCGCCGCCTGCGCGTTGTGCGAGTTGCTGGCCGTGAAGCTGGGAACCGGGGGCGGCCCCTGTTGGCCGCCCGCAATCCACGTCTGCAGCCCCTGAATCAAGGTAGGCACAATGGCGGTGAGCGTCGTTCCCAGTTGTTGTTGCACTTGCTCTTGGACAATCTCCGGAATCCGCGCCACTTGTGCCTTGAGTTCTTGAACCTCGCGCGACTGGCTTTCCGAGCTGGTCTTTTTCTCCTTTCGCCCACCAGCGTTATAGTATGACGACCATTTTGTGGACAAGCCTTTGCCGGCCACACGACCAGCTGACGACGGCTTACTGAGCTTATCCTTGTTTTTCATTATGTTCAACGCCCTATTTAGAGTGTTGTCCCAAGGGGAGCTCTGAGACGACCCCGCGCTACTGCTTTCAGTCTCCTGCGGAAGGAATGTGAACCATTTAGAAATTTGGCTTCATTAATTAGAATGCAACCATATGGAGCTAATTACGCGGGGGTGTATTCCTTACCAGAACACGCTCAAGCGCCTTGGTCTTCGGATCCGTGGTAAGCTCCTTTGTTACCGGGTCCTCCTTGTACCGGGCCCTGACATAGTTCCTGGTCTGCTTCTCACGGTATTTCTCGAAGCGGGGCGGTAGGCCTTGCTCGGCACGCTCCGCGTCCTCCTTGTCCCATATAGGTTCCGCCACTCTGTAACCGCCGGGACCGAGTTTGTGGACCCCTAAGTTCAAGTCCCGCATCTCTTTCCCCCACTGACTTGATTCCTCGGATGCGCCGCTCTCGCACTTGATCTTGAACTCCTTGTAGTCATCTTCGCTGATCGAAGGATTTTTCGCCTTGATCTTCTCATAACTATCACCTTTGTTAATCATTCTCTTCACCGCGCTTCTCCAAGTAGACAGGGCCGTGCTCATCTTCGTGAGGGCGGCACTGTTCACTTTATTCCCTGAGAGGCGTGTGTTTGCAAAGTCAGCGGGGAACTTGTATCGTTCGTGCAGCTTCGTGAAGAGGAGGTTGCGCAAATTCCCTCGGTCCTTATGCCTTAGGTTCTCGGTGTTGATCGAGACGGTGCTCCGGAGAATGCACCCGAGCTGAATCGAGTACCCCTTGACTAATTCTTTGGGCGCCATTGGATCCCCGTCGCAGTTCACTTCAGTAAATTAATCCTTGACGGTGCCGAGCACGTTCGGGCGCCGGTCCTTCCGTTGCCTCTTCGGTTGGCTGCCATCTGTGCGTGCGCTGCCATCATCAGTGGTGGCATCCTCGGCGGCACCATCAGTGGTGTCATCCCCGACGCCACTAGGGGTTGTGTAGTCAAGATCGGTGTCTTCCGCGGTATCCTCATAGTGGTGAGGTTCTTCCTCCATCTCCTGGGACAGCTCCCAGAATGCCTTGCCGCCCGAACTGCCGGCCTCATTGTTGTGGGCCATGTTTCGCTCTAAATAGGAAAAAAGTTTGGTCAAAAAGTTGGTTATTGTCAAGGAACAAGATCATGGTCTCATCATTTAGGGTTTGTCGACACCGAGGCATCCTAAAAGCTAAGCTTTTATCATTTAGGGTTTGTCGACGCCGAGGCACCCTAAAAGCCTAAGCTTTCATCATTTAGGTTTTTACGACACCGAGGCACCCTAAAAGCCAAGGTTTTATAATTTAGGGTTTGTCGATGCTGAGGCACCCTAAATGCTAAGTTAAGTTTTCATCATTTAGGGTTTATCGATGCCGAGGCACCCTAGGTTGACTGATATATATGGGTATCTTCTAATAATATACCCTATCAAGAAAAGGGAAGGAGAATTCTAAGTTGGGCCTAATCACTTGGCTCTATTGCCACCTATGGTTTAATGCAGCAAGAATAAAGGGGCAGTTGAGCCTACTTAATTAAGTACTAAGATACCCCGGCCCATGCATTAGTCACAAGTACCCCATATGTCCTATTTTTAGCAAAGTCATGCTAAAATTCACGGAAAATTTCAGCATGACCTTTGCTGAAAATAGGACATATGGAGTACCCGAATTTGCCGGAACGGAAGTTAATCGACATTCCGGCAAACTCAAGGGCCTCTCGGGGTACAGCAGCAGCATCACAAGTTGACAAAATTCCCAAGTAGTACAGCAGCAGCATCACAAGTAGTACCAATGAACATATAGTCCAGCACATTCTGAATTTCGATAAATGACAGCAAGTTAACTCATGCTGACAGCAACAAACTTATAACAACATAAATGAAATTGCAGTTGTACGATCATAAACTTATAACAACATAAACTCATGCTGACACCAACAAATTGCAATGATCAAGCTATCTGAAAACAGAGTACTTGTTGATTAACTATCAAGCTATCTGAAAACAGAGTACTTGTTTATTAATTGGCAGGGTAGATAAGAGACTGCAAATTAAATAGCCATATATCCATCTTCTGAGCTATGAGCCATGGACCATCCACCCCATGAACTAGGAGTGTCATGCAGCATAAAAACTGCCAGTGGCCAGAAGAACTGCACCAAAGCAACTGGAGTTTTGCAACTATGTGATAGTGAACAACACAAGAGGTGCTGCTGCTCAGGGCTTCAATTTGAAATACTACTGGAAGATAACTAACTAAAAATATGTGGAAGTGGCGCATTACTACTCTACAGCAAGATAACGCAATGTAACAAAAGTGTAACTCTATCAATCTACAATGAGTGGAAATGGCCAAGCCTAAACAACTTACTACTTAACCAATTCTCACGCAGGCCATACACAACACGGTGGCTCATAACGCACCAACCAGTCAGATAACAAGAGCAGTTCAGCACCACTAATCCAGTGCTCCAGCTACCAAACCAAACAAGTAAATCAATTACCACACCAGCAGAACCATACAGTCAGTCCCGTGACCCTCACCATACATGTCACTATGATAGAGCATTTGAAGGGAAAATCACATGTTAGGCACGCATAGTGATATGGGGCACATTCAGATGCATACTAGCACAGCATGCGCATAGAAATGGTGCTCTGTTTTACTATCTGATTCTGTCAAAATGCAAGCTTGTGATGCAAACAAGTAGGTGGCTCTGCTCGCGCGCGCTGTCTGTAAAGAAAGAAGAGTGGATTACTAGATCACAAAATTTCCTTGAGAGCTCCAACCGGCGCAAGCACAGCAACAGCAATGTGGGGGGGGGGGGCAAGGCGCAATTGTCGCTAAAATGATGGACAATTGAACTAACCTACAACAATTTCAGACTACAGTTGCCGATAATTACCAACTCCTAACAGTTTCAGACTACAGCAGTTTCAGTTAACTATTTTTTAGACTACAACAATTTCAGTGAACTTTACCAACTCCTGGAATGTTACATGTCTGTCTTGGATAGGATGCAGGTGTACATGGACCAAAAAGAAATCTAGTACTAAGGAATTTACAGAAGATGTGCAGTGTAATGCAAGAACCCCAAGTCTGTGACTTACCGTGGCCGATGCATGAAATTCGGTTGTAGCTGAGGTTGAGCACGCGAAGCTTCGTCAGTTCCCGGAGCCCCTCGACATTGGCGATCTTGTTCTGCGACAGATCCAGCGAGTGCAGGCCCTTCGGTAGCGATCCGGGGGAGATATGAACTGCATGACGAACAGAACAGCCCAAATTCAGCAACGGAAGCTGTACTATCTATCTACTAGTTACTGAATGTCTGAAGATGCTACTGTCTACTACGGGAGAGCGGGAGCGTGCGAGCACGCGGGAACGGCGGCTGCACCTAACCATAGGTCACCGCCCCGTGGGGGCATGGGGATGAGCGGGGAGAGAGGGAGGGAGGGAGAGAGACTAACTAGGCCACGCGAGGAGGCTCGCGCCGCCGTCGAGGAGCGCGTCCGACGAGGCTAGCTGCCATCGAGGGGCAGCTCTGACGAGAGAGATTTGGGGGTGGCGGCGGTCTGGTGGGGGTCGGGGGCGGTGGGGCGACGGGCAGCGAGGTGCCGGGGCGCTGGGGGCGGTGGTGGTCGGGTGCGGCGGGGGCAGCGAGCACGGCTGGGGACGGCGAGCACGGGGGCGGCGCGGGTGAGGTGAGGCAGTGGGGGCCGGGTGAGGTGAGGCAGAGAGAAAAATGTGAGATTGGGGATAGATTTTAGTGGGGGTAGGGTTAGCAATGGCGCACCCCCTAGCGGTGCGCCACAAGAAAATTTTTTTCGATAGCAATGGCGCACCTCCTGGCGGTGCGCCATTAGTAACCTTTTTTTTCTGATAGCAATGGCGCACCTCCTAGCGGTGCGCCATTAGTAACCTTTTTTCTAATAGCAATGGCGCACCTCCTAGCGGTGCGTCACTAGTAAATATTTTTATTTTTAGTTGCATCTTTAGTATTTGGTTCAGTTTGCGAATTAATATTAACTAAAATTTATATGCAGTGGCGATCCCGGCCGACCCGTTGGCGTACTCGATGCAGACGGAGGAGGCACGGATCCTGGAGTGGACTGAGGGGGGCCGCGAAGGGTTCGGCCGGCTGGGCGCGCCGCGGCGGAGGGCGGCAGCGGCGGCTTGAACCCTAGGTCTCGCTCGGGGGGAGGGAGGGGTGGGTGGTGCGCTCGGCCGATTCCGTTCAGGGGAAACGAGCGAGGAGACAGGGGAGGGTGCGGGGGGTCGTCGGTGGCGGTGGAGCGGGGGGTCGTCGGCGGAGGTGGAGCGGGGGAGGGTGCAGGGGGTCGTCGGCGGCGATGGGGGTCTGGCGAGGGGGGATAGCGCGCGATCGAGATGGAGGGGGATCTTGCGCGGGGGGCGAGGGGGAAAGGGATAGATGGCGGAAGGTTAGCAATGGCGCACCTCCCAGGGGTGCGCCCTGAGTATATCCATAGCAATGGCGCACCACCGAGGGGTTGCGCCATAAGTAACTTTTTTTAGTTGCGTCTAATAATTTTTTATTTGTTATTTCAAAATATTTATCAAAATATTTATTTGTTATTTCAAAATATTTATGAAGATGAAAAAATATCATCAAATTTGTTATTTAAAAATATCATCAATATTTTTTTTGGATTTTTAGTTGCATTCATTTGTGAATTGGTAAAACATTTATGAATATGAAAACATTTATGAATACAATCGAGAAATGAAGCAGGCTACAATTTAAATACAATCGATCTTAGCTAGCTATCTGTTCACAATCTTCTTGCCCTTATTTTTCGTAAATGGAGTTCTTCTCTTGAACGGACGTCCTTTAGGTAGGGTGGTCCTGCTTCTTCTTGTGGTGTATGCTGGTACTTCATCGTCGTCGTCATGTTCCATCTTCGGGTCGCCGTACTTGTCGAAGTCTTGCTCATTGGCGACTCCATCCATTCCGATGATCTTCCTTTTGCCTCTCCTCACGACAACACGACTGGGCTTTGACGGGTCGGTAATGAAGAAGCATTGGTCCACTTGGGAAGCCAGTACCCATGGCTCATTTTTCGCGGTGACGTTTGCGCCCGCGGTCTTGGATTTGGCTTCGGGTATAACCATGGTGGTGAAATACCGGTCTTCTTTTAGGACGCTCTTGGCCCATCTAACACGGAACATCGGGACCTTCTCTCCAGCGTAGCTCAGCTCCCAGATCTCCTCGATCCTTCCATATTTTCTGTCCTTGTCGTTACCGGTGTAGGATTCCATTGTTACCCCGGAGTTCTGATAACCATCACTCTTCATGTCCTTTCCCTCGGTGTAGAATGTGTAGCCGTTGATATCGTGCGCCTCATACGTCATCAGGTTGTGCTCGGCGCCCTATGACAAGGCGAATATGAGTTGTTCTTCCGCGGAAGAATCCTCATGTAAAGGGTACGACAAAAGCTTCTGCTTGAACCAACGCGTGAAACATGAGTTGTGCTCTTTGATTATATCTCCGTCCGTCCTCTATTGGCCTCGGTCATTGTATGTCTTCTCAATAAAGGTTTTG
Source organism: Triticum aestivum (assembly GCF_018294505.1). NCBI lineage: Eukaryota > Viridiplantae > Streptophyta > Magnoliopsida > Poales > Poaceae > Triticum > Triticum aestivum. The sequence goes on along the minus strand of NC_057811.1, from coordinate 330,844,281 downwards.
TGCTCTACCACCCAAGGATCGACCACGTCTATGTGTTGTAGCACGACTAGGTTTGCTCTTTCAAAGTCGGTGAGTCGACCCTCGAAGTCGACATGCATTTTGCGGCGACCCTCACGGTGACCCCATCCAGCGAGCCTGCCGAGGTGCCTGTTGACGGGCAGACCAACGGGGTTCTCGATGCCTAGATAATTCGTGCAGTAGGAGATGCACCCTTCGGTCAGAAAGCCCCTGGCTATGCTTCCCTCTGGACGTGACATGTTGCGAACGTATCCTTTGATGACACCATTCATCCTTTCGAACGACATCATGCTGTGCAGGAACGTCGGCCTGAGTTGGATAATATCCTCCACGATATGGACCAGCAGATGCACCATAACGTCGAAGAATGTGGGCGGGAAGTACATCTCAAGCTCGCATAGTATCACCACGATCTCTTCCTGTAGCCTTCTGAGTTGCCTCACGCCAACCGACTTCCGAGAGATGACGTCGAAAAAGTTGCATAGGCCAAATAGCGTTTCACGGACGTGCGCGTCCATGATCCCACTGATTGCAATTGGAAGTATCTGCGTCATCAGCACGTGAGAGTCGTGAGACTTCATCCCGCTGAACTTCTACTTCGCTGAGTCTAGGTATCTGCTTATCTTCCCCGCGTAACCGTAAGGAAGTTTTACTCCTACGAGGCAGGTGAAAAACTGATCGATCTCCTCCTGACTTAGAGTGAAGCACGCGGGAGGGAAGTCATTTCCGGTCTTCTTGGCCTTTTTGCCTTTGCGACGACTTTCCGTGTCCTGCTTCGCCTCATCATCATCATCATTAGCGTGAAGCTCCTCCCTCATGCCCATTGATTTCAAGTCTGCCCTTGCTTTCGGCCCATCTTTGGTCCTCTCTGGCATGTTGAGCAGGGTACCAAGCAGACTCTCGCACACGTACTTCGTGATATGCATGAAATCAAGGCTGTGAGGCACACGGTGGATCTTCCAGTACGGCAAGTCCCAGAAAACAGACCTCGTTTTCCATACCTTCAGCAGCAGCTCTTGCGCCTTTTGCTTCTTTCCCGGCTCTGGCGCCTTTTGCTTCTTTCCGGGCAGTGGGCAATCTTTCCAATTTTTCAACAGCTCGTCTATTTCCTCGCCGCTCCTCGTACGCGGGCGTCTTTGGATTTCGGTTTCACCATCGAACAGATCCTTGCGTTTCCTCCATGAGTCATCGTCGCGAAGCCACCTTCGATGTCCCATGAACACAATTTTCGAAGACCCAGGATCTCTATCTAGCTGGCGATACGTTGTGTCATCCATGCACCTGACACATCCAGAAAATCCGTGGACCACCTGCCCCGCGACATATCCGTAACCGAGATAGTCGTGCACCGTCGTGAGCAGTGCAGCTCTCATAGGGAAATATTCTTTCTCTGCGGTGTCCCACGTATTGGCTGGCGTTTTCCACAGCGTGTCTAGCTCCTGTTTCAGCAGCCCCAGATATAGATTGATGTCGTTCCCTGGTTGTTTCGGCCCTTCAATTAGCATACTCATGTGAATGTACTTCCTCTTCATGCACAACCAGGAGGAAGGTTGTACATCCACACAAACACAAGCCAGGTGCTATGTGTGCTTCTCTGGCTGCCAAACGGATTGAATCCATCGGTGCTCGTGCCCAGCACGATGTTCCTTGGATCATTCCCAAATTCTGCTTGTTCGAAGTTCAACGCTTGCCACTGGCTCCCATCCTTAGGGTGACTCGGCATCTTGTCTTTTTTATTTATCTCCGGATCATTTGCGTCATCTTCTCGCTTCTTCTCCTCCCTATCCTCATGCCAACGCAAGAGCTTTGCTACCTTAGGGTCCGCGAAATACCGCTGCAGACGAGGAGTGATCGGAAAGTACCACACCACTTTTCGAGGAGCTTTCTTCCTCTTCTTGTATCGAGTGACGCCGCACAACGGACATATGGTAGACTCCGCGTGCTCGTCTCGATAAATGATGCAATTGTTCATGCACACATGGTATTTCACGTGCGGTAAATCCAGAGGACACACGAGTTTCTACGCCTCCTCGAAACTGGTCAGGCACTTGTTCCCCTTGGGAAGACGTTCGTGCCAGAATGACATGTTCTCGTCGAAGCATGCGTCGGTCATTTTGTGTTTTACCTTCATCTCCAGAGCCATGAGCGTTACTTTCAGGCGTGTATCCTCGGGCCTGCATCCTTCATACAATGGAGTAACCGCGTCCATCTCCAGTTGATCCATCTTGGATTTCTCTCGGGCGGCAGCTCTTGCGTTATCCGTCTGCTTGAGAAGCAGCTCTTGAATATGAGGGTCCTGCACCCAGCCCATCGATGGTCCATCGTCGTCTGCTCCGGCATCTTCATCTTCATGATCGTGCCCTTCGTCTGCTCCGGCATCTTCCTCATCATCATGTCCGGCATCTTCTACATGATGACTGTGTACTGCATCTACTTCGTGATCATGTCCTGGAGATTCTTCGTCTTCTCGCCCGCCCTCGCCGCGGTTGTCTTGCTGCCCTTCCTCATTTCTTGCCCGACCCCCATGGACGACTTTATAATCATCTTCATCACCTTGCCACCGATAGCCATCCATGAAACCACGCAAGAGCACGTGGTCCCGCACCTGTACGGAATCCGGGTCCATAAGGCTCCTCAGCTTGCATCTTCGACACGGACATCTTATCTCCGTCTCGTTCTTTTGAAGCATCTCGGCCTTCGCGGAGCTTAAAAACCTATTCACGATGCCTTCGGTCATCGTGCGGACCATGGTCGCCTGCGGGGTAGAGCAAAACGATATTTTAGAACCAAGAAAAAATTTGGCATGACTTTGCCTAAAAATAGGACCAAAAAGAATGAATAGTGCCAAAATTCTCGCCGAAACGGAAATGAATCAACATTCCGGCAAAATATTGGCAACTATCGCATTTCAAATACCGGTACCTGCAAACACAAACATATATGCAACACCACAAACATATGCAACACCACAAACATACATAGATCTAGCTAGGCCATAAAAAGTGCATGTGCACGTTGTTGGAGGGAGAAAAAAGTAGATCTACAACATAAAGAAAGCTTTCCCCTTACTTACCTATCAAAAAAAGGTAATTTAACCACCTAATTTGGATGAATCTATGGTGCAAATGAGGTGAGGAGGTGGAGGCAGCCGAGACAAGCTTGGAGGAGGAGGTGGAGAGAATGAAGTGGGGAAAGTGAGTGTGTAGGTGGTTGTCCAAAATATCTAGCTGGTCCCAGGTTACTAATGGCGCACCACCCACAAATGCGCCATTAGTAACCCTGGTGGTTACTAATGGCACACCAGCTGGCGGTGCGCCATTAGTAGTTTTGCACACAAAAAAATGATAGTAGTGGCGCACGGGGTGACTGGTGCGCCATTACTAGTTAAAACTAGTAATGGTGCACTGTGCCCCGGTGCGCCATTAGTATTTTTGGAAAAAAGAAAAAATTGTTAGTAGTGGCGCACCATGGTTGTGGTGCGCCATTAGTGTCTATCATACTAATGGCGCACCAACACACGGTGCGCCACTGCTATATAGTAGTGGCGCACCGCATGTCTGCTGCGCCATTAGTGTCCATATTATCTATAGCCCTTTTCCTAGTAGTGGGAGGCTCGCAAGGGCCCCACCTAGCTACAACACAACCGTCGACGCGCGAATCTGGCGCAACACAAGGAATCGACTCTAGACTGCCAAGATAAGTTTCACGCCTGGATCGACCAAGCGCTACGGCATAGAATTCTCACTTGTGCAGCCCTGTTACGGTGACGTTGCCTCCCTTTCCTACCTCTCGGCGGTTGCTTGAGCGCTAAACGGGACCTCTTGAGCATCACGCCTCAGGAGCTCTTACTGGACCTCGGGCCGCTCACCTCCTGGCCTTGACCACGGCATCGCGACCTGGCATACCAGCGACGGCTGCAGACCTATCGGTGTAGAGCACCAAGCTGCCGCAGGGTTGGAAAGGGGAGATCGAGCCGAAATAGGACACGTGTTTGCAAATTTTCATAATAAGGATAATATCCACAAAAGACATCACAGATCCTTTACACGCCCCCACGGGGTCCATCTCGATTCCTCGCAGGGAACAGAAGAAGGGAGTTTCTGGGAGCCCTATCTACATGCGCCAGCGCGGCCGATGCTATCATCAACAGTGGGCCACGGAATGCAGGCGCCAACCCCATCCAGATCACCGACGGTGGCGGCTGGACCTTGCTCCGGGCGCGGCGACAGCTCGGGGGCACATAGCTGTCGTCGCTCGTCTTCGGAGTCTCGTAGGTCTCGGGAGAGTCGTGGGACTCCCAAGCGTCACCCTACTGCCGGAGGAGCTGCTGACGAAGCCAGCAGCAGGCTCGGCGATGGTCGCCGTGCCGTTCCGACGACCCTCTCCAGGACAGCACTCCAAGCGGCGGCCTTCCGCGTCGAAGACCTTGAAGGACATCGTGGAGGCGCGGTCGACTCGAAGTGGATGGCGAGGCGCCTTCCGCACGGTAGACTAGAGCAACCTCTCCCCAGTCGCGGGTCATGAAGATCTTGCCTGGGGAGACGGCTTCAACCTCCGCTCCAATCGCCGGGTCGTCGCAGTCGGCGTGCTGCATCCAGAGCTCGAGGGGGCCCCTCGGTGGCATCTCGGCGGAGAAGAACTGCGGGAAGCCGATCCAAGTGCGCGGAGGCGACGCCGCCCACATCACGAGTTCGCGCGAGGAGCCCGCGGCGTGGGCTCCTGGGGTGACGGTGTGCGCCACCACAACGCGGCGACCTCGACCGCGGCGTGCGCGGCGCCGCTCGCCGCCTCTCCCTCCGGAGCCCTCGGCTTGGGTGTACAGAGGCAGCGGATACCCGGGAGGTGGCCGCTCGTACCAAGGCCTCGACACCTCCGGCTGCACTACAGGTAATGATGATTTTACTCTGCATGCAGCAGTGAATCGTCAAGTCAGGCAGTTGCCGAGGCCGCTTGGGGAAGCGGAGATGCCCACTTCCAATCAACCGCCATGTGTCGACCAAGGCAGTAGGCTATTGGGGCCCGCGGCGCTCCGCACTTGCCCTTTGGCTTCGCCTCGAAGCCAAGTCCGAGCGCGCCTTGGGCCCGGGGGCTGCTGTCGGCATCCTGGGAACGGGGGTCCCTAGACTTGCCTGCCTGCGTCCCGCGGCATGGCTCCACTAGTGGCCCTGTACGGCCCATCTTCACCAGCAAACACACAAGACCCTCGCGAGGGGCCAAGCCTCGCGAGGCGGACGACGCAAGACCTCCTCGGGGGCGGAGAGATCAAGGAGAGGGGCACCTCGCGAGGTTCCAGTGACACAAGCCATGACGACTGGAGCCAGGCAGGCACCAGGCGAGCGCCAGCGCGCGCAGTGTCCTCGTTTCCTCTTTGGTGCTAAAGAGGCAAGCGCAGGCGAGGAGTCCCGAGGCATCAGGCAAAGGTTTCCATATCGGTGCAACAAGACCAAGACCAGCAGGACGGCAGGACGGAGGTCACCGTGGAGCCCAAGACGGTGTCACCACCAGAGCCTTTGGCATGCGAAGACCACCTTTAGTCAGGATAACTTGTACCAGTTGTCTCCCTTCGAATTTGGCCGTTGTGGCATCCCTTCCTGCTCAATATTTGGGAAGAGGACCAGGGCCTCTATAAATAGGGCTAGCCACCATCCTAGCAAGGGGACGGATCATTCAGACCCTCAACCAGACAAGCTCACCAAGCACAAGAGCACCTCTCCTCAGGAGGTTGTTCTTCCCTTGTAACTGTTCATCCTCAACCCAAGAGGCAATCCACCACACCACACTGGAGTAGGGTATTACACCACATCGGTGGCTCGAACCAGTATAAACTCTGGTGTCTCTCGTTCTTCGTTTTCGTCGAGCTAGGCCTTGCGATCGTTCCGAGAGCGAGCTAGGGAGAGAGAGATCTTCGTGCGCACCCCTGTGTTCGAACCTCAAGGGTTTGCCAGAACCCGAAATCCGACAGTACACATCTTGTGATGTCTTCCTGCCGCACCAGCAACACACATAAGCAGCGTTCGGGCCCGGGATGGGAGCACCCGAGTTTAAAAGAGAGTGGCTAGGTTTTCTAATGCTCAAGTCACAGGTTACGAACATGAATGGGCAAGAGGTGAACTTCATCTGTTTGGTTTGCCGGGGGTCGCCGTGCCGGGCAGTCTTCCCCATTTTTTGTCGGAGCCGGGTCCTTGGCGGAATCGAGCGTCCTTGCCGCGGCTGGAAAGAAGAAAGGACAGGAGCATGGAACCTTTGTGGTTCATTAACATTTGTTGGAATCAAAAAGCAGTACAATATCCTGGACAGGCATGCATATACGTATACACATAAACATGGAAATCAATGGGAAACTGTACATACTAAGGTTTTTTTTTCTGACTGCGCATAGGGTCTGCGTCTGGCTTTGTACGTAGGGTTACATGCCTTGCCGGCAAGGCTAGTACAAAAAAGAGGGGTTGTCGGGGCTCCTGGCAACCGCGCCTTAGGGGTAAAACTTGCGAAGATGTTCGATATTCCAGGAATTGCTCACCGGAATGCCATCTTCGGTCTCCAGGCGGACTGCGTCACGCCTGGTGACTCGTATTACCCAATAAGGGCCTTCCCACTTTGGCGTCAACTTGTTTGAACTCTTGGCGGATTGGATTCGCCGAAGAACAAGGTCACCTTCCTCAAGGCTTCGGGCGTGAACCCTGTGGCGATGGTAGCGGCGCAAGGCTTGCTGGTAGCGAGCGGCTCACACAGCAGCCTGAAGACGATCTTCCTCAAGGAGCGTTGCATCATCTTGGCGCAACTGCTCTTGCTCAAGCTCATCAGAAGTGAGCACTCGAGGTGACCCGTATATGAGTTCCATGGGGAGAACTGCTTCTGCCCCATATACCAGGGCAAAGGGTGTCTGGCCAGTGGCTCGATTTGGTGTCGTTCTGATTGACCAAAGAACCTTTGGCAACTCATCAATCCAGCACCTTCTGCACTTGTGTAGCCTGTCGAAAGTTCTGGTCTTGAGGCCTCGCAACACTTCTGCATTCGCCCTCTCAGCCTGGCCGTTATTTCTGGGATGAGCAACAGAAGCAAAACAAACCTTGCCGCCGAGGTCTTGGATGTACTGCATGAAGGTGCGGCTCGTGAACTGCGTGCCGTTGTCGGTGATGACTCTATTTGGCACACCAAAATGGTAGACTAGTCCCTTGAAGAACTTGACGGCTGATTGTGCTATCACCTTTCTCACCGGTTCCACTTCCGGCCACTTTGTGAACTTGTCGATCGCGACGTACAAGTACTCAAAGCCCCCGACGGCACGGGGAAAGGGGCCCAGATTGTCTAAAGAGCTTGGGCTGGTTGATGAAGCTTCTTTGAATGGAACTGGCACACTTCACACTTGGTTACTAGTGCAGTTGCATCCTGGAGGGCGGTGGGCCAGAAGAAACCTTGCCGGAACGCTTCGCCGGCAAGGGCTCTTGACCCTATGTGGGAGCCACACATGCCTCGATGTATCTCTACCAACAGCTCCAGTCCATCCTCCCGAGGAATGCACTTCAATTTCACGCCGTCCGGTCTCCTTCTTTATAGGGCATCATCCACAAACCGGTACATGCTGGACCAACAGGCTACTTTCTCTGCCTCTTCCTGTTCCTCAGGGAGTTCCCCTGTTTGGAGGAAATGGACGGTGCGCTGCGCCCATGCCAGAGCCTGGGGCTCGACGGCAAGGACTAAAGGCTCATCTTCGGCTATAAGGGTAGCTGCCACTACAGTCAGGGCTTGGGGCCCTGCCGGGGTTGCTGCTCCCCGGCAAGCTTGGGGCACCCGGCAACGTCCTTGCCGGCGGCTCCTGGGAGCTCAGCGGGAAAGTACTTGTCGGTGCCTGCCTTCCTTCGTTTGTTCTGTCCTGTTGATGGCTCAACGGATGGCTGGGTTAATTGAAGCACAAAGGTACCTGGTTCCACAGGCAACTTGAGGGCAGCGCCTTTCGACAAGTCGTCGGCAATGCTGTTCTCTGCTCGGGGAATATGCTCTGCTTGTAGACCGTCAAAACGCTCCTCCAACTTCCTCACGTCATCCACATAGGCATCCATCAGCGGGCTCTGTTATTCCTTGTTAACTTGCTTGATGACAAGCTGTGAATCACCCCTGAGGATGAGCTTCCTGATTCTGAGGTCTGTCGCGATCCTGAGACCAGCAAGCAATCCCTCGTACTCTGCAGTGTTGTTCGTTGATTTTTCCCGGGGAAAGTGCATGTGGACTAAATACTTGAGGCGCTCTCCGGTGGGTGCGATGAGTAGTACGCCGGCAACAACACATTGCAGCGAGAAAGCTCCATCAAAGTACATAATCTAATCATGGCTCGTCTCCTTGCCGGGAAGGGTGGTCTCTGAATCTCTTCGTCGGGCGTTGAGGTCCATTCTGCTATTAACTCTGCCAAGACTCGGCTCTTGATTGTTGGAGTACTTTTGAACTTGAGGCCAACGCTTGACAGTTCCAACGCCCACTCCACAATCCTCCCGGTTGCATCCGGGTGGTGCAAGATTCGTTGCAAAGGGAGGCGGGTGACGACGGTGATCTCATGCGCTTGGAAATAGTGACGCGGCTTTCTCGAGGCCATGAGGAGGCCGAAAAGTAACTTCTGTATACCAGAATATCTTGATCTAGCCCCCTGCAAGAGAGAATTGGCAAAATAAACTAGGTGCTGCATCACCTTCTTCTTCTGTTCGACTTCGCCCACTTGCGCAGACTCTCTCTTGCTGGGGCCAGGCTTTGCCGGGGGCTCCGCCTTGCCGGTGTCAGGCCCTGCCGGGGAGAGCTCAGGCCCATCATCCGATGGCTCCGTCGCTACCGCTGCTTCTTCCTTAAGTTCTCTCTATGCCACTAGCGCAACACTGACCACTTGATTCGTTGCCGCTTGATATAGCAGCAACGGCTCTCGCGGTTTAGGCCCGACTTGTATTGGCTTGGAGGAGAGGTGCCTCTTCAAATCTTGCAGCGCTGCCTCTGCCTCTAGAGTCCATTTCATTAGACCCGCCTTTTTCAGAACTTTGAAAAAGGGGTGGGCGCACTCAGCAGATTTGGAGATGAACCTACTTAGAGTGCAACGCAGCCGGTGAGCCTACGGACGTCTTTGACCCGTCTTGGCGCCTCAATCTGCTCAATCGCTTTGATCTTGTCAGGATTTGCTTCGATTTCGCGTTGAGACACAAAGAACCCAAGAAGTTTGCCAGATGGGATGCCGAACACACACTTCTCTGGGTTGAGCTTGAGGTTAATCTTGCGTAGGTTTGCAAATGTTTCCTTCAGATCATGCATGAGCGTGGCCTTGTCCTTGGTTTTGACCACTATATCATCCATATAAGCTTCCATATTTCTATGCAGCTGGGCCTCAAAACCAATTTGGAATGCTCGAGCAAACGTTGAACCAGCGCTTTTCAACCCGAAAGGCATCCGTACATAACAGTACGTACCACATGGGGTGATGAACACAGTCTTTTCTTTGTCTTCCTTCATCATGAAGATATGGTGGTATCCTGAGTAGGCGTCGAGGAACGACAGCAGGTCACACCCAACAGTGGAGTCCACTATCTGGTCAATGCGTGGCAGAGGGAAAGGATCCTTTGGACAGGCTTTATTGATATCCGTATAGTCAGTACATAGCCTCCATTTCCCATTCGCCTTATGCACCACCACTGGATTGGCCAACCACGTGTGGTGGAGCACTCCTCTGACCAAGCCTGCCGCCTCCAACTTCCTGATCTCCTCGATGATGAACTCTTGCCGCTCCAAAGCTTGCTTCCTGACATTCTGCTTGACGGGCCGTGCATGGGGACAGACAACAAGGTGGTGCTCAATCACCTCCCTCGGAACGCCGCGGATGTCGGATGCTTGCCATGCAAACACGTCGACATTCAACCGCAGGAAGGCGACGAGCACGCTTTCCTATTTGTTGTCAAGGGTGGAGCTTATGGTGAAAGCTCCACATGTGCCATCCTCCTTGAAGGGGACCTTCTTGGTTTCCGGTGGGGCCGCCTTGGACCTCTTGCTCCCGCTGGCGGAGCTCTCTGGCACGTCCCCAACGGGAACGCGGCGCTCCGAAGAGGCGTGTTTGTCGGAGGGGGTTTAGGAGTCCTTGCCGGGGTCAGAAGTCTTGCCGGAAGGGGCCTTGCTGGCAGGGGCAGAGGTCTTGCCGGTTTTCTTCCCTCCCGGGGTCTTAGTGGTAGGAACAAGTGCCTTGGCAGCAGCCGCTACAACTGCCTCCCGGTAAAGCTGGTCAGCGCAGATGAGTGCGCCTTTCCTGTCGGAGGGGACGGTGATGATGCTCATTGGCCCGGGCATCTTCAACGTGTTGTAGGCGTAATGTGATGGCGCCATAAACTTGGCTAGAGCTGAGCGGCCGAGGATCCCATTATAGGGCAAGGGGATCTTGGCAACATGAAAAACAATCTTCTCCGTCCTATGGTTCAGCTCGCCCCCAAATGTAACGGGCAACGTGATCTTACCCTTCGGCTGACTCCTCCCCGGGTTGACCCCTTGAAACGTGCCCATCTCCTCGAGATCTCCATCGGGGTTTTGCAGCCTCTTGATCACAGCGGGCGAGATCAAGTTCAGACCGGCCCGTCCGTCGACTAGCACTTTCGTCACCTTGAGGTTGCGTATTGTTGGCGAAACCAAAAACGGCAAACACCCGACCGCCGTTGTGCGATTAGGGTGATCCTCGGTGTCAAAAATGATAGGCGTGCTGGACCACCTCAGTGGCCTCTGGGCGTCGAAAGATGGATCCGCCGCAGTGACTTCACGCGCCCACTGTTTTAGTTGGCGGTGAGAGGTATGCAACGAGGCGCCACCGTCGACGCACATGGCCTCCGTAGCTTTCTGGAACCCGTGCTCGCTGGACTCGTCGTCCTCATCATGATCATCGTCTCCCTCTTTCTTGTCGCGGCCCTGAGCCGGCCTCTCCGGTTGATTATCTTTGTCACGGCGACCTCCTCGGCCACCATGCTTCTTGCCGGACGCCTCAGCACCATCCTGGCCCTTGTCCTTATCGCGCCACTCATATTCATCTTTCTAATTCTCTGCAAGCAGCTCAACTTGCCAGCAATTCTTGAGGTTATGTCCCTTGGTGTGACGGATCTTGCAGTACTGCTAGTCGGAGCCTCCTGGCTTGTCGGCAGCCCCCAAGGCCCGGCAGGCGGCGCACCCGGCAACTTCCTTGCCGGGGTCGTCAGCCTTGGCCTTCTTGGTGGCGCCGGGGTCACCGGATCCCTCGATGGCAAGCACGGTCTTGCCCTTACGCTTCCTATTGCGGCGTGGCCCTTCTTTGCTGGGGCAACAGCGTCTTCGTCGGTGTAGTCGGTTTCCGTGCCGGCATCTTCGCCGGGGTACTTCCTCCCTTCTTCAGCCCGAGCACATCTATCGGCCAGAACATAAAGCTCGGCTACATCCTTAACCTTGTTCATCGCCAGCTCCTCACGCATCTTGCGGTTGCACACATTCTGATGGAATGCACTGATGACGGCGGCGGGGTGAACATCTGGGATGTTGCACTGCACACGGCTGAACCTTTGTATTTACTTGCGCAAGGTTTCGCCGTCCTTGTAGGGGATGACATGCAAATCACTTGCCTGGCCAGGAGCTTGGTGGCCTCCGGTAAAGGCACCAACAAACTCGTGGCACAGATCCAACCAAGAAGAAATGGAATCCACTGGCAGGTGCATCAACCATGACATGACGTTGGGCTTAAGTGCCAACGGGAAGTAGTTGGCGAGCACCTTGTCATTGCGAGGCCCGGCAGCTTGCATCACGATAGTGTAGATGCTGAGGAACTCTGACGGATGAGTCTTGCCGTTGTACTTTTCTCCGACCTCAGGCTTGAATGTGCGGTGGGTGGGCCACTGGAACTGCCGCAGCTCACGAGTAAAGGCTGGACAACCCACCTTGTAAGGTAGGTCACCGGAACCCCCCGGCGCTGGGCGGTCCATAGTGGGCCCTGCATGCCTATCTCACCGATGGCGCGCTTCCCGCCGCCCCTCGATGGTGGTCCGAGCGACTTCCTGGGCTCGCTCCCGAAGAACTTGACGTTGGTCGCGGCGGGCTCGCGGGTCGGACGACGTTGTGGAAACGTTGTCATAGGCGTCGGCTTGACGAGCCGGCGGCTGCTGTCGCTGGTGTGGGGGAGGAGAGTGCACCATGGTCGTAGCAGCTCCGGTCCTTCCACCACTGGCGTGCGCCGGCTCGACAGAGCAACGGCACGAGGGTCCTGCTGGTCGCAGTTCATCTTTACTAGCGAAGCTGATGAGGTCCGAATGGTGGCTCTCCACTCGTCGAGCTTCACCGCGGCAGGAGGAAAGTTGAGGAGTAGTTGCACGCGTGCCAACGCTTCTGCTGGCGTGGGTGGCGGTGAAATCTGCGTGGACCGTGACGCGCTCTGACTTCTAACCATTTTAGAAGGAGCTCTATCACGGTCTCGCGGTCGCGCGACGTTTTTGCCAGCATCTGGGCGCGCATGCAGGCCCGGGGCATCTCGAGAGTGACGCAAAGGGCTCTTCCCGCGGCGGCGCCCGGGGGCACCGGCATCACGGCATTGCTCGTCATGCACGATCTGGGAAGACCGCGGCACGGGCACCGGCTGGGGCATCCTGGAGGTCGCCGCGCCGCCAATGGGCAGCACGGCCCCGCCCCTGGACCCAGCGGCGTGTGGCTCGTCGTCTTGGGGGCCAACGATGCTGCTCGCCTGGCTCTGATTGCCAGGGTGTCGTGGAGGCTCGCGGGCCGTGCCTCCGCCACCATCCACGGCCACCCCGTCGCCCGCCTGTGTTGGTACGGGCGGTTCGGCTCCAGATGAACCGATCGCTATGATAACCTTCTTCTTTGGAGCCATGGCGATGAAGGAGTCGATGCACCAACTTCTGGACCAGATTTTCACAGCCTCACGCCCCCTACCCGGCGCGCCAAAGATGTCGAGGAAAATGACACCTATGGGATCCCAGGGCCCCTTCTATGATTTGCGGGGGCGAAGAGCTGCGCAAAGAGCAGGTCTAGCGATCAACGCGAGGGGATTTTTAACCAGGTTCGGGCCGCAAATGATGCGTAAAACCCTAGTCCTGCTTGTCTGTGTTCATCTCGTGTTCTTCAGTTCTTAGACTAGCTACTATGCGTGCCCAGTCCAAAAAGTCCGAATCCTTCCATAGTAAGCCTCGGGTCTCCTTTTATATGTCAAAGGGGTCACCACAGTGGCACACAGGAGGTGGAAAGTATCTACAATGTACAAGTTTACCGCCTGACACCATAGAATAAACGCATTTAATGCGTTGCCTATGTGCCCTCTTGCTTTATCGGGGACGGCAATAGAGCTCGTCCCGTCCGTCGCCGCCTCGCCTTGCTTCGACGCGCGTCCAAGCTGACGAGGCATGCAGCGCCATGTAGGCTGGTTGGTTGCTTTTCTGGTGCGGTGACAGGGTCTTCACGAAGATCTACGTGCCACCACGCAGGTGCTTGACTAGTTGGCCTAGAAGCCACATGCTGCCACGCAGGCACTCGCCTGGTTGGCGGGCTGGTCGCCGCATCGGAACAGCTGCGGGACAGCGAAACGTTGGCAGGTGCGGGCCTAGCCGCGACTGTCGGCGTTCTGGGAACGGGGGTCCCTAGACTTGCCTGCCTGCAGCCCACGGCGTGGCTCTGCCAGCGGCCCGGTACGGCCCATCTTCATTAGGAATCACTCAAGACCCTCGCGAGGAGCCAAGCCTCGCGAGGCGGACGACACAAGATCTCCTCAGGGGCAGCCTCACTAGGCTGGCTCGCGAGGACCGGAGACATCAAAGCGGGGGGCACCTCGCGAGGTCCGCATGACGTGAGCCATGATGACTGATGCCAGGCGGGCGCCAGCGGGCGCAGAGTACCAGTTTCCTCTTTGGTGCTAAAGAGGCAGGCGCAGGCAAGGAGTCCCGAGGCACCAGACAAAGGTTTCCATATCGGTGCAACAAGACCAAGACCAGCAGGACGGCAGGACAGAGGTCATCCCGGAGCCCACAGCTACATCACCACCAGAGCCTTTGACACGCGAAGACCACCTTTTGTCAGGATAGCTTGTACTTGTTGTCTCCCTTCAAAATTGGCCGTCGTGGGGTCCCTTCCCGCATAACATTTGGCGAGAGGACCAGGGCCTCTCTAAATAGGACTAGCCACCACCATAGGAGGAGGAGGATCATGGATTGGAGCCATTCCATCAAAAGCCACCACACCGGCTCACCGAGATCAAGAATACCTCTCCTTAGGAGGTTGTTCATACCTTGTACTTGTTCATCCTCAGCCTGCATGTAACGCCCACGATGCGGCTATATCTCCCACGTGTCGAGGCACGACTTAGAGGCATAACCGCATAGTGGTTTTGTCGCAAGAAGGGTCATCTTCACACAATCCCATGTAATGAACAAGAATGGGATAAAGAGTTGGCTTACAAACGCCACTTCACACAATACATAAATATCATTCATACATCATCCAAAATACAAACATATAGACCGAGTACGGTCAACATCCAGATGAAAATAAGACAACCCCAAATGCTAGATCCCCGATCGTCCCAACTGGGCACCACTACTGATCATCAGGAAAAGACACATAGTAACGACCACGTTCCTCGTCGAACTCCCACTTGAGATCGACGCCTTCATCTGCACTGGCATCGTCGGCACCTGCAACTGGTGTTGGAAGTATCTGTGAGTCACGGGGACTCAGCAATCTCACACCCGCGAGATCAAGACTATTTAAGCTTATAGGACAAAGAGGTGCAAAGAGGTGGAGCTGCAGCGGCAAAAGCATATATGGTGGCTAACTTGCGCAAATGAGAGCGAGAAGAGAAGCAATGGAACGAGCGTCATCTAGCATTGATCAAGAAGAGGTCCTGAACACCTACTTACGTCAAACATAGCACAGACCGTGTTCACTTCCCGGATACTGCCGAGAAGAGACCATCACGGCTACACACGCACTTGGTGTATTTTAATTGGGTCAAGTGACAAGTTGTCTAAAACCGGACATTAACAAATTCCCATCTGCCTCATAACCGCGGGCACGGCTTTCGAAAGATATTACCCTGCAGGGGTGTCCCAACTTAGCCCATCATAAGCTCTCACGGTCAACGAAGGATAAACCTTCTCCCGGAAAGACCCGATCAGTCTCGGAATCCCGGTTTACAAGACATCTCGACAATGGTAAAACAAGACCAGCAAAGCCACCCGAATGTGCCGACAAATCCCGATAGGAGCTGCACATATCTCGTTCTCAGGGCACACCGGATGAGACATCCTACGAGTAAAACCAGACCTCGAGTTTCCAGGAGGTGGCCCCGCAGTCTGCTCAGTTTGGACCAACACTCGAAGGAGCACTGGCCCGGGGGGGTTAAAAATAAGATGACCCTCGGGCTCGCGAAAACCCGGGGGAAAAGGCTTAGGTAGCAACTGGTAAAACCAAGGTTGGGCCATGCTGGAGGAGTTTTATTCAAGGCGAACTGTCAAGGGGGGTCCCATAAATCACCCGACCGCGTAAGGAACGCAAACTCAAGGAACATAATCTCGGTATAACAGTACTAGGGCGGCAAGAGTGGAACAAAACACCAGGCATAAGGCCGAGCCTTCCACCCTTTACCAAAAATATATAGATGCATTAATTAAATAAGAGATATAGTGATATCCCAACATATCCATGTCCCGACATGGAACAAACTTCAACTTCACCTGCAACTAGCAACGCTATAAGAGGGGCTGAGCAAAAACGGTAACATAGCCAAACAACGGTTTGCTAGGAAAGGATGGTTAGGGGCTGACATGGCTGAAATAGGAGACATGATATAGCAAGTGATAGGTAGCGGAGCATGGCAATAGAGCGAACAACTAGCATAGCAAAGATAGAAGTGATTTCGAGGGGTGGTCATCTTGCCTGCAAGATTCTCAGAGTTGTCGAAAGCTTGATCCTCGTAAGTGTACTCGACAGGTTCCTCGTTCACGAACTCGTCGCCCGGCTCTACCCAAGACAAGAACACAAACAAATGGAACGACAATCAACAACGAGAAATGCGCAAGCAACATGATGCAAGACATGTATGATATGCAAGTTATGATATGCGATGCATATGCGTGCTCCGGAAGGAAAATGATGAACATGGCAGTAACTTGACAAACCAAGCATGCCACTGGAAAGATGAGATGATTTCGGTCGAAATCGATATAAAGATCACCGGAATCGGATGCACGGTTTGCAAATGGCAAGCAAAACAAGAATGACAATAATCTGCGATAAACAGCAAGATAGCACTTAAAATGCAACAAGTAACAATACTACAGCACCCCAACATAGCAACAAAGCACATGGCAGTAATCTACAGGAGATGCTTGACAAAAGATGAACACTGAGCTACTGCTAGTTCACAACATATCAAGCTCAAACAAGCATGGCAATAGTGCAAAAGATTACAGGTTCACAGACTTAGTGAAAAACTGGACATGGCAGAAATCAGCATCAGGTAGCAATGTTCAGAGCACGAAATCAACATGCTACAGGAACTTAACATAGCAAAACAAGGCATGGTAGTGTTCTACTAGATGCACATGACAAAAGTCCCTTACTGACCATAAACCAAAAAGGACCAGAAGAAATGATGGCAAGCATGTAAACATAGCAAGTTTCGTTATCAGGTTTCAGACTTAGCAGAAAACAGAGCATGACAGAAATATTAATATGTAGGCCTCTTTGTGAGCTTGATGCACTCACTACAGAGCAATGCATGACAAACCAAGCATACCTACAGCAAGATGGCATGTTTATGAAGCTATCCATGGCAAGAACAATTGCATAGCATGTATGGATCAACTACAATAAGCTTGGCAAAAATGCATGTCATGTTAAGAATCTGCCAGAAATATTTTATAGCAAAAGTAGAGCAAGATTGAGTCATGCTATGGCACTCCAAAATTGCAAACAATTGCAGTAATGGATCAATTACAACTATAGCTACAAAACATCCTTACTGAACATCTCCAAAATATGCATGGATCTCTCTGTAGCATCAAGTTTACATGGCAACAAAATTACAGCAGATAAGGACTTGGAGAAAACACTAAGTCCCTGAAATCGGAAATATTACGGGGCCTACTTTGCATGCTTGTTCTAGTCACCACAGAGATCACAAAAATACATGGACTATACCACTAGAGAGATGGCATGGCATACTTCAAAACCCATGTAGAGCTCATGCTCATAAGATGCACAGAATAAATGATACAAAAATGACAAATCTCCAAGTTCTGATAAGAACCAGAGATTAACAGCAACTAGCCCTCTTCCAACGAAGATTTGGGTATCAAGATGACCTCTAATGAAAATAGTGCAATTGAACAAAATGAAGAGCATCACGAGACGAACAATTTGACATATTATACGCGTGAATCGGAGCTACATGCACAAAGTTATCGCATCTCGAACATAGGCACTTGCTGATGGAATTCTGGGACTTAGGAAAAAAAACGAGGTCGGGAGAAGTCAACGCGTACTGTGCGGATCGGGATCTCAGGCGAGGAGCTCGGGCCGCCGGCGGGAAGAAGAGGAGCCGGCGGTGGCGAGCGGCGCCGGTGGAGGAGGGGCCCGGAGGGCGGCGGCGGGCGGCACCGGAGGGCGGCGGGGAGGCCGGCGCCGGTGGCCGGAGAGGAGGCCGGCGGCGGGCGGCGGCGGGCCCGCGTCGGGCGGCGGCGGAGGCGGCTGGGCCGGCCGGCGGCGGGGCTGGCGGCAGCGGCGGCGGCGGCGGGCAGGCGCGGAGGCGGGCCGGAGGGCCGGGGACGGGCCGGCGGGCCTCGGCGGCGGCGCTGGCGATGACACGTGGCGGCTCCGGACTGGACGGGGCGCGGCGGCGGACGTGTCCGGCGGGTACGGACGCGTCCGGCGGCGCGGAGGGAGAGGGTTAGGGTTTCGTCTGAGATTTCGTTTTTCGGGATGCCCACTCATTTATAGGTAGAGGGAGCTAGGAGACTCCAAATGAGGTGCGGTTTTCGCCCACACGATCGTGATCGAACGACCTAGAGCATGGAAGAGAGTTTGGTGGGCTTTGGGCTGGTTTTGGAGGGGGTTTTTGCTGGACACTCAAATGGACTTTGCGGATGCCCGGTTAACCGATGGAGTACCAAACGACCTCCGAATGGAACGAAACTTGACCGGTAGGCTCCGGGCGGTATATTAAGACCACTTGACAAGCCTCGGTCCATTCCGAGAAAGTTTGACACACGCACACGAAAGAAAAACTAGAGGGGTGCACCGGAGGAGATAGGAGCGCCGGATTGGAAAACGGACAACGGGGAAAATGCTCGGATGCACAAGACGAACACGTATGCGAATGCAATGCCCATGATGACATGATATGAAAATGCATGACATGACAAAATACAAAACGAAAGACCAAACCCGACAACGGAGGGAAAAACAAAACACATAGCCGGAAATGGCAAGAGTCGGAGTTACAATTATGGCAAGTTACATGCGGGGTGTTACACTGCAAGGCAATCCACCACACCACACTGGAGTAGGGTATTACACCACAACGGTGGCCCGAACTAGTATACACTCTCGTCTCTCTTGTTCCTTGGGTTCGGCGAGCTAGGCCTTTAGATCGTTGCGAGAGTGAGCTAGGGAGAGAGAGAGAGAGATCTTCGTGTGCACCCCAGTGTTCGAACCTCAAGGGTTTGCCGGAACCCACTATCCGACATTTGGCGCGCCAGGTGGGGGTGCGCTGAAGCTTTCCCCTCGTTGATCCACGTTCCACTGCTTCGCCGCATCCATGGCTGACGCTCGCCGAGCCCGCGCTGAGTGCCGGGCCGCCCTTGCCACCCGCGTCGCTCAGACGGCTTCTGTCGGCAGGCCTCCCCGTCTCTCTCCATCACCTGCTGCCAACGCCGCCACCGGCCCGGCGTGAAACGAGCGGCAGGCTTCGTCACTGCACCCCTCTGTGCGGCGGGATGGCCGCACAGCCACCCCATCGCTGACTCCGGCCGGCTCGTCGTCCCACGCTCGTCGCGAGCCCACGGACGCGCGGGCCATGCTGCTCATGGCACGCGAGCTCCTACGATACCGCCCGGTCGACGACCTCTACGAGGACTGGCTGGACCGCCTCGCCGAGCTCGTCAGCGCCGCTGGGGGCTCTCCTGCACCATCTCTCTCGCTGCCTCGTCCACCTCCAGCCGCGGGCGACGTAGCTCACGGAGCGCCTCCACCACCTCCGCATCAATACGGCGCCCTAACACCAAGACGTGCGGCCCCACAGCGCGATCCGCCGCGCCTTGCGCCCGCGCACGAAGAAGCAAGCTGCCAAGAAGTCCCTCGACCGCAAGAAAATGCTCCTGCGAGCACCACAGCGCCAAGACTACCCACCGCCCGCGACGGTGGCGCGTGGGTACCAGGATCAGGCTCCGCCTCCTCGACGTACCCCGGCGACCATGGCAGGCTGTCGTGCCTTCACCCCAGAGCTGCGTAGCGTTGCCTGGCCTGGCTAGTTCAAGCCAGACCTGCCTCCGCGCTACGACGGCACCCCCGACTCTGCAGAGTTCTTGCAGCTCTACGAGCTGAGCATCGAGGCGGCAAGCAGCGACGAGAAAGTCATGGTGAACTAGTGTCCCATGGCCCTCAAAGATGGTGCGCGCTCGTGGCTCCTGAACTAGCCCGCAGGATCGATGTCCTCCTGGGGTGAGATGCGCGACCGCTTTGTCACCAACTTCCAGGGCACTCGCGACCGCCCGCCGGCCGCGGGTGACCTGCGGTGCATCAAGCAACAGCCAGGAGAGACCCTGCAGAAGTACATCCAACGCTTCAACAGCGTTCGCCTAAAGATTCCCAAGGTGACGGACGAGGCCATAATCTCAGCATTCTCCGATGGCATCTGTGGGGTCAAGATGAAGGAGGAGCTCGCCATCCACGAAGACTTGTGCACGGCCCTGGAAATGTTCAACATGGCGAGCAAGTGCACAAGAGCTGAGGAGGGCCGCCTCTCCCTCCTCGAGCTCCCTGCTGCCGACCCAGAAGAGAAGAAAGCCAAGGCCAAGGATGTGAAGCGCAAGGGAGTAGCCGTGCTCGCGGCCGAGCCGGAGATGAAGGGTGGCCGGGACCACCCCGAGTCGTCCAAGAGCAGCCGTCCATTCTGCGCCATCCACAACGTACACAACCACAACACCAACGACTGTCAAGAGCTCAGGGCCATCCGTGATGGAAGCTTCGGTCGACGCCCCGAGCGCAACGACCGGGGCTACGACAGAGGAGGAGGACGAAGTGGAGTACGCTGGGACGATCACGGCCCCCGCCAGGAGTGGCATGACCGGCCTTGTGAGGATCGCTGGCAGGACCAGCCTCGCGAGGGCGTCTAGAGGGAGCAGCCTCGTGAGGACCGCCCTCAGGGCAATGCCGGCCTCCCTCCGCTGCTGCGGCCACCAAGGAGGAACGACGACCACCATCAGGACGAGGGGGCTGGGGCTTCCAAGAGCCTCATGCCATCGCCTGCATCTTGGGTGGCGCTCAAGCCCCAGCCTCTCAGCGTATCTTCAGCAGTTTGCTCGTGAGGTGAATGCGGCCCTTCCCAGGCTCGAGGCCACGCACCCGCTCAGGTGGTCCAAGTGCGCCATCACCGTCAGCTCGTCAGACCACCTCAAGTGCGCGGCAACTGCCGGCGCCCTCCCGGTGCTCTGCTCACCCGTCAACAGCAACGTTTAAGTCACCAAGACCCTCATCGACGGCGGCGCAGGGCTAATGTCCTGTCCGTCGAGACGTTCGATAGCCTCCAAGTGCCATACGATCAGCTACAACCTACCAAGCCCTTCTCAGGAGTGACCGACGGCTCCACCACCCCGATAGGGCAGGTCCGCCTCCCTGTCACCTTTGGCCAGCATAACAACTACCGCACTGAGCTCATCAACTTCGACTTCGCCCACTTCCGTCTATCGTACAATGCCATCCTTGGGTATCCTACCTTGGCCAAGTTTATGGCAGTGACCCACCACGGCTACAACGTCCTCAGGATGCCAGGGAGCGGCGGCATCATCATGATCCCCTATGAAGAAAGAGATGCGGTGTGCTCCCTCAAGCGCACTTACCAAGCTGCAATGGTCGAAGACCCCGACAACGAAAGCACCCTGTACCCTCCTGAGGCCATCCCCAAGAAGAAGAAGCAGCTACTCCACCCAGGGCCCCAGGAGAGTGGCGTTTCTAGCAGCACCACCTCAGGATCTGCGCCCGCAGCCGAGGCGCCTCCCTCCCTTGCATAGGAAGGTGCGCCCGACGCCCTCCTCAGGCTGGGCTCGGGGGCTCTCTTCTTGAGGGCCTCAGACCTAGCCAACGTCACGAGGGAGGCGCTCGGTCACCATGTGGAGGCGTGCTTCGCTGCACGTTTCCCTCAAGAGGGCATAGGGCGTGGAGCGCCCAGTGCTCATGAGTTCATCACCAAGGCGACCACCGCCCACCACCCGGCGTAGCCCCCCATCCTAGCAAGGACGGTGGGCTGCGCGTCTGGGTCGACATCCCAGGGCTCAACATGGCTACATCTCAAGAGCGCTTCTGGCCTTCGCGTGTTGGTCGCTGCGAGGGTCCACCTCACAGCTACGTTCGCATGCCCTTCGTCTTGCCGAACGCGGCTATTACCTTCCAGCGCCGCTTGCGGAGCATTCTGGCAGCTCAGGAGGCCAGGCATCACGCAGTCCTGGCGGAGATGGTGACGGTCCTCCAGGAACCACCCGAGCCCCTAGAGCCTCCTGAGGCCTAGGGCCCTTGTGGCTCCTAAGGAGTGACTCCTTTAGCACGCACGTTCAGCTACTTCAACACTTCTTCGACAACGGTACCAGGTGACATTTTCTGATTCATTCAGCTGGGAGCACCCCTCGGGCTGCATCATTCCCAGGTCGCACGGGCCTGTCCCTACAGCATGTATCCTTTCGCATCTTTAGCTTACTCTGTTGGGGGCGCCCCTCGGGCTACATCATCCCCAGGCCGCTCGGGTCCGTCCTAGTGGCCTGTATCGTTCTTGCATCTATTCGAACTAGCTTGTGTCCTTGCATGAGTTATCTATGATTGGCACCTACCTGCGCGGTACTTCGATACCATGAATGTCGTACGCCCTTGCAAGCCCGCCCACGACCGCCTCATGATTAAGGACTGGCACAGCGTCTGTGCTCGGGTCCGTCCCTGCACCGTCTCCAAACCCAAGAGGCTGAGCTCTAGCTCACGGGCCAGCTCCCGTCTACGTCACCTCCCATGGCCCTTGGAGCCTTGTTCTCGCATGAGCTAATCGCGGACGGATAGGCCAGGGCGCGCGACCCGGTGCCTCGCCACCACGGGAGCCACGCACCGATCCTCTTTCTTCGGGATTCTTTGCATGAGAAGTCTAGGCATGGCGTCTGTGCTCGGGTCCGTCCCTGCAGCGTCGATAAACCCAACGACTGAGCTTTGTCTGGCGGGCCGGCCCCGTTCACGTCACCTCCTGGGGTCGTTGGTGTTTGGCCTTCTCATGTGATTGCCTTAGGAGATTCGTCCGGCGCAGGTTGCCTAACCATCTCGCAGGACCACCGCAGCCATCAAGAGTCAAGACCAGGCGCAACCCGCCTTGAGGTAGGGCCTCGTGAGTCCCGTGCTGGCTCACGAGTGCCCACGCACACCTCGTCTAGCCCTGTCGTGCAAGCCACGTGTCAGGGTGGGGCTGTACATGCCCCGGTGGCCCCACGCAGAGGGGGCCCTCACCCACACACCAGTGGAAGCACCATGCGTCGTGCTGGCAGTCGACACGGTCGAGGAGCGGCTATGCCCGTGCAAGTGCGAAAGTGCTACGCTCCGCGCTGGTGATAAACAACTGAAGGCAGCCCCATGGCCGTACCAACCTCAGGGAGCCTTCGGTCTCAGTGTTCAGCCTCGTCGCAACACCTCCCCTTGGGAAAGTCGCGCGAGGGGGCTGGGCACGGGGGCTGCGCTCGGGTCACGCCCAAGGATACGCTACCCTGCCAGGTCCCTCGGACCTGGTCGTCACGCGTCCCTCCCGAGCGGTGCCTCGGTGAAGGAAAAGGTATGAAGGCCGTTTGAACGTCAAGGGGGACTCCTGAGCATCGCGACTCAGGAGCCTAACTGGCCACATAGCCCCTCACTCCTTGGTCCCATCCTGGTGATCCGGACGGCCCAACAGCGGCTGAGATATGCGCGGGGTCGGGCCCTGCCGACGTAGAACACTAAGGCCTACTCTCGCATCTCCTTTCCGTAAGTCGTTTGCACGTCAAGGGGGACTCCTAAGCACCGCGACTCAGAAGCCTAACTGGCCACGTAGCCCCTCACCCCTTGGTCTCGTCCTGGTGATCCGGACGACCCAACGGCGGCTGAGGTATGCGTGGGGTCGGGCCTCGCCGACGTAGACCATCAAGCAAACGGAAAGGAAATTGCGGAATCTTAACCAAATATTACAAAACATATTGTTCCCCAAACACCAAGCAAAGTTTTAACGCCTCCATGGGGCACGTCGCATACTGCAGGAAATTTCATAGGAAAGTAAAAACAGGAGGGAGCGTCACCAGCAAGCCTCCTCTTCATCCCTGGGCATTGTCGTCAGGAAGCACCTTCCCGTCGGCAACATCACCATCGCCCGTGTCATTGGTCGCAGTCGCGGGAGCGGCGGCGCCACCAGCCGGGGGCATAGGATCGATGGCGAGGAACTTCTTCAACAAGGCCTCCACCTAGCCCTTCACGGCTTCGGCAGCGGCTGCACAGCGCTCTTCATCCACGGGCTCGAGCAGCTCGCCAAGGTCAGCGTCAGGGTTGCGAAGGTGGAGGTGGCTGAAGATGCACGTCAAGGCTGATGAGGAGAGCGCGCGGGCTTCCCCCTCCACCATGGGGCCGATCCCATTGACGACATCTTCAAGTGCCGCGGCAAGATGAGGGAGCAGCTGAGTGGGGCCCTCCTCATTGGTCGCCAGCGGCTTCTCCAAGCCCTTCTCGTAGAGCCCTCGCAGTGCTGCATGGGACCTCTGCTCAAAAGACTTGAAGGTTGCGCGATCCTCGGAAAGAACCTTCGCCTTGGCCTCTAGCTGGGCCTTCTCCGCCTCCACCTTCTTCTCCAGCTTCTCCAGGCGGTTGCATTCTGCAACCTGTGCTCTCGCTGACTGCTCCAACTCGGCGTCATGACCAGTGACTGCGTCTTCCCGGGCCTTCATCTTCTCCACCTCCGCCTTGCGATCGCGAGCCTCGGCCGCGCGCTCATTGCGCATGGCCTCCAGCTCGGCCTCCATCGACTAGCAGCGTTCCCTGGTGGCTTCGGCATCCCTCTTCGCCGCGTCACGAGCTGCAGTGGCCAGACCGACGGCCCGCTCCCCTTCCTTGGAAGCTGCCATGGCTTGGCTCCAAGCTGCCCAGATGGACGCATCGGAATGCAGCAACCCCGAAACCAACTCCAGGCGCCCTGACGCTAGGCAACAGTCCGGGCCTTGGAGGTCGTCCTGGAGCTGGGTCAGCGCAGAGAGAGCCTCCCCTAGGGCACCAGGCGAAGCAGAAAAATCGCTAGCCAGCGGCATGGTGGGAGGAGGAGGCAGCGTCATCATCATGGCCTGCGGACTGGTGGCGGCGGAAGAAGAAACTGGAAGCTCCTGAACCTTGGGGACCTCGATGGGCGAGCTGGGTGTGGGCGCCTCCGGAGCCGACTTGGCTGTGGAGGCCGCCCCCTCGTGAGGTAGATCCTCCGGGCCTCGTGAGGACGACCGAGCTGGAGAAGCACGAGCGCCGTCGCCGCCCCTCCCCGCCAGGGGAGTTGTGGCCGTGGCGGGCTGTTGGATCTCGGAGGACACATCCACTTTCTCTCTTCTTCTTCGCCGCGGGCGTCGACCCGATGGTGCAGCGGAAAACGTCAGGAAGCGGCAACAGAAGCAGGAACAAGTTCGGACAGGAGCACTTACTGGTCCACTGCGGCATAATCCCTCGGCCTCTTCTAGAGCATGATGCCTGAGGGCTTCACAGCCTGAGGCGCAGGCGCACGGGTTCCAGGAGCGGATGAGGGAGCGGCAGCGGGGCCGGTAACAGCACCAGGTGGCGTCAGAGCAGGAGCATCGCCTCGGGAGATCAGCGTCGATTGCTCTTCGGCGGGACCCCAGGTGGTGGCTTCTTCGAGGGGGTGACCTTGGACCTAGTGGTGACCCCAACAGGGGGCAGGACCTCCCTCACCGGGTGGTCGTCAGCGTCGTCGTTGTCGGGCAAGGCGCGGAAGAGATCGGCCTTGTGCTGAGGGGAAGTCTCCCCTGCCCCCTCCCGGGTCGCCTCCGAGTCCAGCCCCTCCTCCTCGTCGGAGTCATCAGAGGACACCATCACCGGAGCCGTCACCACTGGGGCCACGGAAGGTGCAGGCGGCACGAGCCCGCGCCCGTCGAAGATAGGCATGGCGGCAGCTACCTTCGCCCCATCCGGGCGGCGGTACAGGGGAACGTGGGTGTCAGGCGGATACCCCTGATCATCCCTGACCAAAAGGCAGAGAGCCGTGCCCAGCTCCTCATCCGACAAGACACCCGGGTACAGACGGAGGTCGTCCTCCTCATCCCCGAGCTTCCACAAGGGGCGCGAGCGCGCCTGGAGTGGAGCTACGCGCTGCGCTAGGAATTCCATGACGATCATGGCCCCCATCAGCTTCGCCGCTTTCGGGTCGTCAGGCTTCAGGTTGGAGGTCATATTCTCCAGCACCTGCTCCGCCCGGTGGTCGGTGAGCTTCGCGCGGAACCACCCGTCGTGAGTGAGGCATGGGCATCTCCGTCGGCAGCAACAACCGAGGGTGGGAGCACTTGGCGTCCATGAGGACCCATTTGCTCCTGAAGCTCTCGGCCTTCTTCCCGGCCTTCGGGATCACGTTGGTCCCATTGGCCGGGACGAAGTTGGCACACCCCAACTAATGGTCATCCTTGTTCCGGAGGTAGAAGAAGTGGCGAAGCAGCGCCATGGATGGCATCACCCCCAAGAATGCCTGACAATAGAAGGCGAAGATCGACAGGAGGAGGACGGAGTAGGGATGAAGATGAAGGGCATGCAGCTTGTAGTGGCTATGGATGGCGTAGAAGAAATCGGAGAAAGGGGGAACCGGCCTTGCTACGACACTACTCATAAAGAAGGGACAGAAGGTGCTGCCTGAGGCCTCCGGCTCGTCGGAGCCAGCCCGGAGCATGGTCTTTCCCTTCTCATTGCTGCCCTGTGCCGTCATCAGGAGCGTGGCGGCGAGGTTCTTCTCCGAAACGCTGGGCGCGCTCAGAGCCGGCTCGTACCAGGCAGGTAGAAGAGCGGCCTTTGCCTTGCCGGACGCCATCGATTGCAGGCTCGAAGGGGAATTTGCGCGGATCTGGAGTCTTTGAGAGCAAGGAGCAAGAAAGGAGATCTGGAGCAAGACGAAGGGAGGTAATGAAGGCTCCGCGGCACGCGCCAACCTTTTGTCAGTCAAGGATGGTTGCCGAGGCTGCGTGGGGAAGCGGAGGCACCCACGTCGTGTCAATCGCCAGGCGTCAATCAAGACCGCAGGCGGTTGGGGCCCGCGGTGCTCCGCACTTGCCCCTTGGCTTCGCCTCGAAGCCAAGTCTGAGAGCGCCTTGGGCCCAGGGGCTACTGTCGGCGTTCTGGGAACTGGGTTCCCCAGACTTGCTTGCCTGTGGCCCACGGCATGGCTCTGCCAGCGGCCCGGTACGGCCCATCTTCATCAGCAACCACTCAAGACCCTCGCGAGGAGCCAAGCTTCACGAGGCGGACGACACAAGACCTCCTCAGGGGCAGCCTCGCTAGGCTGGCTCGTGAGGAGCGGAGACATCAAGGCGCGGGGCACCTCGCGAGGTCCGCATGATGTGAGCCATGATGACCGATGCCAGGCAGGCGCCAGCGGGCGCAGAGTACCAGTTTCCTCTTTGGTGCTAAAGAGGCAGGCGCAGGCAAGGAGTCCCGAGGCACCATGCAAAGGTTTCCATATCGGTGCAACAAGACCAAGACCAGCAGGACGGCAGGACGGAGGTCATCGCGGAGCCCACAGCTACATCACCACCAGAGCCTTTGACACGGGAAGACCACCTTTTGTCAGGATAGCTTATACTAGTTGTCTCCCTTCAAAATTGGCCGTTGTGGGATCCCTTCCCGCCTAACATTTGGGGAGAGGACCAGGGCCTCTATAAATAGGACTAGCCACCACCATAGGAGGAGAAGGATATTGGATTGGAGCCATTCCATCAAAAGCCACCACACCAGCTCACTGAGCTCAAGAACACCTCTCCTCAGGAGGCTGTTCATGCCTTGTACTTGTTCATCCTCAGCCTGCAAGGCAATCCACGACACCACATTGGAGTAGGGCATTACACCACAACGGTGGCCCGAACCAGTATAAACTCTCGTGTCTATTGTTCCTTGGGTTCGCTGAGCTAGGCCTTGAGATCATTGCGAGAGTGAGCTAGGGAGAGAGAGAGATCTTCGTGCGCACCCTAGTGTTCGAACCTCAAGGGTTTGCCGGAACCCAGAATCCGACAGCGGCCCCGTAGACGCCCCCGGCAAGGGTCTTGCCGGGGTCTCGCGGCCGTCGCCGGCAAGGATCTTTCTGCGGGTCTTCATCTTTTGGTCCTTATCCAGACTCGCGGGCCTTTGGTTTTCACAAGGATCTACATGCCACCACGCAGGCGCCCCTGAGTCTTGGTCTCTATGTTGTCGATGGTGTCAGAACTCTCAGGCTCAAGGGTGGCGGCCTTGCTTGTGTTGGGCAAGTAGCCCCGGCAAGGCTCTTGCCGGGGCTATGTAGGCCGCCCCGGCAAGGGTGTTGCTGGGGAAATCCATCTTGCCCATTTGCTCTTCATGCCTCTGGCTTGAGTGCTGCCTTGGCAGTCTTGTTCCTTTCCTTTCTCTGCCCCGTAAAGCATGGCTGCAGGTGTGGCTACGACTGCTCGTGCACAAGTAAAGGGGTATAGAAAGGCCCCTACTTTTGTACACCGACACCCAGTGAGACACATGTGTTTTTGCAATCCATTTAGGCGCAATGTCACGTGTGCATGTAGCTCAAATTTGATTTTGCACATTATACCCGTAGAAAATCAACCAATTAATGTACTAAAACGTCTTGATGATCTCTGTGATTTTTTTGAAATTAAAACGTCCCTCCTTTGGTAACATATGTTCACCACGGGATAATTAATTTAACATGCATCGTAGTTGCGGTGGATTCACGGTGTGTGTGTGGGCGTGTGCATCTGGGGGTCGCGGGTGGCTCGAAGTACACTATGAGTTGTGAGCCACCGTGTGGGTTGACCGTTTTGTTAGGCAGGCCAGTGCCACATCAGAGTCGTGAAATCGTTAGTTAAAACATTACACAACCCTTTCATACATATATGTTTTGGCCACATGCAGTCGATATTTTTCCTACAAGACACTCGATACTTGTGTATGACACTCTCTGTGGGCCCGCGAGGTCGTCGTCCATCACTTTGACAAATAGCCGGCAGTGAGGTTAATTTGACCAGCAAGGTCGAATCTTTTTTGTTTGTGTGATGGTGGTATATAGTACGCGTCGAAGAGGTGGGAGGGGACTAGCATATATACTTACGCATCCGTGAACAAGTACAACTCACTCAGTGTCGGGACTTTTTGGTTTCCGATGCACGTGCCACGTCAAAATTTTGAAATTGGCTATTCAAACATCACACACCACCTTTTGGGCCAAATGCATGCATGTGGTGGTTATCCTAGCTAGGACACTCACATGTGGCGCCTCCATCTATGGGCCCACGAGGCCATCGTCGATGCATGCATGCATCACTTTGCCCTACATCGGGAGAGGTTAATTAATTTCACCATCGATGAGGATTCTTTTGGGTTGTACATATTACGACAGGAGCATATAGTTGATACGTCTCCATCGTATCTACTTTTCCAAAAACTTTTGCCCTTGTTTTGGACTCTAACTTGCATGATTTGAATGGAACTAACCCGGACTGATGTTGTTTTCAGCAGAATTGCCATGTTGTTATTTTTGTGCAGAAATAAAAGTTCTTGGAATGACCTGAAACTTCACGGAGAATATTTTTGGAATTAATAAAATATACTGGCGAAAGAATCAAGACCAGGGGCCCACACCCTGTCCACGAGGGTGGCGGACGCGCCCCCTGCCTCGTGGGCCCCCTGGTGCTCCACCGACCTCAACTCCAACTCTATATATTCACGTCCGGGGAGAAAAAAATCAGAGAGAAGGATTCATCGCGTTTTATGATACGGAACCGCCGCCAAGCCCTAAACTATCTCGGGAGGGCTGATCCGGAGTCCGTTCGGGGCTCCGGAGAGGGGAATCCTTCGCCGTCGTCATCATCAACCTTCCTCCATCACCAATTTCATGATGCCCACCGCCGTGCGTGAGTAATTCCATCATAGGCTTGCTGGACGGTGATGGGTTGGATGAGATTTATCATGTAATCGAGTTAGTTTTGTTAGGGTTTGATCCCTAGTATCCATTATGTTCTGAGATGGATGTTGCTATGGCTTTGCTAAGCTTAATGCTTGTCACTAGGGCCCGAGTGCCATGATTTGAGATCTGAACCTATTATGTTTTCATGAATATATATGAGTTCTTGATCCTATCTTGCAAGTCAATAGTCACATATTATGTGTTATGATCCGTTAACCCCGAAGTGACAATAATCGGGACCACTTACCGGTGATGACCGTAGTTTGAGGAGTTCATGTATTCACTAAGTGTTAATGCTTTGGTCCGGTACTCTATTAAAAGGAGGCCTTAATATCCCTTAGTTTCCAATAGGACCCCGCTGCCACGGGAGGGTAGGACAAAAGATGTCATGCAAGTTCTTTTCCATAAGCACGTAGGACTATATTCGGAATACATGCCTACGTCACATTGATGAACTGGAGCTAGTTCCGTGTCACCCTATGTTATAACTGTTGCATGAGGAATCACATCCAACATAATTATCCATCAGTGATCCAATGCCTACGAGCTTTTCACATATTGTTCTTTGCTTAGTTACTTTACCGTTGCCACTGTTACAATTACTATAAAACTGCTACCGTTACTTTTTCCACCGTTACCGTTACTTCCATACTACTTTGCTACTAAATACTATGTTGCAGATATTAAGTTATCCAGGTGTGGTTGAATTGACAACTCAACTGCTAATACTTGAGAATATTCTTTGGCTTCCCTTGTGTCAAATCAATAAATTTGGGTTGAATACTCTACCCTCGAAAACTATTGCGATCCCCTATACTTGTGGGTTATCAAGACTATTTTCTGGCGCCGTTGCCGAGGAGCATAGCTCTATTCTTTGAGTCACTTGGGATTTATATCTACTGATCACTATGAGGAACTTGAAAGACGAGAAAACCAAAATTTATCCCTCAACTACGAGGGGAGGTAAGGAACTGCCATCTAGCTCTGCACTTGATGCTCCTTCTGTTTTGAGTAAACTTGCGACACCTAAACCGCTTCTGCTATTAATTCTGATATGTCGCATGTTATTGATGATGCCACTTCTGCTATGCATGATACTTATGATGAAACTACTTCTATGCTTGATAATACTGTGCCACTAGGTGAATTTCTTGATGAACAACTTGCTAGGGCTAGAGAGAATGAAATTATTGAAACTGATAATATTGATGAAAGTGATGATGAAGATTCTCCCCCTAGATATGAATTGCCTGTTGTGCCTGAGGGTTATGTTATGGATGAAGAAACTGCTAGAGACTTTCTTGCTTGCAATGATAGATATGATCTTAAGAAATTATTAGCTAAGCTGAAAGAAAAATCTTTGAATGCTAGAATGAAATATGACCCTGCTTTTGCTACTTCACCTATCTGTTATTCGATAAGGATTATGATTTCTCTGTTGATCCTGAGATAATTACTTTGGTTGAATCTGATCCTTTTATGGCTATGAATCTGAAACTGTTGTGGCACATCTTACTAAATTAAATGATATAGCCACCCTATTCACTAATGATGAGAAAACTCGTTACTACTATATCCTTAAATTATTTCCGTTCTCATTAAAGGGTGATGCTAAAACATGGTTTAATTCTCTTGATCCTGGTTGTGTGCGTAGTCCCCAGGATATGATTTATTACTTCTCTCCTAAATATTTCCCCGCTCATAAGAAACAAGCCGCCTTAAGGGAAATATATAATTTTGTGCAAATTGAAGAAGAGAGTCTCCCACAAGCTTGGGGGAGGCTTCTCCGATTACTTAATGCTTTGCCTGATCATCCTCTCAAGAAAAATGAAATACTTGATATCTTTATAATGGACTAAACTATGCTTCCAGAGACCACCTAGATAGTTGTGCTGGTTGTGTTTTCAGGGAAAGAACAGTTGATCAACCTGAATTACTGTTGAATAATATGTTGACTAATGAAAATAATTTGACACTTCCTGAACCAACTCCTAAGCCAACTCCGAAGAAAAGGGGTATTCTATTTCTCAGTCCCGAAGATATGCAAGAGGCAAAGAAATCTATGAAAGAAAAGGGTATTAAAGCTGAAGATGTTAAGAATTTACCACCTATTGAAGAAATACATGGTCTTGATAACCCGACACGGGTAGTAAAGGTAAATTCTCTCTATAGATTTGATGAAGGTGATATTCCTCGTTATAAGTCTGCTAGCCAATGCATGGATGAGTTTGATAATTTTATTGTTAAACAAGAAAACTTCAATGCTTATGTTGGTAGACAATTGAAATGAAATGCTTATATGATTGAACACTTGAGTGATTATATGTATATAGTTAAAGGTGAACTTAAACTTATTAGTAAACATGCTTCTATGGTTACCACCCAAATAGAACAAGTGCTTAAGGCTCAGAATGATTTGCTCAATGAATTAAATAATAAGAAAAATTATAATGTTGTTAGAGTTATGACTAGAGGGGGTAAAATGACTCAGGAACCTTTGCATCCTGAGGGCCACCCTAAGAGAATTGAGCAAGATTCTCAGAGAACTAATGTTGATGCTCCAAGTCCTTCTAAAAGGAAGAAAAAGAAAAATGATAGGACTTTGCATGCTTCTAGTGAACCTGTTGTTGACACACCTGAGAATCCCAATGATATTTCTATTTCTGATGCTGAAACACAGTCTGGTGATGAACATGAACCTAGTGATAATGTTAATGATGATGTTCATGTTGATGCTCAACCTAGCAATGACAATGATGTAGAAATTGAACCTGTTGTTGATCTTGATAACCCACAATCAAAGAATCAACATTATGATAAGAGAGACTTCGTTGCTAGGAAGCACGGTAAAGAAAGAGAACCATGGGTTCAGAAACCCATGCCTTTTCCTCCTAAACCATCCAAGAAAAAGGATGATGAGGATTTTGAGCGCTTTGCTGAAATGATCAGACCTATCTTTTTGCGTATGTGTTTGACTGATATGCTTAAAATGAATTCTTATGCTAAGTACATGAAAGATATTGTTACAAATAAAACAAAGATACCAAAAGCTGAAGTTTCCACCATGCTTGCTAATTATACTTTTAAGGGTGGAATACCAAAGAAACTTGGAGATCCAGGAGTACCAACTATACCATGCTCCATTAAAAGAAACTATGTTAAAACCGCTTTATGTGATCTTGGAGCCCGTGTTAGTGTTATGCCTCTCTCTTTATATCGTAGACTTGATTTGAATAAGTTGACACCTACTGAAATATCTTTGCAAATGGCCGATAAATCAACTGCTATACCTGTCGGTATTTGTGAGGATGTGCCTGTTGTGGTTGCAAACGTTCCTATCTTAATGAACATTGTTATTCTTGATATTCCCGAGGACGATAGTATGTCGATTATCCTTGGTAGACCCTTTTTGAATACTGCAGGGGCTGTTATTGATTGCAACAAAGGCAATGTCACTTTTCACGTTATTGGTAATGAGCATACGATACACTTTCCAAGGAAACAACCTCTAGTCCACAGTATCAATTCTATTGGAAAAATCCCAACAATCACTATTGGAGGTTTTGAATTTCCTCTTCGTACTGTCAAGAAGAAATATGATATTCTTATTGTTGGGGATGTGCATATCCCCGTTGAGGTAACCTAGTGCTATTCAAAAATTCACCGGTTTCATGCGATTCAGAACGAGTTTGTTAACAAGACTTGATCAACCTTGTTAGTGGATTCCTTTTGATGAGCATGAGATGGATGAAGTTAGAAAGCACAACTTTCTGTACCCCCCTTTTACTTTCTGTTATTTAGATTAAATAATGCAAAAATAGTATTTTCTGTCTGTTTTTTTGAATTATCCGTGCAATAAAAAATACCCCAAAAATAAAAGTTCTCCAAATATCCCGAAATTGAAATATGATTTTTTAGAATATTTAAGAATATCTGGCACTGAGAACACATCAGGGGGAGCCACCACCTGGCCACGAGGGTCCAGGGCGTGCCCCCTGCCTCGTGGGCCCCATGTGGCCCCCCTCCACTTATTCCTGCACCCACACACTTCGTCTTCCTCCAGAAAAAATCTCCAACCAGCTCAAACCCGTGTTCTAGCTCGTTTTGCTGCGATTTTCGATCTCCTTGCTCAAAGCTCCACTCACAAAGCTGCTTTGGGGGATTGTTCTTCGGTATGTGACTCTTCCAATGGTCCAATTAGTTTTTGTTCTAGTGCTTTATTCATTGCAATTTTTTGCTGCTTAGGTGACCCTGTTCTTGAGCTTGCATGTCAGATTTATTTGGTCCCAAGTAGTTCTAATGCATGATACAGTCTCTAGGCACTTGTGGGAGTAGTTGCTATCAATTTTGTTGAGTTTGGTTCACTTTTATGTTGAGTCACTAAAAATTTCAGAAATTTTTCAGAGGAAGAAATATGTTTAGGAAAATGTACCAAGGTGATTCTTCAAGGAAGCACGGACCAGGCCCGCAATACATGAGCCGGACTATGAACTACCAAGAGAAGCTCAAGTGCGGCCTTGTGAATGGCCGTCAGAAAATTTCATGGTCCAAGCAAGAATTAAGGAGGAATTTGATGCATATGTGCGTAATGCTGAACTCGAAGGCTTCATGTTAGAGAAGTGCCCCCAATATTACCACCTTACTGATTCCTTTGTGAGAAGGTTTAAATTTACATCCTCGCGCAATTCTCACACTATCTTATTTGATCTCTATGATAAATCTTATACCATGGACTTAGAAGATTTTAATACTGCTTGTAAACTCGCGCAATGGGGTAGTGCTAGTGAACCTCGCAAATCTGAGTTTAAAGATTTTCTTGCTAGTATCACTATGGGGGAATCTAGAGAAATCACACAAGCTACCATAGGGAGCATTCACTTTCCTGCCATACATTATTTTGCTCTCTTTATTGGTAGATGCATTAACGGTGAGGATGAAGCATGTCACATGTGTGTTCCCGATCTTAGTGTTCTCAAGAGTGATGTATTAGGAGATAAACAATACAACTTGGCGGCTATTGTTGCACGAAGGTTCCATCATAACAGTATTATTGGAGATTTGTTTGGTGGAATTTATGCAACCCGTGTAGCTAAGTATCTTGAGATACCCATACATGAAAATGATATGGAATTGCCTCCTGCTTATTTAGATTATAATGCTATGGTTCGTCATCAGTTTGTTGAGAGGAATGAACAGTTCCTCCAATACTGACTAACCTTTGACAGACGTCGCACCGTCCATGTTGCTCTCCCTGCTCCTGCTTTCTTTGACTTTCAGGCAAAAGGGAGATATGTTATAACCAGGGAGGAGGCGAACGAGTATGAAATGAGGACGGAGGCAGCTCGCCTCGAAGCTGCAGCTCATCAGGCAATAGCCGTTGCATCTCAGTACGACCCCAGTTACAACTTCGGATATCCGTCAAGCCAGCCATGGCCATAGACCAACTTAGGCCAAAAGCCTAAGCTTGGGGGAGTACCTATTTCTCACCGAAATTACATTCATGTTCACACACTCATGCCAGTTGTCGGTGCTCATACTTTTTCATTGTACTATCCATGCTAGTTTATTTTCTGTTTTAAGCCTTCTTCTTGTGTGTTTGAAAAACCTTAAGAAAAACCAAAAAAATTTAGTTGTACCTTTTAGCTAGTTTACTTTCCATGCCTGTAGTAGTAGTAATTAAAAAGAAGACCCAAAAAGATTTCTTGTTCTTCTTTTTCCTTGTAGGGAGCTTCCCCGTGTAAATAGTTTCTTATCTTATCTTTGGGGGTCGAGAGGAGAAGACCATAATGAAAATGTTGAAGTGGCTCTATTATGCATTATTGTTGACTTAACCAGGAGCCCATATTACTTTATCTTCTCCCTTGTATTAAAATGCTTGCAGATTCCAGCTTAGTCCAATGCACGTGCACTATTATTATCCACACCGTTCGGTCGTGCAAGTGAAAGGCAATAATGATGATATATGATGGACTGATTGAGATGAGAGAATCTAGTATGAACTCGACCTCTCTTGTTTTTGTAAATATGATTAGTTCATCGTTCCTGATTCAACCTATTATGAATGAAACATGTTTGCAATGACAATTAGAGATTATAGTGTCTTATGCCATGCTTGATTAGCTAAGAGTTTATAATGGTTTACCTTGTGTGCCAACATGCCTTTAAAATGATTGTGATGTGGTACGATAGGGTGGTATCCTCCTTTGAACGATTCGAGTGGCTTGACTTGGCACATGTTCACACATGTAGTTGAAAAAAAATCAACATAGCCTCCACGATATTTATGTTCATGATGGATTATATCCTACTCATGCTTGTACTCAATGTTTATTAATTTTAATGCATGTTCATGACTGTTGTCGCTCTCTAGCTGGTCGCTTCCCAGTCTTTTTCTAGCTTTCACTTGTACTAAGCGGGAATACTGCTTGTGCATCCACCTCCATAAACCCCAAAGTTATTCCATATGAGTCGACCATACCTTCCTATATGCGGTATCTACATGCCGTTCCAAGTAAATTTGTATGTGCCAAACTCTAAACCTTCAAATGAAATTCTGTTTTGTATGCTCGAATAGCTCATGTATCAACTAGGGCTGTCTGTATCTTCCATGCTAGGCGGGTTATTCTCAAGAGGAGTGGACTCCGCTCCTCACTCACGAGAAAATGGCTGGTCACCGGGATGCCCAGTCCCATGCTCAAACAATCAAAATAATTGCAAACAAAACTCCCCCAGGACTGTTGTTAGTTGGAGGCACCCGTTGTTTCGGGCAAGCCATGGATTGATGCTTGTTGGTGGTGGGGGAGTATAAACTTTACCATTCTGCTTGGGAACCGCCTATAATGTGTGTAGCATGGAAGATATCGAGATCTCTCGGTTGTTATGTTGACAATGAAAGTATGCCGCTCAAAATATTATTTATCTCTATTTCAAAAACTCGAGCTCTGGCACCTCTACAAATCCCTGCTTCCCTCTGCGAAGGGCCTATCTATTTACTTTTATGTTGAGTCATCACCCTCTTATTAAAAAGCACCAGTTGGAGAGCACCGCTGTCATTTGCATCCATTACTATTAATTTATATTGAGTATGACTATGACTGGATCTCTTTTACCATGAATTACAATGTTTAGTCAGTCCTTGATCTTCAGAGGTGCTCTGCATTTATGTTTTGCGGTCTCAGAAAGGGCTAGCGAGATACCATCTTGTTATATCATATTATGATTGTTTTGAGAAAGTGTTGTCATCCGAGATTTATTATTATTGCTCGCTAGTTGATTATGCCATTGATATGAGTAAACATGAGACCTAAATGTTATTGTGAATATGGTTAGTTCATAATCTTTGCTGAAAACTTGAATGCTGGCTTTACAAATTTACAACAAGAAGAGCAAATAGAGTTTGTAAAAGTTTTTCTTTATTACTTTCAGTTTATCAACTGAATTGCTTGAGGACAAGCAAAGGTTTAAGCTTGGGGTAGTTGATATGTCTCCATCGTATCTACTTTTCCAAACACTTTTGCCCTTGTTTTGGACTCTAACTTGCATGATTTGAATGGAACTAATCCGGACTGACGCTGTTTTCAGCAGAATTGCCATGGTGTTATTTTTGTGCAGAAATAAAAGTTTTCGGGATGACCTGAAACTTCACGGAGAATATTTTTGGAATTAATAAAAAATACTGGCGAAAGAATCAAGACCAGGGGGCCACACCCTGTCCACGAGGGTGGGGCGCGCCTACCCCCTGGGCGCGCCCCCTGCCTCGTGGGCCCCCTGGTGCTCCACCAACCTCAACTTCAACTCTATATATTCACGTTCAGTGAAAAAAAATCAGAGAGAAGGATTCATCACGTTTTACGATACAGAGGCGCCGCCAAGCCCTAAACTCTCTCGGGAGGGCTGATCCGGAGTCCGTTTGGGGCTCCGGAGAGGGGAATCCGTCGCCGTCGTCATCATCAACCTTCCTCCATCACCAATTTCATGATGCTCACCGCCGTGCATGAGTAATTCCATCATAGGCTTGCTGGACGGTGATGGGTTGGATGAGACTTGTCATTTAATCGAGTTAGTTTTGTTAGGGTTTGATCCCTAGTATCCATTATGTTCTGAGATTGATGTTGCTATGACTTTGCTATGCTTAATGCTTGTCACTAGGGCCCGAGTGACATGATTTCAGATCTGAACCTATTATGTTTTCATGAATATATATGAGTTCTTGATCCTATCTTGCAAGTCAATAGTCACCTATTATGTGTTATGATCCGTTAACCCCGAAGTGAAAATAATCGGGATACTTACCGGTGATGACCGTAGTTTGAGGAGTTCGTGTATTCACTAAGTGTTAATGCTTTCGTCTGGTACTCTATTAAAAGGAGGCCTTAATATCCCTTAGTTTCCAATAGGACCCCGTTGCCACGGGAGGGTAGGACAAAAGATGTCTTGGAAGTTCTTTTCCATAAGCACGTATGACTATATTCGGAATACATGCCTACATTACATTGATGAACTGGAGCTAGTTCTGTGTCACCCTATGTTATAACTGTTGCATGAGGAATCGCATCCGACATAATTATCCATCACTGATCCAATGCCTACGAGCTTTTCACATATTGTTCTTTGGTTAGTTACTTTACCGTTGCCACTGTTACAATTACTATAAAACTGCAACCGTTACTTTTGCCACCGTTACCGTTACTTCCATACTACTTTGCTACTAAATACTTTGTTGCAGATATTAAGTTATCCAGGTGTGGTTGAATTGACAACTCAACTGCTAATACTAGAGAATATTCTTTGGCTCCCCTTGTGTCGAATCAATAAATTTGGGTTGAATGCTCTACCCTCGAAAACTGTTATGATCCCCTATATTTGTGGGTTATCAATAGTATGTGGTGAAGAGGGTGGAAGGGCACCATCATATGTAGTATGCTTCATGAACCTCGCTCTGTGTGGGTGCATGGTTTACGTTTTTTGAGGCATGTGGCAAAACAAAGTTGTGCATTTTGGGTATTCAACATATATATGTTTGGCCTACATGCAAAGTGGTGGTGGTTGACCTCTCGCACCCACTGAAGCGGTTATCAGCGATATCGATGCTTTCCATCTGTGGGCCCGCTTGGTCCATCACTACTTTTTGCCTGACAACAAGAGAGGTTAATTTGACTTAGGAGGGGATTATTATTTTTTGCTTGTAATACGGTATATATATATAGGTCATGCTCTGGGATGACATGCATGATACAGTTTGAGCACATACACATGCATGTGTACGCATGAATCCCTCCCATCGAGTCGTAGTGGCTAGTACAACGACACGTCATGAACCGATCTCGCTCTGTGTGGGGAGCTAGTGTAAGATTTTTGACGCACGCGCCACATCAATGTTGTGAAATGGTATTCAAACATGCATGCAGGCATCACCTCCATACATATGCATGTAGTGGTTGCCTTTGAACGGTACACTCCCTCGCGTGGTTATCGGCAACAAGCCTATATATTTGTGGGCCCACGTGGACATCCATGATCACCTTGACCAACAATAAGATAGGTTACCATGGGGGATTCTTCATTTGGTTCGTGTTATCGTAGTATAGGTCATGGTGAGATTTAGACCTTAAGTTTGAGCGCATATACTATGCACGCATGCATGCATGAATCCCCGTCGTTGGCTTGAAGTGTGGTGTAACATACATATGCATCGTCAACCTAACCATCACTCAGTGTGGGGATTTCTAGTTCGAAATCACGGTGCCACATCAAAGTTGTTCCACTGTTACTCAAAAACACACCTCTCCATACATATGTTTGGGCCACACGCATGCAGTGGTTGTCTTCGGGGACTAGCTACTTGCATGATTATTGGCGAGCTAGCCCATCTCCGGCGTCGCATGGACGGCCATCACTTTGACCAACAACAAGAGAGAGGTTGTACGACCAAGGTGGATTATTCTTGGTCCATTTTACGATCCATCTTGGTGAGATATGCCTCTCTGGCCCGCCGACTGAAAGTGTGGGGGGGGGGGGGTTGCTACTTCGCACTTTTCTAGGTGAACCTCAGTGGGGGGGCATGCATCCATAGCTTAGGATTCCCTTCATGGCGACACGAGGGGGGCTGCTAGCTACTTCGCACTTTGCTAGGTGAACCTCGGTTGGGGGGGCATGCATTCATAGCTTAGGATTCCCTTCATGCCGACACGAGGGAGGGGGGCTGCTAGCTACTTCGAACTTTGCTAGGTGAACCTCGGTTGGGAGGGGGCATGCATTCATAGCTTAGGATTCCCTTCATGCCAACACGAGGGAGGGGGGCTGCTAGCTACTTCGCACTTTGCTAGGTGAACCCTGGTTGGGAGGGGGGCATGCATTCATAGCTTAGGATTCCCTTCGTGCCGACACGAGGGAAGGGGGCTGCTAGCTACTTCGCACTTTGCTAGGGTGAACCTCGGTTGGGGGCATGCATTCATAGCTTAGGAGTTCCCTTCATGCCGACACAAGGGAGGGGGGCTGCTAGCCACTTCGCACTTTGCTAGGTGAACCTCGGTTGGGGGGGCATGCATTCATAGTTTAGGATTCCCTTCATGCCGACACGAGGGAGGAGGGGGGCTGCTAGCTACTTCACACTTTGCTAGGTGAATCTCGGTTGGGGGGAGGGGGCATGCATTCATAGCTTAGGATTCCCTTCCTGCCGACATGGGAGGGGGGGGCAAGCAATACCGTGCGCTTTGTGAGATAGGTGCCACATCAAATCTGCATTTGGTATTTGAAAATCAAACCACCCTTTTCATACATAAATTTGGTCCACATGCAAGTGTGTTCGTGTTCTGACCCTCTCCCGCGTCATTTTTTGCCAAATTTATGAACATTAGACAAGTCGGATGACGCAACAGACACGGTTCACTCAAACTAACCGTGTGCCACGTCGGTGCCCCTGTCACGCACAAATCCGCACAGTACATTGGGCTCCACGAGGCTCCCCCTCTCAAAAATATATGCCCAGCTCGAGGGTTTTTCTGTTTCATAACACACGGTTGTTATCTCCTACCGTGTGCGATGTTTCTTGTTTTCATTCCCGCCTGCATCCCTAGAAAATATCTACCTGCCACGAGGGTTTTTCTGTTTCATAACCCACGGTTGTTATCTCCGGACCGTGTGTGATGTTTCTTGTTCCCAATCCCGCCTGCATCCCTAGAAAATATCTGCCAGCCTCGAGGGTTTTTCTGTTTCGTAACACATGGTTGTTATCTCCGGTCCGTGTGCGATGCACTATCATCAAAATTTTCAATAGCCCCGGCATTTCACTCCCGTGTAGTAAAATTTTCAGTACCCGCATCATTCCCTCAAACACCCCCGCCGCCCCTCTAGACACACACACACACTCACACCAAAACCTCCTCGGGCGTGCGCACACACACACCCTCCCTCCCTCGAAACCCTAGCAAGGTCCCCGCTGCCGCTGCCGCAATGCCTCCATTGTCAACATCTGCCGGTTTGCCCGTGCAGCTTACTCACCGATCTCCATACCCAGGCCGCCCTAAGTTTCTTAGATAACGCCTGCCAAATGCCCCCCTTCCCACAGATC
The DNA here is from genome assembly GCF_018294505.1 of Triticum aestivum. Taxonomy (NCBI): domain Eukaryota; kingdom Viridiplantae; phylum Streptophyta; class Magnoliopsida; order Poales; family Poaceae; genus Triticum; species Triticum aestivum. Next base: position 330,803,278 of record NC_057811.1, on the reverse strand, counting down.
CCCATCCCCCACTCCAGAGCGTTGCGGCCTAAGCCCGGCTACACTTCTCGTGGAGCTCGAGGAGCGACTGGCCCAAAAGAGGTGTATCGCGGTCTCTTCGCCCGACGTCGCCGAGGAAGATGACGACCATTGCTGGCGGTAGGCACTCAAGTAGCAGGCTAGAGTATGCGGGCATGCCTCGGCCGCCGGCTACGACATCAAGGTCATCGACAGCGACGGCCTAAGGCGGGCTATGTCACATGTTAAGTGGCCCACCCCCAACCCCTTGGGTTCAACCGCCGTCGATCTCATCCATGGCCCCGCCGCTGATCTCCTCTGGCTCGCTGTCAACAATTTGCCATCCTACATCGCCATCGAGCCCCTTTTATCATTTTTGAAGGACACGTTCTGCGATGCTAGCTTGGGATCCACAGCTTCCAAGTCAGCCCTCATCGACGGCGACCACGAGGAGGGCACCCTCTCCGGCTCTTCCAAGGGGAAAGAGCCCATCTGCTCTTCCAAGGGGAAAGCGCCCGTCTGGGACATCAGGGAGGGCACCCTACAGCTGTGCTCTTTCAAGAGGAAGGAGCCCATCTGCGACAACATGGAGCGCATCCAGGGTCCGTGATCTTCCCACGGGAACGAGCCCATCTGTGACAAGTGAGTAAACCCATGATTTGTTTTGACATGCCTCTTCACAGGGGGAAACCCATGATTTGTTTTGTCGAGTCCCTTTTGTAGTGTAGTGAGAATATGTCCAGTTTTAATTGCTATATCTGGTTGTTTGCAGTATGCCTTGTTTATTTAAGTTGTTCACAATGTGATGCTCTATAGGTGCAATTATTTACCGTGCAATACATTTCATCAATCCAGTTTTAAACATACCGATAGGAATGCTGCTTGCTGTTTAAGCCTATTATAGCTAGCATATGTCTCTTTTAAAGTTTTTTGATTGTTCGGTTTTTTGTAGTTAGCATATGTCCAGCTTCAAATGCTATCTTTGGTTGTTCGTAGCATGCCTTGTTTATTCCAGTTATTCACAACGTGATGTTCTATATGTGCAAGTATGAACTATGCAGTTCCAGTTTCAACAATACCACTATGAATGACTACATTTGGTTGCTGCATAGTTAACACGCCTTTCCATTTTTATTTAACAATAACCAGCGTACTTAGACCGGCACAATACCGGTTTGAATGACTATGTTTTCTTGTTGTTAACTGTTAGGCCTGTTGCAGTTAACACACCTTTCCACTTGTTTTGCTTTACTAGCGTGATTAAACCTGCACACTGAAGCCATCTTTGGAGATTATTTTGTCTGCCATGGATAATTTTTGTTGATGTTTACCCTGTTGTGCTTAACATGCTTCTCGATGCACCTATACAGGACAATTTGGGGAACGACTGATGTTTTCCATCGAGGTTAGTTTCATCCCATGGCTTATATCTGCTCACTGTTCAGGATATCGGTAGCTAGTACCATATAGGCCGAGGGCTGATAAGGGACTAATCGGTGAATCGGACTTTTAACTGAATATATATATATATGCAACCCATTTATCACTAGGTTAACTAGGGCCATATGTAATATATCTGAGGCTACATAGCAACATGCACTGTACTTAATGTCTAAATATGCAATCCTAGGCTACATAGCAACGAGGAAGAGTGTTACATTAATGTTCTAATGATGTCTAGATATACGTAGAAGAGCAGCAGCAACATAAACAACAACACAGCCCTATTTGGATACTCAAGTTAGCTAGAGGTTAGAGTTAGTTTCTAGCTCATGACTAACCCTAAACTAACTCCATCCAAAGAGTTGTTTGGATGGTAGGGTTAGATTGACAATAAATGCACTAGGAGAACTAGCTCCAGTGAGCACCTCTTGGGTTGGATAGTTTTTTTTGGGTGGGTTATAGATGAACCTAGCTCAAACTAGCCCTCATGTTTAGATATACTTTAGGGATATTTGAGCCTGAACTAGCTCAAACTAACTATAACCCATGGATACAACAGCAGTTAATCAGCCGATAATTTGTAAGAATGCACTAAACTCCTTCCGGCCCATAATATAAGATGTTAATTCATCTAATATGTGAGTATATTGGATGTTATAAGATACTCCCTCCGTTCCTAAATATTTGTCCTTTTAGATATTTCAAATGGACTACCACATACGGATGTATATAGACATATTTTAGAGTGTAGATTCACTCATTTTGCTCCGTATGTAGTCACTTGTTGAAATCGCTAGAAAGACAAATATTTAGGAACGGAGGGAGTATTATAAAAGAGTGTTGTACTACATCATTGTGCAATTGCTGTTTACCTTCTAATATTAACTTGGTGCTTTTAGGTACATATGTCATTGGTAAAGATCCACGCTTCGACCCTTTCTGCGTATGGGGCAATGAGATATCGATGGACCAGCATCAAGTGAGGAAGCTGATAAAGATTGTTAGTATAATGGGTCCAAAGATGGCAATTAAACTATTTGTTTACACTTTATCCAAGACAACAGCGAACTGTAGGATGGTAAGTAAGAACTCTGCAGCCTTCTTTTTACTGCCCATAATGAGTTGTGTTAGATGACAATGTCTGAATATTTTTCCGTTACAGTGGTTGCCAAAGCAGTTTACTCAAGATTACCTCCCAAACTACATGGTTGGTGGGCATGCAAAGGTTAAAGTATTTCTACCAGAACATGATGATTATCTAGATGTTTTCATGAAGACCGTGAAGGATGGGCGGTCGGCCATCGCAAGGGTTGGACTAGAGTTGTGTGTGCCTTCTGCATGGAGGAGGGCACAATATGGGCATTTCGCTTCACCTTGTTCAGCAACCAGAATGTATTTCGCCACTTTCTTTACCGTCTTTAATAGTACAAGTATATAATTGTGGTTCATCATTCTTTATTTGGTTCTTATGTAATTCTTGAACATATGTACCTATGAATCGAATAATGCATTGGTTGTTTGAACCTGATGGATATGAATAAAGCTGTAGCATACATTCAAATTCAAATTCAAGTCTGGTACAATTTGAAATAGCAGCAATTAAATTACAGTGAAATTATGCTCTCCAGATTGTTACGGCACACGCGGTTGGTAAAACACAAACGTTTGCGACATACACCATAATCCGAGACGGTTCACGGAGAGGAAACGTGTGCAATCATGCACACAGTTGCCGTTTGCAAAGCGTGTACAATGTCAGACAATATCACAAACGGTGCGGGCAAACTAAATGTTTGTGTTAGTTGCCTTATCGTACACGATTCGCAACCATGAATAGTTTCTGATGAAGTATGCATCGTAAACGTTGCACCACAGAATAGTGTGTGCGATAGTTGTCGTGTACGACGATGTTACGACGGTCTGACGTTTCATAATCCTATCAGACACTCGTACGACGAGTAGCTAATCTTCTTAATAGTGAACCGTTTGTGATGGGCCGCACATCATAGACGTTCTATAATAGTGAACCATTTGTGATGGACCGCGCATCGTAAACGTAGCACCACAGAATACCGACTACGATGGCAATGTGAGAAGAAACATGTAGGAGTACTATAGGGTCCCTATCCCCGATGGTTTCTGGGTCGTGTGGGAAGGACCCCCCTATCGCCGTCACTCACTAGGCGACGGTTCCAAATGCCGTCGCGGAAAGGGGTTAAAAACTGTTTGTATAGCACTGACGCGTACCAGTGTACTATAACTCCACAAATCGACCACTATCCAGCATGCATCTATGGTATTAAGTTCATGAAAAACGGAGTAACACCTTAAGTAAGATGACATGATGTAGAGAAAGTAAACCGAGTCAATATGAATAAACCCCGTCATTTTATCCTCAATGGCAACAATACAAATATGTGTCTTGCCCCCTTCTGTCACTGGGATATAGAGCCCCGCAAGATTGAACCCATCACAGAGCACCTCTCCCACTAAACATAAATCAGTCTAGTTGGCCAAACCAAACGGATAGATCAGAGAGAAATACAAAGCTATAAAAATCCTGCATAATAAAGTTCAGAAAAGACTCAATTATTTTCAATGAATAATCAGACCCACAATTCATCGGATCCCAACAAACACACCGCAAAAGAAGATTACATTGGATAGAACTCCAAGAAGATCGAGGAGAACCTGGTATTGAAGATCAAAGAGAGAGAAGAAGCCATCTAGCTACTAGCTATATGGACCCGTAGGTCTGTGGTGAACTACTCATGCATCATTGGAAGGCAGCAAGGATGACGTAGAAGCCCTGCGTGATCGATTCCCCCTCCGGCAGAGTACCAGAAAAGGCGTCCATATGGGATCGCGGAAGAACAGAAGCTTGCGGCGGTGGAAAAAGGGTTTCAGATGGCTCACCATTGGTTTCCCAATATTTAAGAATTTATAGAATTGGAATTAGGTCAGACGGAGCCTCGTGGGGCCCACAAGGTAACAGGGCTTCCCCTGTTGCCTTGCCATCCTCGATCGTTGTGTGGTCTCCTCCCGAAGTTTCTATGGTCTCTCTTGTCTAGAAAAAATTTGCCAAAAAGTTTTAGCGTTTGGACTATGTTTGGTACTAGTTTTCTAAATACCAAAAACAAGTAGAAAACAGCAACTCGCACTAGGCACTGGGTTAATAGGTTAGTCCCAAAAAATGATATAAAATAGCAAAATAAGTAATATAAAGTATCCAAGATTGATAATATAATAGCATGAAAAAATAAAATATTATAGATATGTTGGAGATGTATCAAAGGACTGGGTTAAAGTTAGCTTGTTCTTATCAACTCTATCCACCCGAATAAAATCATTTTGACATACATAGTGGATCCTCGACATGGAATAATTTATAACAAGCTCTGGAAGGCCAGCCAGGATATCAAGATGATCCATGTAGATGATCTGCGACAAAAAGTAGAGAGCAAAAATAGTGTTAGGCAATAGATGCGTGAGATATACCATATATACGGTGCAGGCAACAAAAGGAACAACTATTTTTCAGCATGAAAATGATGCACACTGATACGTCCATTTTGCATCATGTTTACCTACTGTTATTTATGATGTTTTTATGTATAATAATGCTTTTTGGAGTAATTCTAATGCCTTTTCTCTCATAATATAAAAGGTACACTCAAAGAGGGAGAATTCCGCCAGATGGAAATCTAGACCTGAAAAGGCTACGTCAGGCCACCTATTCTGCACAACTCCAAATGAGCTGAAACAACATGGAGAATTTTTATGGGATAAATAAGAAATACTGGAGCAAATAACTGCCGAAGGGAGGCCACCTGGTGAACACAAGACACCAGGGCGCGCCAGGCCCCCCAGGCGCGCCCTGGTGGGTTGTGCTCAGCCCAGCCCAGCTCCGGTGCCTAAAAAGATTGGGCTCCCTTGCTACACTTTTGTTACCATTACCGTTACTTGCTCGTTACAGATTATCTTGCTATCAAACTACTTTCCACTTATAATTTGAGTGCTTGCAGACATTACCTTGCTGAAAACCACTTTTCATTTCCTTCTGCTCCTCGTTGGGATCGACATTCTTACTTATCGAAAGGACTACGATTGATCCCCTATACTTGCGCGTCATCGCACACCACTAGCATAGGCAAACACGAGCTAATCTGAAACTTTGAAGGTTTTTCCAATTTTGCATGGTTTCGCTTAATATCTAGGAACACTGCAACGTCCTCAATGGTTGCTGCCAAAAAGTTCTCATCCCAAGCAATCGCCCACTGAAGCCAAGTCTAGAATGGAAGCGAGGTGATGGAGTTAAATCCAACTGATCTTGGGTAGGGGGTGCCGAACTAGTAGTCTCGACACGATAGTAACATCGGCATGGGATTTTATAAAAGTCCGGGCTCTCCTTAGAGATAATACCCTACGTCCTACTCGTATTTGTATTGACTTGGGATGGAGTACAAAGTGTAGGTGATCTACAGCGAGTTTTTTGTGTGTCGTATGATGTCTACTACGCAACCTTCTTCTTGTAGACTCGTGTTGGGCCTCCAAGCACATAGTTTGTAGGACAGTAGCAAATTTCCCTCAAGTGGATGACCTAAGGTTTATCAATCCATGGGAGGCATAGGATGAAGATGGTCTCTCAAACAACCCTGCAACCAAATATCAAAGAGTCTCTTGTGTCCCCAAGACACCCAATACAATGGCAAATTGTATAGGTGCACTAGTTCGGCGAAGAGATGGTGATACAAGCGTAATATGGACAGTAGATATAGGTTTTTGTAATATGACAATATGAAAACAGCAAGGTAACTAGTAACAAAAGTGAGCACAAATGGTATTGCAATGCTTGGAAACAAGGCCTAGGGTTCATACTTGCACTAGTGCAAAGTCTCTCAACAATGATAACCTAATTAAATCATATATCAATCCCTCAATGTGCGACAAAGAATCACTCCAAAGTTTCTATCAGAGAACGTAGGACGAAAACGTGCATCAACCCCTATGCATAGATTACCCCAATGTCACCTCGGGAATCCGCGAGTTGAGTGCCAAAATATACATCAAGTGAATCAATAGAACATCCCATTGTCACCACAGATATCCCATCGCAAGACATATATTAAATGTTCTCAAATCCAATACTCAATCCAACATAACAAAACCTCAAAGAGCAAGACTCAATTCATCACAAGAAGGTAGAGGGGGAAGAACACCATAAGATCCAAATATAGTAACAAAGCTCGCGGTACATCAAGATTGTGCCAAATCAAGAACATGAGAGAGAGGGAGAGATCAAACACATAACTACTGGTACATACCCTCAGCCCCGAGGGTGAACTACTCCCTCCTCATCATGGAGACCGCTGGGATGATGAAGATGGCCTCCGGTGATGGTTTCCACCTCAGGCAGGGTGCCGGAACGGGCTCCAGATTGGTTTTTCGTGGCTACAGAGGCTTACGGCGGAGGAACTTCCGATCTAGGTTTCTTTTCGGGTGTTTCTATATTTATAGGATTTTTTGGCGTCGGAAACAAGTCACGGGGGGTTCCCGAGGAGTCCACAAGCCAGGAGGCATGCCCTAGGGGGGCGCCCTCCACCCTTGTGGTTGCCTCGGGACTCTTCTGGCCCAACTCCAATGCTCCGTGGGCTTCTTCTGATCCATAAAAAATCACGGTAAATTTTCAGCTCATTTGGACTTTGTTTGATATTCCTTTTCTGTAAAACTCGAAAACAAGGATAAAACAGAAATTGGCACTGGGCTCTAGGTTAATAGGTTAGTCCCAAAAATAAAATAAAATAGCATATTAATGCATATAAAACATCCAAAACAGATAATATAATAGCATGGAACAATAAAAAGTTATAGATACGTTGGAGACGTATCATCGTATATGAACCCTACCCCTCAGTTTATATAGGTATCGGGGGGTTACAACCTAGTCGGTTACGTACAAGGAGAACGTGCAATAGATGACTGCTACCTCTTGAGCTTGCATTGGTTTTTTCCTTGAAGAGGAAAGGGTGATGCAACAAACTAGAGTAAGTATTTCCCTCAGTTTTTGAGAACCAAGGTATCAATCCAGTTGGAGATAATGATCAAGTCATCGAATACCTACACAAAAAAACACCAACTTGCACCCAACGTGACAAGGGGTTGTCAATCCCTTCACGGTTATTTGCAAAGTGAGATCTAATAGTGATGATAAACGGTAAAGTAATATTTTTTGTATTTTTGGTATATGGAATGGAAAGTAAAAATTGCAAAGTAGAAGAAATAGGAAACTGAAATTGTAGATTGGAAACTAATATGATGTAAAATAGTCCCGGGGGTCATAGGTTTCACTAGAGGCTTCTCTCGAGATAGAAATTATTACGGTGGGTGAACGAATTACTGCCGAGAAATTATTAGAAAAGCGCAAAGTTATGACGATATCTAAGGCAATGATCATGAATATAGGCATCACGTCCACGTCAAGTAGACCAAAACGATTTTGCATCTACTACTATTAGTCCACACAACGACTGCTATCCAGCATGCATGTAGAGTATTAAGTTCATAAAGAACAGAGTAACGCATTAGGCAAGATGACATGATGTAGAGGAATTAACTCAAGCAATATGATGAAAACCCCATCTTTTTATCCTCGGTGGCAACAATACAATACGTGCCTGGCTGCCCCTGCTATCAGTGGGAAAGGACACCGCAAGATTGAACCCAAAGCTAAGCACTTCTCCCATTGCAAGAAAAACCAATCTAATTGGCCAAACCAAATCGATAGTTCAAAGAGACTTGCAAAGATATCAAATCATGCATATAAGAATTTAGTGAAGATTTAAATAATATTCATAGATAAGCTTGATCATAAATCCACAATTCATCGAATCTCGGCAAACACACCGCAAAAGAGTATTACATCGAATAGATCTCCAAGAACATCGAGGAGAACTTTGTATTGAGAATCAAAGAGAGAGAAGAAGCCATCTAGCTACTAGCTATTGACCCGTAGGTCTGTGGTAAACTACTCACGCTTCATCGGAGATGCAATGGTGTTGATGTAGAAGCCCTCCGAGATCGATTCCCCCTCCGGCAGGACGTCGGAAAAGGCCCCAAGATGGGATCTCACTGCTACAGAAGGTTGCGGCGGTGGAAAAGTGGTTTCGGTGCTCCCCTGGATGTTTTTGGGGTATAAGAGTATATATAGGAGGAAGAATTAGGTCAGGAGAGCTACGAGGCACCCCCAAGGTTGGAGGCGCGCCCTCCACCCTTGTGGCCACCTCGAAGCTTCTCTGACTTGTACTCCAAGTCTCTTGGGTGTCTTCTGGTCCAAGAAAAATCATGGCGTATGTTTTATTCCGTTTGGTATTTCTTTTCTGCGAAACTCTAAAACAAGTGAAAAAACAGAAACTGGCACTGGGGTCTAGGTTAATAGGTTAGTCCCAAAAATCATATAATAGCATATTAATGCATATAAGACATCCAAAACAGATAATATAATAGCATGGAACAATCAAAAATTATAGATACGTTGGAGACGTATCAAGCATCCCCAAGCTTAATTCCTGCTCGTCCTCGAGTAGGTAAATGATAAAAACAAAATTTTTGATGTGGAATGCTACCTAACATATTTATTCATGTAATTCTCTTTATTGTGACATGAATGTTCAGATCCATAAGATTCAAAACAAAATTTTAATATTGACATAAAAACAATAGTACTTGAAGCATACTAACAAAATAATTATGTCTTCTCAAAATAACATGGCCAAAGAAAGCTTATCCCTACAAAATCATATAGTCTGGCCATGCTCCATCTTCATCACACAAAACATTTAAATCATGCACAACCCCGATGACAAGCCAAGCAATTGTTTCATACTTTTGACATTCTCAAACCTTTTCAACTTTCATGCAATACATGAGCGTGAGCCATGGACAGTGCACTATAGGTGGAATAGACGATGGTTGTGGAGAAGACAAAAAAGAGGGAGATAGTCTCACATCAACTAGGTGTATCACCGGGCAATGGAGATGCCCATTAATAGATATCAATGTGAGTGAGTAGGGATTGCCATGCAACGGATGCACTAGAGCTATAAGTTTATGAAAGCTCAAAAAGAAAACTAAGTGGGTGTGCATCCAACTTGCTTGCTCATGAAGACCTAGGGCGTTTGAGGAAGCCCATCGTTGGAATATACAAGGCAAGTTATATAATGAAAAATTCCCACTAGTATATGAAAGTGACAACATAAGATACTCTCTATCATGAAGATCATGGTGCTACTTTGAAGCACAAGTGTGGCAAAAAGGATAGTGACATTGTTCCTTCTCTCTTTTTCTCTCTTTTTTTCTTTTTTTTTCTTTTCTCCTTTTTTGGGCCTTCTCTTTTTTATTTGGCCTTTATCTCTCTCTTTTTTTATTTCCTCACATGAGACAATGCTCTAATAATGAAAATCATCACACTTCTATTTACTTACAATTCAAAAATTACAACTCGGTACTAGAACAAAAATATGACTCTATGTGAATGCCTCCGGCAGTGTACCGGGATGTGCAATGAATCAAGAGTGACATGTATAAAAAAATATGATGAACAGTGGCTTTGCCGCAAGTACGATGTCAACTACATGATCATGCAAAGCAATATGACAATGATGATGTATGTCATAATAAACGGAACGGCGGAAAGTTGCATGGAAATATATCTCGGAATGGCTATGGAAATGCCATGATAGGTAGGTATGGTGGTTGTTTCGAGGAAGTATATGTGGTGGGTTTATGGTACCGGCAAAAGTTGCGCGGTACTAGAGAGGCTAGCAATGGAGGAGAGGTGAGAGTGCGTATAATCCATGGACTCAACATTAGTCATAAAGAACTCATATACTTATTGCAAAAATCTATTAGTCATCAAAACAAAGTACTACGCACATGCTCCTAGGGGGATAGATTGGTAGGAAAAGACCATCGCTCGTCCCCGGCCGCCACTCATAAGGAAGACAATCAAAAAACATCTCATTCTCCAACTTTGTTACATAACGGTTCACCATACGTGCATGCTACGGGACTCACAAACTTTAACACAAGTATTCATCAAATTCACAACTACTTCACTAGCATGACTCTAATATCACCATCTTTATATCTTAAAACAATCATAAGGAATCAAACTTCTCATAGTATTCAATGCACTATATATGAAAGTTTTTGTTATATCCCTTTTGGATGCCTATCATATTAGGACTATTTTTATAACCAAAGCAAATTACCATGCTGTTCTAAGGACTCTCAAAATAATATAAGTGAAGTACGAGAGTTCATCAATTTCTATAAAATAAAATCACCGTCGTGCTCTAAAAAGATATAAGTGAAGCACTAGAGCAAATTTGCCTAGCTCGAAAGATAGAAGTGAAGCACATAGAGCATTCAAATAAATCACGATTCATGCGTGTCTCTCACAAAAGGTGTGTACAGCAAGGATGATTGTGGCAAAACAAAAAGCAAAACTCAAATCATACAATACGCTCCAAGCAAAACATATCATGTGGTGAATAAAAATATAGCCTCAAGTAAAGTTACCGATAGACGAAGACAAAAGAGGGGATGCTTTCCCGGGGCATCCCCAAGCTTAGGATTTTTTACATCCTTGAATATTACCATGGGGTGCCTTGGGCATCCCCAATCTTAGGCTCTTGCCACTCCTCATTCCATAGTCCATCAAATCCTTACCCAAAACTTGAAAACTTCACAACACAAAACTCAACAGAAAATCTCGTAAGCTCCGTTAGTATAAGAAAACAAATCACCACTTTTGGTACTGTTGTGAACTCATTCTCTATTTATATTGGTGCAATATCTACTGTATTCAAAATTTTCCATGGTTCATACCCCCCGATACTAGCCATAGATTCATCAAAATAAGCAACCAACACGCGAAAACAGAATTTGTCAAAAACAGAACAGCCTGTAGCAATCTGGATAGTTCGAATACTTCTGTCACTCAAAAAATTCTGAAAAATATGAAGTCATAGATAATTTTTCTATTTATATTCTTCAAAAAGAATCAACTAAAAATCACACTCCAGCTGAAAATAAGAATTGTTTTCGTGAGCGCAAAAGTTTCTGTTTTTTCAGCAAGATCAAATTAACTATCATCGTAGGCTATCCCATAGGTCTTACTTGGCACAAACACTAACCAGAGGCTAAATTATTTATTCAAAGAAAAACAGGACCTAAAAAGCAAGACGAGAAATAAAATTGGGTTGCCTCCCAACAAGCGCTATTGTTTAACGCCCCTAGCTAGGCATAAAACGCGAATAGATCTAAGTGTTATCATCTTTGGCATGCAATCCATAAGTGGCTCTCATAATAGATTCATAAGCCAATTTAATTTTCTTTCTTGGAAATTGTTCCATGCCTTTCCCTAATGGAAATTGAAATCTAATGTTTCCTTGTTTCATATAAATAATTGCACCAATCGTTCTAAGGAAAGGTCTACCAAGAATAATAGGACATGTTGGATTGCAATCTATATCAAGAACAATGAAATCTACGGGCACATATTTCCTATTTGCAATAATAAGAACATCATTAATTATTCCCATAGGTTTCTTAATAGTGGAATCCGCAAGATGCAAATTTAATGAACAATCATCAAATTCACGGAAACCTAACACATCACAAAGTTTTCGGAATCGTGGAAACACTAGCACCCAAATCACACAAAGCATAGTATTCATAATATTTAATCTTGATCTTAATAGTAGGTTTCCACTCATCATAAAGTTTTCTAGGGATTGAAACTTCCAAATTAAGCTTTTCTTCATAAGATTGCATCATAGCATCAACGATATGTTTAGTAAAAGCTTTGTTTTGATTATAAGCATGAGGAGAATTCAACATGGACTGCAACAAGGAAATACAATCTATAAAAGAACAATTATCAAAATTAAAGTACTTTAAATCCAAAATAGTGGGTTCATTGCTATCTAAAGTTTTGACCTCTACAATCCCACTTTTATCAATTTTTGCATCAACATCTAAAAACTCCGAATCATTGGGACGCCTTCTAACTAAAGTTGACTCATCTCCAGTCCCATCTTTATCAAAATTTACATTGGAAAACAAAGATTCAATAGGAGTCACATCAATCACTTTAATATCTTCATTATTATTCTCACAAAAACTAGAAGAACACGTTATTATAAACCAATCTTTTTTAGCGCGCATCTTAGCAGTTCTTTCTTTGCACTCATCAATGGAAATTCTCATGGCTTTCAGAGACTCATTGATATCATGCTTGGGTGGAATAGATCTAAGTTTCAAAGAATCAACATCAAGAGAAATTCTATCCACGTTCCTAGCCAAATCATCAATCTTAAGCATTTTTCTTCAATCAAAGCATTGAAATTCTTTTGCGAACTTATAAATTCTTTAACAGTATTCTCAAATTCAGAGGGCATCTTATTATAATTTCCATAAGAACTGTTGTAGGAACTACCATAATTATTAGAGGAATTACTAGGAAACGACCTAGGAGTAAAATTACCTCTATACGCGTTATTACCAAAATTGTTCCTACCAACAAAATTCACATCCATATATTCATTATTGTTTTCAAGCTAGACAAAGGTATATCATTAGGATCAATAGGAGCACTCTTACTAGCAAACAATTTCATAAGCTCATCCATCTTTCCACTCAAAACATTAATCCCTTCAATAGCATGCACTTTTTTACTAGTGGAAGATCTTTCGGTATGCCATTGAGAATAATTAACCATAATATTATCTAGGAGTTTGGAAGCTTATCCTCAAGTAATTTACGTAAAGGTGCCTCCCGCGGCCGAATCTGAAATATTTCTAGAAGCAAAATTCAATCCGTCATAATTTTTTTGTATAATCACCCACAAATTCAAACCATGAGTAGGGCAATTTCTAAGCATCAACTTCATCCTTTCCCAAGATTGTGCAACATGTTCATGATCAAGTTGCTTAAAATTCATAATATCGTTCCTAAGGGAGATGATCTTAGCAGGAGGAAAGTACTTGGAAATAAAATCATCTTTACACTTATTCCATGAATAATACTATTTTTAGGCAAAGATGAAAACCAAGTTTTAGCGCGATATCTAAGCGAGAACGGAAATACCTTCAACTTAACAATATCATTATCCACATCTTTTTTCTTCTGCATATCACACAAATCAATGAAATTATTAAGATGGGAAGCGGCATCTTCATTGGGAAGGCCGAAAAATTGATCTTTCATAACAAGATTCAGCAAAGCAGTATTTATCTCACGAGATTCCGCATTAGCATCGGGAGCAATAGGAGTACTAATAAAATCATTATTATTGGTGTTGGAAAAGTAACACGATTTAGTATTATCTTGAGCCATCGTGACAAAGCAAGCAATCCAACACACGAGCACACAAAAAGCAAGCGAAGAAGATGAACGGAAGAGGGCGAAGAAAAGGAGAATCTTTTCGAAAATCGTTTTAGAAGTGGGGGGAGAGGAGAACGAGAGGGAAATTGCAAATAATGTAATGCGAGGGATGAGAGTATATGATGGGTACTTTGTATGTCTTGACTTGATATAGATCTCCCTGGCAATGGCGCCAGAAATTGGCAAGCTGACGGGAGATCAAATCTTGACTTCACTTGGCGTAAATCTCCTCGGCAACGGCGCCAGAAATTCTTCCTGCTACCTCTTGAGCTTGCGTTGGTTTTTCCCTTGAAGAGTAAAGGGTGATGCAACAAAGTAGAGTAAGTATTTCCCTTAGTTTTTGGGAACCAAGGTATCAATCCTGTAGGAGATAACGATCAAGTCACCAAATACCTACACAAACAAACACCAACTTGCACCCAACGTGATAAGGGGTTGTCAATCCCTTCACGGTTATTTGCACAGTCAGATCTGATAGAGATGATAAACGGTAAAGTAATATTTTTGGTATTTATGGTATATGGAACAGAAAGTAAAAATTGCAATGTAAAAGAAATAGGAAACTAATTGTAGATCAGAAACTAATATGATGTAAAATAGACCCGGGGGCCATACGTTTCACTAGAGGCTTCTCTCAAGATGAAAATTATTACGGTGGGTGAACGAATTACTGTCAAGCAATTGATAGAAAAGCCCAAAGTTGTGACGATATCTAAGGCAATGATCATGAATATAGGCATCACGTCCGTGTCAAGTAGACTGAAACGATTCTGCATCTACTACTATTACTCCACACATCGACCGCTATCCAGCATGCATCTAGAGTATTAAGTTCATAAAGAATGGAGTAACGCATTAGGCAAGATGACATGATGTAGAGGAATTAACTCAAGCAATATGATGAAAACCCCATCTTTTTATCCTCGATGGCAACAATACAATATGTGCCTTGTTGCCCCTGCTATCACTAGGAAAGGACACCGCAAGATTGAACCCAAAGCTAAGCACTTCTCCCATTGCAAGAAAAACCAATCTAGTTGGCCAAACCAAATTGATAGTTCGAGACTTGCAAAGATATCAAATCATGCATATAAGAATTCAGAGAAGATTCAAATAATATTCATAGATAAACTTGATCATAAATCCACAATTCATCATATCTCGGCAAACACACCGCAAAAGAGTATTACATCAAATAGATCTCCAAGAACATCGAGGAGAACTTTGTATTGAGAATCAAAGAGAGAGAAGAAGCCATATAGCTACTAGCTATGCACCCGTAGGTCTGTGGTAAACTACTCACGCTTCATCGGAGAGGAAATGGTGTTGATGTAGAAGCCCTCCATGATTGGTTCCCCCTCCGGCAGGACGCCGGAAAAGGCCCCAAGATGGGATCTCATGGGTAGAGAAGCTTGCGGCGGTGGAAAAGTGGTTTCGTTGCTCCCCTCGATGTTTTTGGGGTACAAGAGTATATATAGGAGGAATAATTAGGTCAGGAGAGCTACGAGGGGCCCACAAGGTTGGGGGGCGTGCCCCACCCCCCTGGGCGCGCCCTCCACCCTTGTGTCCGCCTTGAATCTTCTCTGACTTGTACTCCAAGTCTCCTGGGTGTCTTCTGGTCCAAGAAAAATCATGGCGAAAGTTCTATTCCATTTGGACTCCGTTTGGTATTCCTTTTCTGCGAAACTCTAAAACATGGAAAAAACAGAAACTGGCACTGGGCTATAGGTTAATAGGTTAGTCCCAAAAATCATATAAAATAGCATATTAATGCATATAAAACATCCAAAACAGATAATATAATAGCATAAAACAATAAAAAATTATAGATACGTTGGAGACGTATCAATGACATCAAATGTCTTAGAGTATATGTCAAGTCTTCGGGAGCCTTCCTTTTATACGCCACGGGCCACCTCAATGTGGCCCACTGGTAAACCAACTTGGGGGTCATTGGGCCAACCCACTTGGCCGTGAGACGTCGTGGTGAGTTACTCCAATCCGGGACACCACTACCAGGTACTCAAGGTTTATCATATTCATAGTGCGTGGGCTTAGGACTGTTGCCGAGGCAATGAGTATCCAAGTCCTGTATACCATCACCTTATCCATCTCGCAGCAAGATTTCAGCAAAGAAATTGCATCTGCAATTGGGGCCATGTTCCTGATTGCTTGTATCTGCGTTGGTATTTTCCTCGAAGAGGAGAGGATGATGCAGCACAACAACGATAAGTATTTCCTTCAGTTATGAAACCAAGGTATTAATCCAGTAGGAGGATCCACCAAACTATGTAAGTAGTACCTTCACACAAATAACAAAAATTTGCAACCCAACGCGTAAGAGGGGTTGTCAATCCCTCCTCGGTATTGAGATAGATTAAATTGTATTAGATTGGATAAATAGATCTAAAAACACAAAATAAAATAAGTAAAGAAAAAGTGCAACAAGGTATTTTTGGATTTTTGGATTAATAGATCTGAAAACAATATGATAGAAAATAGACCCGGGTCCCGTAGATTTCACTAGAGGCTTCTCTCGAGAAAATAGCATACGGTGGGTAAACAAATTACTGTTGGACAATTGACAGAAAAGCAAATAATTATGATGATATCCAATGGCAATGATCATGTATATAGGCATCACGTCCAAGATTAATAGATCGACTGCTGGCTGCATCTACTACTATTACTCCACACATCGGCTGCTATCCAGCATGCATCTAGTGTATTAAGTTCATGGAGAAACAGAGTAATTCAATAAGAATGATGACATGATGTAGAAAAGATCTATTCATGTAGGAATAGACCCCATCTTTTTATCCTTAATGGAAACAATACATGCATGTCATGTATCCTTCTGTCACTGAGAATAAGCACTGCAAGATCGAACCCATCACAAAGCACCTCTTCCCATGGCGAGAAAAATCAATCTAGTTGGCCAAACCAAACCAACGTTTCGGAGAAGAAATACAAGGCTATAACAATCATGCATATAAGAATTCAACAAAGACTCAAATAATATTCATAGATAGATCTGATCATAAACTCACAATTCATCGGATCACAACAAACACACCACAAAAAAGAGTTACATCAAATAGATCTGGAAGAACATCGGGGAGAACATTGTATTGAAGATCAAAAAGTGAGAAGAAGCCATCTAGCTACTACCTAGGACCTGTAGGTCTGTGGTAAACTACTCACGCATCATTGGAGGGGCAAGGGTAATGATGAAGAACCCCTCCGTGATCTCATGGTTCTGGAACTTGCGGCGGTGGAAACTCTGACCTCTCGACTCCCCTAGGGTTTCTGGAATATTTGGGTATTTATAGAGCTGAGAGGCGGTGGAAAAGATCACCATGGGCCCCACAAGCACCAGGGCGGGCCTGGGGCCTCTGGCATGCCCTGGTGTCTGATGTCTACTACGCAACTTTATTCTGGTAGACTCTTGTTGGGCCTCCGAGCGCAGAGTTTTGTAGGACCGTAGCAATTTTCCATCAAGTGGATGACCTAAGGTTTATTAATCCGTGGGAGGCGCAGGATGAAGATGGTCTCTCTCAAACAACCCTGCAACCAAATACAAGAAATCCCTTGTGTCCCCAACACACCTAATACAATGCCAAATTGTATAGGTGCACTAGTTTGGCAAAGAGATGGTGATAAAAGTGTAATATGGATGGTAGAAATATATTTTTATAATCTGAATAAATAAAAACAGCAAGGTAGCAAATAGTAAACGGGCACAAAAACGGTATTGCAATGCTTGAAAATGAGGCCTAGGGTCCGTACTTTCGCTAGTGCAATCTCTCACCCATGCTAATATAATTGGATCATATAACCATCCCTCAAAGTGTGATGAAGAATCACTCCAAAGTTCCCATCTAGCGGAGAACATAAGAATAAATTGTTTGTAGGGTACGAAACCACCTCAAAGTTATTCTTTCCGTTCGATCTGTTCAAGAGTTCATACTAAAATAACATAAAGCTATTCTTTCCGTTCGATCTATCCTAGAGTTCGTACTAAAATAACACCAAAGCAAATTCATATTCATAATACTCAATCCAACACAAAGAACATCAAAGAGTGCCCCAAGATTTCTACCGGAGAAACAAATACAAGAATGTGCATCAACCCCTATGCATAGATTACCCTAATGTCACCTCGGGAATCTACGAGTTGAGTGCCAAAACATATATCAAGTGAATCAATACGATATCCCATTGTCACCATGAGTATTCAATTGCAAGACATATATCAAGTGTTCTCAAATCCATCAAAGTATTCAATCCGTTAACAACGAAATCTCAAAGGGAAAACTCAATTCATCACAACAAGATAGAGAGGGGAAAACACCATATGGTCCGACTATATTAACAAGGCCCGCGATACATCAAGATCGTGACATCTCAAGGACACGAGAGAGAGAGAGAGATTAAAAACATAGCTACTGGTACAAACCCTCAGCCCCGAGGGTGGACTACTCCCTCCTCATCATGGTGGCCACCGGGATGATGAAGATGGCCACCCGCTACTGCAGGATGCTGCTAATGCGACACTATGATCAAAGACCCTTCGACGAAACTGTGTGCGATGCAATAATCGCAAACGGTGGTGTAAAAGAACCGTAAAAAAAGGTGCAAAATATTTGCGATGCTGGAGCCATCAAACGCGGTTCAGATTTTAGTTGCGTGTGCGATGCAGGGCATACGGTTCAGTTCAATGAACTATTTGCGATGAGGAGGAACAAAAGAAATGGGCAGCCAGATGAAGGCGTGTGTGATATGCAACATACGGTTCACTCGGATGAACTATTTTTGATGAGGAGCAACAATAGAAACGGGCAGCCAGATAAAGGTGTGTGCGATTGAGGGCATACGCTTTAGAAGGATTAACTGTTTGCGATTAGGCATCAGAACAGAAACGGGTCAACCAGATCAAAGTGTCTGCGATTATTAGCAAAAAAAGTGTTTGTGATTGATGGCATACACTTCACACAGATGAACTGTTTGCGATTAGCCACAACAAACTGAAACAGTTAGATAGATCAACGCGTGTGCGCTAGACGGGCACACACATTCTAATTAAAAGAAGCATGCGCGATGGTAATAATGAGCGTGCACGGTTGTTGGAACAAGACATGTGCGGACGTTGCCTATTTCGGTGCACCCTATGGTGCAAACGCCACGTACGCGGCTGAGAAGGCATACGTGCCCACCTTACGCCTTCCGGGAATAGTGTCGCACTTATAACCATCAGTAAATTTTGAGCCTGTGTCCCGTCACATTACAAATTGCAAACCTGTTCACACCGATCAAAACCTAAACGGTTTCCCACTTAGGAGTGTATTAGTACTCGGTTATAAATACGACTACTCCAAGATGACTGCACATTCCTCCTCAACTCCTCATCCACAAAAACAAACAAGTCATTCATCATTGTTCCCTTGCGTCTGCCATGGCCAGCGTGAGTTCTGGGTCGAGAGATTGCCACCAGGGAGATGCGAGCATGGAAGCGGAATCACGTGAGATGTCCCGCCTCGCCGCGAACGCAGCCGGCATGTCCCGCCGCGCGGCCGTAGCAGCACAGAGGTCCCGCCGCGCTGCTGAAGTAGCACCGAGGTCCCACCGCGCCGTCGATGCAGCAAACTGGTCCGGCCGCGCCACAAATGTTGCAGAGATGTCTTCCCCCGCCGTGGTGGCCTGGGAAAATGTCTCGCGGGCAGGCAAGGACTCTTACAGGCGCATGCATGCTATCGTCCATAGCCATATGGATCAGATCTCCGGCTGGGCGAGGTTGCAGGACGACATGAATGCCTGTTTTGAATAGGATACCGGCGTCATCCGCCGGCTAAATGAGAGGCATGCGAAGCTCCGGGCCGAGCGCGACCTGCTAAGGGCGAAGATCGTTGGATGTGCAGAGCAGCAGGAGGAGACCACTGCCTTGTTGAAGAGGACCGGCGTCATCGTCGAGAAACTTATGGACGAGAATGCCATGCTGCGCATCGAGCGCAGAAGGCTGGTGGAGGATCTGTGGATGCTCTCAAGAAGCATCTTGAGGACAAGAAAGAGCTCATCGCCACTCGCCGCGGAGACTAGTTCCCGCGGCCTGCAGCAACGCATCAAGAAAGTAGAGATCAGCGAGCCAGATTGTTGTCTTCCTTCTTATTTTGCCCTTCTGTATTTCGGGCGTTGTCGCATGTGGCTTTTTTTTAATTATGTTCCTAAATATGTAAGACAATTATTATCCACGGTCATCGTCCTTATATTCATCAACTTGCTATAAGTCACAGTCGATGCTATATAGATCCATCGGATCTTACATCAAGATCCGTGCAAAACTTTCTTTTTAGATTTTCATTTTTCTCTCTTAAATCTTAGTCGAGTGAGACATATAGCCACGCCATAGAATAGGGGCTCGGGCGCCATTAATGGAGACATTGGGTGGGAGGTGCGCGGCGGGTAGCGGTCAAAGGGATCTCCTCCCGATGAGCACGCGCAGGGGTCTGATCGCACGCCTCCCGTACTCAAATAGCTACCCCGCACGACATCTCCTAGCCACTAAAAAAGGGGACGCGTGGCGGCACGTAATTGGTAAGTAGAACGCCCACGGTTTCAATAATACTTGTGTTTCCGATTTGTAACATGACAGCACTTGTTCCAAAATGACTTTGTTGATTATTAATGTGTGCGCCTTTGCAAATCGGATAAAAAAATTACCACAGCATGTTGGTGCCATGTCATGACACCATGCCAAGTTTCATGATTTTCAGGCATGTTTTGGATTTACAAGAATTAAAAAACCAAGTTTCTCAATCTTTCCGGCCGAGCCACGACGCCCACATGTTTGAATTTCATTCCCATTTCTTGCATGGGACCTAGAAATTCACCCAAGGACACACATGTGATTTTTCAACCAACTTTGGTGCACTGGAGCATGTGCTTGTAGTTCAAATTTAAATTATGCACATTAAATGCCCAGAAACTCAATTAATGTATAAAAAAGGCCAAACGAACCCCGAAAAATTACAAAATTAAACACAACACTTCTGTTGTTCTATGTTGACACTAGAAAATTTTTGAAAGCAATAAGAGGCAACGGATATCGTTCCGTCCCCAAAGGTGGCACGTTCCCTACCGAAACCATCACGCTTGTTGTGAGAAGCTCTGGTTTGTGAGAAGCTTATACCCAAACCTGCCCCAAATGGGACAAAATTTTTACCACGGCATGTTGATGCTGCTCCATGATAGCATGCCAAGTTTCATGAATTTCAAACAAGTTTTGGATTTACTAGAATTTAGAAACCAGGTACGGTATCTCAATGTTTTGCCAGTAATCAACAGTGCCCTAGTGTTTGAATTTCATTCCCATCTCTTGCATGGGACCTAGAAATTCACCCAAGGACACACATGTGATTTTTCAACCATCTTTGGTGCACTGGAGCATGTGCTTGTAGTTTAAATTTGAATTATGCACATTAAATGCCCAGAAACTATATTAATGTATAAAAAAGGCCAAACGAACCCCGAAAAATTCCAAAATTAAACACAACACTCCTGTTGTTCTATGTTGACACTAGAAAATTTTTGAAAGCAACAAGAGGCAACGGATATCGTTCCGTCCCCAAAGGTGGCACATTCCCTACCGAAACCATCATGCTTGTTGTGAGAAGCTCTGGTTTGTGAGAAGCTTATACCCAAACCTGCCCCAAATGAGACAAAAAATTTACCACGGCATGTTGATGCCGCTCCATGATAGCATGCCAAGTTTCATGAATTTCAGACGAGTTTTGGATTTACTAGAATTTAAAAACCAGGCATCTCAACGTTTTGCCGGCAATCAATAGTGCCCTGGTGTTTGAATTTCATTCCCATTTCTTTCACGGGACCTAGAAATTCACCCAAGGACACACATGTGATTTTTCAACCAACTTTGGTGCACTGGAGCATGTGCTTGTAGTTCAAATTTGAATTATGCACATTAAATGCCCAGAAACCCAATTAATGTATAAAAAAGACCAAACGAACCCCAAAAAATTCCAAAATTAAACACAACACTCATGTTGTTCTATGTTGACACTAGAAATTTTTTGAAAGCAATAAGAGGCAACGGATATCATTCCGTCCCCAAAGGTGGCACGTTCCCTACCGAAACCATCACGCTTGTTGTGAGAAGCTCTAGTTTGTGAGAAGCTCATACCCAAACCTGCCCCAGATGGGAAAAAAATTACCACGGCATGTCGATGCCGGTCCATGATAGCATGCCAAGTTTCATCAATTTCAGACGAGTTTCGGATTTACTAGAATTTAAAAACCAGGCATCTCAACGTTTTGTCGGCAATCAACAGTGCCCTGGTGTTTGAATTTCATTCCCATTTCTTGCATGGGACCTAGAAATTCACCCAAGGACACACATGTGATTTTTCAACCAACTTTGGTGTACTGGAGCATGTGCTTGTAGTTCAAATTTAAATTATGCACATTAAATGCCCAGAAACTCAATTAATGTATAAAAAAGGCCAAACGAACCCCGAAAAATTACAAAATTAAACACAACACTTCTGTTGTTCAATGTTGACACTAGAAAATTTTTGAAAGCAATAAGTGGCAACGGATATCGTTTTGTCCCCAAAGGTAGCGCGTTCCCTACCGAAACCATCATGTTTGTTGTGAGAAGATCTGGTTTGTGAGAAGCTTATACCCAAACCTGCCCCAAATTGGACAATTTTTTTACCATGGCATGTTGGTGCCATGTCATGACACCATGCCAAGTTTCATGATTTTCAGACGTATTTTGGATTTACAGGAATTAAAAAATCAAGTTTCTCAATCTTTCCGGCCAAGCCACGACGCCAGACATGCCAAGTTTCATGAATTTCAGACGAGTTTTGGATTTACTAGAATTTAAAAACCAGGTATCTCAACGTTTTGCCGGCAATCAACAATGCCCTGGTGTTTGAAATTCATTCCCTTTTCTTTCATGGACCTAAGCATGCACCCAAGGACACAGATTTGATTTTTCAACCAATTTTTATGCACTGTAGCATGTGCATGTATTTAAAATTGGAATTATGCACATAAAATGCCTAGAAAACCCAATTAATGTATAAAAATGTCCAAACGAACCCTGAAAAAATCCAAAACTTAACACAACATTCATGTTGTTCTATGTTGGCACTACAATTTTTTTGAAAGCAATAAGAGACAACGGATATCGCTTCGTCCCCAAAGGTGGCACGTTCCATACCGAAACCATCACGCTTGTTGTGAGAAGCTCTGGTTTGTGAGAAGCTTATACCCAAACCTGTCCCCAAATGGGACAAATTTTTTACCACGGCATGTCGATGCCGCTCCATGATACCATGCCAAGTTTCATGAATTTCAAACGAGTTTTGGATTTACTAGAATTTAAAAACCAGGTATCTCAATGTTTTGCCGGCAATCAACAGTGCCCTGGTGTTTGAAATTCATTCCAATTTCTTGCATGGGACCTAAGCATGCACCTGATGTCGCTTGAAGCTACGTCGGTATTTCCCCAAAGAGGAAGGGATGATGCAGCACAGCGGTGGTAGGTATTTCCCTTAGATATGGAACCAAGGTTATCGAACCAGTAAGAGAACCAAGCAACACAACGTAAACAGCCCCTGCACACAAATAACAACACCTCGCAACCCAACGTGTTAAAGGGGTTGTCAATCCCTTTCAGGTAACGGTGCCAGAAACGGTGTGCGGACGAGAGAAAATTGTAATAGATTGAATAAATAGAGTGCAACAAAGTATTTTTGTATTTTTTGGTTTAATAGATCTGAATAAAAAGAGCAAATAAAATATATCGCAAAGGCAAATATATGAGAAAGAAGACCCGGGGGCAGTAGATTTCACTAGTGGTTTCTCTCTAAAAAATAGCAAATGGTGGGTAAATAAATTACTGTTGGGCAATTGATAGAACTTCAAATAATCATGACGATATCCAGGCAATGATCATTATATAGGCATCACGTCCAAGATTAGTACACCGACTCCTGCCTGCATCTACTACTATTACTCCACACATTGACCGCTATCCAGCATGCATCTAGTATTAAGTTCATGGAAAAACAAAGTAATGCAATAATAACGATGACATGATGTAGACAAGATCTACCTATGTAGAGATAGACCCCATCATTATATCCTTAGTAGCAACGATACATACGTGTCGTTTCCCATTCTGTCACTGGGATCAAGTACCGTAAGATCGAACCACTACAAAGCACCTCTTCCCATTGCAAGATAAATAGATCGAGTTGACCAAACAAAACCCAAATATCGGAGAAGAAATACGAGGCTATAATAGATCATGCATATAAGAGATCAAAGAAACTCAAATAACTTTCATGGATATAAAAATATATAACTGATCATAAACTCAAGGTTCCGAGTGATTCGGGTATTTTTCAGAGTACCAGAGAGTTACGGGAATTCGCCGGGGGAAGTAGTGGGCCTTAATGGGCCATACGAGAAAGGAGAGAAGGGCCTCAAGGCGTGGCCGCACGCCCCCCCATGGCAAGTCCGAATTGGACTAGGGAGGGGCGGCGCCCCCCCCTCTCTTTCCTTCTTCCTCTCCTACTCCTTCCCTCTATCCCCTCTTGGAAAAGGAAGGGGACTCCAACTAGGATTGGGAATCCTAGTTGGACTCCCCCTATAGGCACGCCCCTCCTAGGCCGGCTTCCTCCTCCTCCCTCCTTTATATACGTGGCCAAGGGGGCACCCCAAAGCAGAACAGACAATCCCTTAGCCGTGTGTGGTGCCCCCCCCCCACAGTTACACACCTCGGTCATATCATCGTAGTGCTTAGGCGAAGCCCTGCGCCGGTAGCTTCATCATCACCGTCGCCACACCATCGTGTTCACGGAACTCTCCCTCGGCCTCAACTGGATCAAGAGTATGAGGGACGTCGTCAAGCTGAACGTGTGCTGAACACGGAGGTGCCGTATGTTCGGTGCTAGGATCGATCGGATCGTGAAGACGTATGACTACATCAACCGCGTTGATATAACGCTTCCGCTTTTGGTCTACGAGGGTACGTGGACACACTCTGCCCGCTCGTTGCTATGCTTCTCCTAGATAGATCTTGCATGATGATAGGATTTTTTTGAAATACTACGTTCCCCAACAGTGGCATCTGAGCCAGGTCTATGCGTAGATGTTATATGCACGAGTAGAACACAAAGAGTTGTGGGAGATAATAGTCATACTGCTTACCAGCAACGTCTTACTTTGATTCGGCGGTATTGTTGGATGAAGCGGCCCGGACCGACATTACATGACCGCGTTCATGAGACTGGTTCTACCGACGTGCTTCGCACACAGGTGCTAGCGGGTGTCAGTTTCTCCAACTTTAGTTAAATCGAGTTTGACTACGCCCGGTCCTTGTTGAAGGTTAAAACAGCACACTTGACGAAAAATCGTTGTGATTTTGATGCGTAGGTAAGAACAGTTCTTGCTAGAGGCCCATAGCAGCCACGTAAAACTTGCAACAACAAAGTAGAGGACGTCTAACTTGTTTTTGCAGGGCATGTTGTGATGTGATACGGTCAAGACGTGATGAGATATAGATTGTTGTATGAGATGATCATGTTTTGTTAAAGTTAGCGGCAACTGGCAGGGGCCTTATGGTTTTTTTTGACTGGGAACTGTAGGGGAAACCCCCACAGCATATCAAAACTTTATTGAGAAAAAGAGATACAGTACAAGTACAAGAGGGGGATTACAAGAGGTAATCAAAGTATGTAGGGGAAGAAGGAGAAAAAACAAGTTAAAAGATACAGATTAATGGCCTCAAGGTGGCAGGAATGAAATCCAGCGTAGAAGATCATCTTTGTAGGCAGCTTTCACTCTATATTGCATTAAGCTGATGTCATGGATGAAAGCAGATCTCCATTTATTAAATCTAGCTCTCTCATGCCTGAAGACCTTAGCATTCCTGATGATCCAGATATTCCAGCAAGCAATGAACACCACTTCAGTGAAGAAGGGCTTCCTAAAACTCCTGCGAGCATTAAGAACCAAATGAGCCATGGAGTCACCAGAAGACCAATCAATTTGCAGATAGTTCCAAATTCTGACACTAAAGTTGCAATTGAAGAACAAATGATCCCTTGTTTCCCTAGTGTGCAAAGGGAAAAGGACACAGTTCACTCCATCCTCCAAATGCGAATGCCTCCTATCCACCATGTCCTTGGTGTTCAACCTGTCCATAATAAGCATCCAAGCAAAAACTTTGATTTTCATTGTACAAGAGGACTTCCAGATCCAAGCTGTCAAAGGGTTGAAAGATGCTGAGACAAAAGTATGTGAGTAAAACAACTTTGGTGAGTATCCCTTGGCAGTGCCCTTCCAAAACCAGATATCCTTGGACCCAGGTGCTCTAATGAGGCCACCCAACAGGGACTGGAGAATAGTCAGTTCATCAAAAGCCTGGCTGGACAAAGGAAGGTGGAAATGCTGGAAAATGTCCTGAGAGTCCAAGAACTCCATGACCGTAACCCAGGGGTCCTTAACATAGGAATAGAGCCTGGGAAATCTGAGCTGAAGGCTAGACACGTGACCATCAAACTGCAAGTTATCTGACCACATGAGGGCAGTGTTCCCTTTATTAATCTGAACCCAAGCACACTCCCTAAAATGATGCATGACCTTGCAAATATCCTTCCACCAGAATGAGCCACAATCAGAAGTTCCCTGGGGGACCCTATTATGATAGTAGGTATCCCAAATGAAAGAAACCCAAGGGAGATCCTTTTTATTAAGGAAATTATTGGCATGTTTGATCAGAAGTGCAACATTCTGGGAACCAAGGTTGAGAATGCCAAGACCTCCCCTATTTTTTGGGCCTGCAAATAAGGTCCCACGCAGCTAGGGAGGGGGCAGGCTGACCCCTATTCCTCCTCCAGAGGCATTGTCTCTGGATTCTTTCCAATTGTTTAAGAATTCCAGCTGGGACAGCCAAACTGCACAAGAAGAAGATGGGCATAGATGACAGAGCAGAGTTAAGAAACTGCAGCCTTTCCCCCTGATTCAAAAAAGATGAACTAGCTGTCATTCTCCTCTCCATGCAATCAACCAGTGGCATAAAATCCAGCATTTTAGGCCTTGTAGTTCCTACTGGCAACCCAAGGTAGGTAAAAGGCATTTTCCCAATCTGGCAGCCAAATGCAGAAGCTAATTCAGCCATGACAGTAGTGTCCACATTGATGGGGATAATAAAGGATTTGTGATAGTTCACATCCAGACCAGTGGACTCAGAGAAGATCCTGAGCATATCCTTGAGAGCAAGGAGATGGTCCTTGTCAGCAGGCAAGATAATAAGAGTATCATCAGCATACTGAATCACAGGGTAATCCTGATCATGACAAGGAATAGGTAACTGAAGAATGCCCCTTCTGAACATGTCATTAATTACAGTCTGCAGGAGATCAGCAGCTAGGACAAAAAGGAGAGGAGAGACTGGATCACCCTGTCTGACACCCTTTTTACACCTGAACTTCCTACCAGGGACACCATTGAGCAGAACAGAGGAGGTACCTGTGGAGAGAAGTTGCTTCATCCAAAGGATCCACTTCTCATTAAAGCCCTTATATCTCAAAATTTGCACAATGGCCTCATGCTCAAGGGAGTCAAAAGCCTTTTCAAAATCCAACTTTAGAATCACAATAGGTTTCTTGGACTGGTGGCACTGGTGCAAATACTCAAAGGTCCACCCAATACAATCCTGAATTGTTCTACTTTTTATGAAACCATATTGGTTCTTGTGAACACACTGCATAATCACCTCTTGAAACCTATTGGCTGCCATCTTAGACAAGAACTTCAGACCCATTCCTGTTAAAGAGATAGGTCTGAAGTCACCCACCTCCTCAGGGGAGGGCTTCTTGGGCACCAAAGTTATGTAAGAATCATTGATATTCTCCAGATGGGCAGTACCCTGAAAGAAGGCCTGGGCCAGTTCATAAAAATCCTGAGAAATTATGTGCCAGCACCTTGTGAAGAAAAGACCATTAAAACCATCTGGACCTGGAGCTTTATCAACTGGCATGTGCTTGACAATCAAGTCCATTTCCTCCTTCTCAAAAGGCTTAGTTAGAACATCCAATCCCACAACTGGTTCAATAAGGGAAGAGAGATCAAAACCCATGTTAATTCCCCTGGAAGAACCCATTCTGTTCTTAAAACAATCCCAGATAATACCCTCCATTTGTGAATGATCAGTCACCACCGTACCATCAGGCAATTTTAAGCTAGCAATAGAATTTCTTCGATATCTCTCCGTGGCCATAGCATGAAAGAACTTGGTGTTCTCACCACCCACTTTTATGTATCTAATAGTACATCTTTTCCTCCAATATAGACATTGAAGGTGGAGCAATTTCTCAACATGGGATTTAACCACAATCCTGAAATTTGATTCCTGTCTGTAGAGTGTTCTATATTCCTCAAGCTCATCCAAGAGCAGAATAACACTATTGCATTTACAAATTAGAGTTTTCAGTTTAGAAATGTTCTTCTGCCACCTTTTGAGACACATTCTCAAGGACTTAAATTTGCAGCTATCCTGGCAGTAATATGGCCCTTTCTGGATTGTTTCTGCCATGAGGAATCAACACAGTCCATAAAACCCTCCAACTCCAACCAATAATTCTCAAACCTAAAGATATTAGACTTGGGAATAGAAGTTTTGATTGTAACCATACAAGGCACATGGTCAGAAGCAGTTCTGGCAAGAGGTAGCACCTCAGTCATGGGATAATCAGAGATCCAATCAACAGAAGTGAAGAACCAGTCAAGCTGCTCAAGGAGTGGATCATCCTGCATATTGGACCAAGTGTAGGACCTGCCTTTGATGGGCAATTCCAAAAGGCCGAGGTGTCCAATGATCTCATTAAAGAT
The DNA here is from genome assembly GCF_018294505.1 of Triticum aestivum. Lineage (NCBI taxonomy): Eukaryota > Viridiplantae > Streptophyta > Magnoliopsida > Poales > Poaceae > Triticum > Triticum aestivum. Next base: position 330,774,466 of record NC_057811.1, on the reverse strand, counting down.
GAACATGTCATTCAAATCACCACCAGGTAGATTCCTGTTATCCATAGATCGTAAGAAATTAAAATCCCCCAGTAACAGCCAATTCTCATCCACAGGAATGTTCAGGTGATACAACCAGGTTACAAAATTATCCCTGGCTTCCCCCTGACAAGGTCCATAAACCACCACAAGAGTCCACCGCTCATTGTTGTGCCTAGAAACAAACTCAATTACCACTGCAAATTGTTGGACTTGCAATAAAGTCCCACCAAATATAGACGAGTTCCCAACAACTAGAATTCCACCAGAGGCCCCCAAGGAAGGAGAGAAAGCAAAGCTGTCAAATCTCTTGGGGCAAAAACTTTTAATCATTCGGGAATCGAATGAAGCACATTTAGTTTCTTGCAGACAAGCAATAGCACAGTCGCTTTCGTCAATCTTTTGTCTAACAGCTCTTTGCCTAGCCTCAGAATTTAAACCCCTGACATTCCAGCACAGGACATTCCAGTTTCTACAGAGATTATTCATAAAGGAATAACAAAATCAAGTCACCCATGCACATGACACACAGTGTCAGATGCCCAAAAGCACATAAGAGTTCCAAACCAACATTATTACATAGCCCCGGATCAGAAAAGAAAACCAAACGCATAAAGCAGATTTATGGGCTTGCCAAACCCAGCAGAATAGGAGCACACTATTCATTGGAGGCTGGATTTGTAGTAGCAGAAGGGTCCACCATAAGTGCATCCTCCGTGAGCAGAGCTGCATCAATCTCCAGCTCCTTGCCAATAGCTTGCAGATGACTGATGGGAGTAGGTGGAGGAACATCTCCAAATGCAGGGTCTTCAGACATCTCCGCAGAAAGGGGCTTGGCCTTGGGCTTCTTCTTCTTGGGCTGCAGAACCAGCTCATGAAAAGTGGGCTTAAACCCATCCCGCTGGGCCGAACTTCTGGTACACCTACGAACAGATGTTTCAACAAGTGGAGTTGGCGCCAAAGTTTTGCGTGGCCTCCTTGTAGGTGCACGCTCAGGAGGAGAAGGGACAACAGGCACAACCCTGTCAGCTTCATCCACAAATAAGGCTCTAGCCACAGGTAGAGCAGGTACCGGCTCCTTCCATGTCAGCAAAGGAAGGGCATCCTGCTGGAAAGCAAAGTCCCAGGTTCTCTTGGTCAAAATGACAGGCGACAGGGGTTGAGGCAGCAGGGGTTTAGGCACCTCAAACACCATTGGAGCATTCAGCAGGTTTTCAAACGAGCGCCTCCAAATCATCTCAGGCGGCAGAGGGGGACCAAAGGGAATCTGAACCACAGGCTGCTCCAAAGTGTAGACATCAAAAGGAGGAGGTTGATAGACCACAATTGCCCAATTATTAGCATCCTCCAGGTCCGGTGCTTCCATTTGATCATTCAAGTTAGCAGGTGGAGCCCCATCAATGAGAACGATAGGAGCAGGGGGCACCTGAGGTTGAGCTTCAGAACTTTGGTGAGCCGAACTAGGTTGAGCCGAGGCATTCAACACCACAGATTCTTGATCCTCCACAGCAGGCTCCGCAGCAGGTTCCTTCCAGTTGCCCCAATTGTCCTCATGCACCTCATTATGGGCAGGTTCAGGCGGAGGTGGTGGCACATCGTTCCACCCGAGAGCCGGGAATGGAGGCAGAATAAAAGGTGGCATCTCCGGGAAGGGAACACAAGGCATGGGATGAGGATTGCCATTGATGGGCATCCAGTCTTCATCTTGGGGCATCTGTTTAGCAAAATTGGCCCCCAGGATATACAGAGGCACCGTCCAAGACACCCAGGCACCACCCCAGGCAGCATAATCCATGAACACCACATCTCTTGGCACTAAAATATCTTCTGGAAAAGACGCAAAGACCAAAGTGCGCACAAGGTATGGATCCTCACTAATCCAATGCTGAAACTTCCCAAATGTGTTGACCACTGCCCGAATACTATCCTCATTGCGAAGATTGAGCGGAATCCCCAAGAACATGAGCAGTCCCCGACGGAAACCCTGAGCACCTCTAAAAGATTCACCCTCATCGTGCTTCATAAAACGCACAAAACGATCATTGCCTAGAGGTTGGGGCAGCATCTGAAGAAGAGAAAACCTGACTGCAGCATCCCGAAGCTCGAAAAAGACCCACCGATCTAATCCAAGGCTGAGCAGACCTCACCAACACCCCATGAGCTTGCAACCACTGGACCACTTCCTCTCTAGTAGCACCAATCTGATCGGGAGGGGGGATGGGCATTACCTCAGCAAGCATGAATTCCTCATGGCGGCGCACAAGTGGGGTATGTGGCGTCACATAGGTCCGAGGCAAACGAGCATCACCGCCGTCCACAATGTGATGGCCAGCCGGCACATACAACAAGGGGTCGAGAGGGAAGTTGGCCATCGGAGAGGAACAACCCGGGCTGGAAGCAGATGGCAAGAACTCCGGCGGAGGAGGGGTCTCAGGCGGCGCGGTCGAAGGCATTTTGGGACCAGGACTGATGGAACAGGGCGAAGCAGTAAATGCGGAAGTGCAAGAGGAGTCCAAGTTTGGTAAAAGCTGTGTCAGAGAGATATTCCTGGTGGGAGCTGAGCGATCCTCGGAAGTTGCAACGTTACCGGGTTTTGGTTTCCAAACCATACCCAAAATGCTTGCAAACTTGTTGCAATCCTTTTTACCATGCCCCATCCGCAGACAAGAGGTACAACGCAATTTAGACGTGCACGCCGCAGCAAAATGACCCTTAGACAAGCAAATCTGACACGTTAAAATTTCATCCACCATGCCCGCAACCAAATTATCAAAATCTTCGTCTGCTTGCTGAGAAGATGGAATGGAAGGCCCAGAAGATAGCACCGGCTCCACCTGGACCGTGGACCGTGAAGATGACGGCCCAACATGGGATGGCACGTCCACATTCGGAGAGCCAAAATTTCCGCCCGAGATAGACGGCGACCCATTCGCAGCTGGTTGAAGATCCCTAACCGTTCCAAAAGAAATGGAGGGGGTAGTTGTCGTCCACCGGAGCTCAGCCGGCGGCGAAGGGTGGATGACCACTCGTTCATGCGCAGGAAGCGTGTACCCCGCATCCTCAATAGTTTGAATGCAAGTTTGCGTGGCCGGATAACGATAACCACGACAAGCAGGATAATTCTGGAACTGTGAAAAAGAAAGCTTCTTGGCAGGGGCCTTATGGTTGCCTCTTTATTGCATAAGATGTAAGCGCCATATAATTGCTTTACTTTATCGCTATGCGATAGCAATAGTTGCAAAAGCAATAGTTGGCGAGACGTCCATGTGATGACACGTTGATAGAGATCAAGATGATGGAGATCGTGGTGTCATGCCGGTGACGATGGAGATCATGACGATGCTTTAGGAGATGGAGATCAAAGGCACAAGATGATGATGGACATATCATGTCACATATTTTGATTGCATGTGATGTTTATCTTTTATGCATCTTATTTTGCTTAGTACGACGGTAGCATTATGAGATGATCCCTTACTAAAAATTTCAAGGTATAAGTGTTCTCCCTGAGTATGCACTGTTGCGACAGTTCTTCGTGCTGAGGCACCACGTGATGATCGGGTGTGATAAGCTCTACGTTCACATACAATGGGTGCAAGCCAATTTTGCACATGTAGAATACTCGGGTTAAACTTGACGAGCCTAGCATATGCAGATATGGCCTCAGAACACTGAGATCGAAAGATCGAACGTGAATCATATAGTAGATATGATCAACATAGTGATGTTCACCATTGAAAACTACTCCATCTCACGTGATGGTCGGACATGGTTTAGTTGATATGGATCACGTGATCATTTAGATGACTAGAGGGATGTCTATCTAAGTGGGAGTTCTTAAGTAATATGATTAATTTAACTTTAATTTATCATGAACTTAGTCTTGACAGTATTTGCAAATTATGTTGTAGATCAATAGCTCGTGATGTAGCTCCCCGTTTATTTTTTATATGTTCCTAGAGAAAAATAAGTTGAAGATGATAGTAGAAATGATGCGGACTTGGTCCATGATCTGAGGATTGTCCTCATTGCTGCACAGAAGAATTATGTCCTTGATGCACCGCTAGGTGACAGACCTATTGCAGGAACAGATGCAGACGTTATGAACGTTTGACAAAGCTCGGTATGATGACTACTTGATAGTTTAGTGCACCATACTTTACGGCTTAGAACCAGGACTTCAAAAACGTTTTGAACGCCACGGAGAATATGAGATGTTCCAAGAGATGAAATTGGTATTTCAGTCTCATTCCCAAGTCGAGAGGCATGCGACCTCTGACAAGTACTTGCTTACAAGATGGAGGAGAATAGTTCAACCAGTGAGCATCTGGTCAGAATGTCTGAGTACTACAATCACTTGAATCAAGTGGGATTTAATCTTCCAGATAAGATAGTGGTTGACAGAGTTCTCTAGTCACTATCACCAAGTTACTAGAACTTCTTGATGAACTATAATATGCAAGGGATAACAGAAACAATTCCCAAACTCTTCGTGATGCTGAAATCGACGAAGGTAGAAATCAAGAAAAAGCATCAAGTGTTGATGGTTGACAAGACCACTAGTTTAAAGTAAAAGGGCAAGGGAAAGAAAGGGAACTTCAAGAAGAATGGCAAGCAAGTTGCCACTTCCATGAAGAAGCCCAAAGCTAGACCCAAGCCTGAAACTGGGTGCTTCTACTGCAAAGGAAATGGTCACTGGAAGTGGAACTGCCCTGGATACTTGGCGGATAAGAAGGATGGCAAAGTGAACAAAGGTATATTTGATATACATGTTATTGATGAGTAATTTACTAGTGTTTATGGCAACCCCTCGGTATTTGATACTGGTTCAGTCGCTAAGATTAGTAACTCAAAATGGGAGTTGCAAAATAAACAGAGACTAGTTAAGGGTGAGGTGACGATGTGTGTTGGAAGTGATTCCAAGGTTGATAAGATCACCATCGCACACTCCCTTTACCTTCAAGATTAGTGTTGAACCTAAAATAAATGTTATTTGGTGTTTGTGTTGATCATGAATATGATTGGATCATGTTTATTGCAATATGGTTATTCATTTAAGTCAGAGAATAGTTGTTCTGTTTATATGAATAAAACCTTCTATGGTCATACACCCAATGTGAATGGTTTATTGAATCCCGATCGTAGTGATACACATATTCATAATATTGATGCCAAAAGATGCAAAGTTGATAATGATAGTACAACATATTTGTGGCACTGCCGTTTAGGTCATATTGGTGTAAAGCGCATGAAGAAACTCCATGCTGATGGGCTTTTTGGAATCACTTGATTGTGAATCACTTGATGCTTGTGAACCATGCCTCATAGGCAAGATGACTAAGACTCCGTTCTCCGAAACTATGGAGCGAGCAACAGACTTGTTGGAAATAATACATACTGATGTATGCGGTCCGATGAGTGTTGAGGCTCGCGGCGGGTATCGTTATTTTCCGACCTTCACAAATGATTTGAGCAGATATGGGTATATCTACTTGATGAAACATAAGTCTGAAACATTTGAAAAGTTCAAAGAATATCAGAGTGAAGTGGGGAATCATCGTAACAAGAAAATAAAGTTTCTATGATCTGATCGCAGAGGCGAATATTTGAGTTATGAGTTTGGCCTTCAATTAAAACAATGTGGAATAGTTTCACAAACTCATGCCACCTGGAACACCACAGCAAAAAGTGTGTCCGAACGACATAACCGTACTTTATTGGATATAGTGCAATCTATGACGTCTCTTACCGATTTGCCATTATCGTTTTGGGGTTATGCATTAGAGACAGCTACATTCACTTTAAATAGGGCACTGTCTAAATCCGTTGAGACAACACCGTATGAACTATGGTTTGGCAAGAAACCAAAGCTGTCGTTTCTTAAAGTTTGGGGTTGCGATGCTTATGTGAAAAGTTTCAAACTGATAAGCTCGAACCCAAATCGGAGAAGTGCGTCTTCATAGGATACCCAAAATGTTGGGTACACCTTCTATCACAGATCCAAAGGCAAGATCTTTGTTGCTAAAAATGGATCCTTTCTAGAGGAGTTTCTCTTGAAAGAAGTGAGTGGAAGGAAAGTAGAACTTGATGAGGTAATAGTACCTGCTCCCGAATTGGAAAGAAGTTCATCATAGAAATCAGTTCTAGTGATGCCTACACCAATTAGTGAGGAAGTTCATGATGATGATCATGAAACATCAGGTCAAGTTACTACTGAACCTCGTAGGTCAGCCAGAGTAAGGTCCGCACCAGAGTGGTACGGTAATCCTGTTCTGGAGGTCATGTTACTTGACCATGACGAACCTACGAACTATGAGGAAGCGATGATGAGCCCAGATTCCGCGAAATGGCTTGAGGCCATGAAATCTGAGATGGGATCCATGTATGAGAACAAAGTGTAGACTTTGATTGACTTCCCGATGATCGGTGAGCCATTGAGAATAAATGGATCTTCAAGAGGAAGACGGACGCTGATGGTAGTGTTACTATCTATAAAGCTCAAATTGTCGAAAAAAAGGTTTTCGACAAATTCAAGGTGTTGAATACGATGACACTTTCTCACTCGTATCGATGCTTAAGTCTGTCTGAATCATGTTAGCAATTGCTGCATTTTATGATTATGAAATTTGGCAAATGGATGTCAAACTGCATTCCTTAATGGATATCTTAAAGAAGAGTTGTATATGATGCAACCAGAAGGTCTTGTCGATCCAAAATGTGCTAACAAAGTGTGCAAGCTCTAGCGATCCATTTATGGACTGGTGCAAGCCTCCCGGAGTTGGAATATACGCTTTGATAGTGTGATCAAAGCATATGGTTTTATACAGACTTTTGGAGAAGCCTGTATTTACAAGAAAGTGAGTGGGAGCTCTATAGCATTTCTGATATTATATGTGGATGACATATTGTTGATCGGAAATGATGTAGAATTTTCTGGAAAGCATAAAGGAGTGTTTGAAAGGAGTTTTTCAAAGAAAGTCCTCAGTGAAGCTACTTACATATTAAGCATCAATATCTATAGAGATAGATCAAGATGCTTGATAAGTTTTTTCAATGAGTACATACCTTGGCAAGTCTTTGAAGTAGTTCAAAATGGAACAGTCAAATAAGGAGTTCTTGCTTGTGTTGCAAGGTGTGAAGTTGAGTAAGACTCAAGCCCAACCACGGCAGAAGATACAGAGAGAATGAAAGTCATTCCCTATGCCTCAGCCATAGGTTCTATAAAGTATGCCATGCTATGTCCCAGACCTATTGTATACCCTGCCCTGAGTTTGGTAAGGGAGTACAATAGTGATCTAGGAGTAGATCACTGGACATTGGTCAAAATTATCCTTAGAGGACTAAGGAAATATTTCCCGGTTTGATGAGTTGATCAAAGCATATAGTTTTATACAGACTTGCGGTGAAGCCTGTATTTACAAGAAAGTGAGTGGGAGCACTACAGCCTTTCTGATAAGTAGCAGCCCGCATGATAAGACATAAATGCCCTTCAATGATATGACCGTTAGGTGGGTAGATATTTTGGGACAGCTGGCGCATAGCACAGCAACGGTCGGGAATTTGAGGTTCAAATTCCTCAGGGCTATCCGCACTGGCGAATTCCTAACTCCTCAGTTAGAACAAATTCCTCAGAGACCAGAAGAACTTCGTCTCTGTCACTGAAGAATATGACTTAACTGTATGAGATTTCCAATGGCTTCACTCGAAGGGATTGGTAGGTGTAGGATTTTGAGTTGAGCATCACATGGAAATTTTTCCTTAGTATTTCCTCGACCCCCTTTAATAGTACGGTGTTTCCTATGACTCAAGAAAGAGAAAATGAAACTACGAAAACAAAAGTCTTCATGCTTCATATTCCTCAAATGAATACCAAGTCTTCAAGGTCACACCAATTTCTTCACTTTCAAAGTCTTCAGAAATCCAAAGTCTTCAGTCAAAGAACTTCATTTTTAGGGGTCGACTTTCTCTGTAATTATCAAACTCCTCGTAGACTTATAGATCTGTGTACACTCACAAACGCATTAGTCCCTTAATCTATAAGTCTTCAATGCACCAAAATCACTAAGGGGCACTAGATGCACTTACAATCTCCCCCTTTTTGGTGATCGATGACAATATAGGTTAAGTTTTCAACGGGGATAAACATATGAAGTGTAAATACTGATATTGAGGAATTTGGTTGCAAGATATAGAAGAACTCCCCCTGAAGATGTGCATAGTGAGGAATTTGCTTTTGAAGCAATGCACACTTGAAGAGTTGAATCATGGAGATCTCCCCCTATATCTTATAATTCATACACGCATTTGACATAATATATGAAGAATTTGAAATGCATGATGAAATATGGTGACTGATGTAATTCAGCATGCGTGTAATTACATTAACGAGGAATAAGCATGCAGAAGAAACAACAAAAGTATCAGGTCACCATAGAGTATAAGTTTACAACACGATCCAGCAAAGTCTTCAAAAGAACGAGAGTTGCAACTTAAAAAAAGCCCATATAAGATAGACCCGCTTGAAGACTAACTCAAATTTCTCCCCCTTTGTCATCAAATGACCAAAAGGGTCGAAAATGAGGACTAACGCCCCTGAAGAATATCAAGGGGATGAAGGAGCGTCAGCGTTGTTGGGTCGGTTGTTGGAGTAGGGCCTGCCGCAGTGTCGTCCAAATCTTCATGTTCATCAGTGTCACGTGATGAAGAATAGGAGCTGGCCACCAAGGAGGGAACCTTGACCTTCTTGTACTTCTTCGGAGGAGGTGCAACCCAGTCAAGATCGTCCTTGAGACCCATTGTCTTCAGATCTTCTTCACTATAGACTTGAGACAGAACAACCCAGGTGCGGTTGAGGATTTCATGAATGTAGTAGTGGTTTTTCTTCACTGCATTGTGGGTAGCAGTCATGTTGTGAAGAATTGAACCAAACTGACGCTTGACCCATTTATGATTGCAATCAACCTTCTGGTGAAGACTGAGGAGAAGCTCACGGTCAGTCATCACCCTGGGTGCTGTGCCTTGAGGATTTTTCTTGGGTGCGTTGGCGGCAGAGTCATGGGTGGCAAAGTCATCATTGGTGCAGTAGGATGCAGCCTTGTGAAATTGTCCATCCAATGGACGAATGGCTTCATCAATTACAGCAGTAGCCTTGCCCTTTTCATCAGCTGAGGAAAATGTCCGTTTGAGGACTTCAATTGGGGGCAAGTAGCTGCAATGGTTCAGTGTATCAGCTTTATAGTTGAGTGAAGACCTTCCTGATGAATCTCATAATCCAAGGTGCATAAGGCTTCAACTCAAATGGTGACATGGCGACATTAGCCAGAGTCCTCATGAAGAAATCATGGAAGTTCATGGGAATGCCATGAATGATATTGAAAAGCAGATTCTTCATGATACCAACGACTTCTTCTTCATTTGAGTCATGGCCCTTGATTGGACTCAATGTCTTCGTCAGAATGCGATAGACAGTCCAAGGCACATACAGCAATTCCTTCACAAGGAATTTTGTTCTTGAGGTCTGACCTGGCTTCAAAGGTTTCATCAGCACTTGCATGTAGAGATCGGTTAGCTCAGGTTCATTGTAGACGCAACAAGCACCTTCAAGGGGCGGACTGAGAGGTAAGGCACGAAGCACTTCAGTAGCCGGTGCCTTGTAGTGAGTGTTTTCAGACATCCAGTCCAGCACCCATGAATTCACATCTTCAGAATTTCCGGTGATGTGCAGCGTTGCATAGAATTGAAGAGTAAGTTCTTCATTCCAATCACAGATGTCAATGCAGAAATTTAACAGTCCAACGTCGTGAAGAACACTGAGGACTGGCTCGAAGCACGGCGGAGATTCCATGTCCACTTGAGGAATGTGCTCATGATCGAAGACTTTGTCTTTGTCGAACAGCACTGAGGAATAGAAATTTGCCTGGCTGGCAGTCCAGAAACGCCTCTTCCTTATGCAAGCAGAGTCATAAGGGTTGTAATCAGTGAAGAATACATGCTCGCCAAAGAAGGCATCAGTCTTGAATTTCTGCTTCCTGGAGAATGGATCCTTTGGTTTGGGCACAGGAGTGTCAGTGAGTTGCATCACAACCTCAGGAATCGCAATTTGAGGTTCTTCAGGCTGAGGAATTTCTGGTTCCTCTTCAGTGGCAGCCTGGCTCTTGAATTCTTCATTTCAGTTTCTTCAGCACTAGCGGCTGGAATGTCTTCATGAGCTTCATCAGATCCCATTTGAACTGTAGTTACTGGGGACTGAGGAATTTGCTGCAGTGGAGTGAAGAGTGGAGAATTGGGATGCTGACTTTGCCAAAAGTCATCATTCATCACAGGTGTGGTACAGCCAATGTCCACATCTTCATCTTCAATTTATTCAACGCCGGCCTCTTCAGCAGTAAACTGAGGCACAGGCGAGGAAACAACTGGGGTTGAAGGGATTTCATCCACTTCAATTTCTTCATCCATCTGCTCTGACGTAGCAGCAGAAGGAGTTTCTTCATCAGATCCGCTAGGGATCACATATTCTTCATCAAAAGGAACAAGGTCCTTTGATGGCATGGTTGAGATTGGAACAGCATCAATCGGGTTTGCAAAAGAGCTGGTCATAGGCTTCATTTTCTTCGGAGCAGAAGAATCTGAAGAAGTTGAGGCTTTCCTTTTCTTCACTGCTGCACGCTCTGCAGCCTTGGTCTTCTTCACATCTGATGCAGATGGAAGGATTGGAGTTGGAGTAGGCGCAGGTGGAGCAGAGGAATTTGGTGCAGTTTCTTCAGGCACAACTGATGTTGTTGCCCTGACATCTTCATTTTCTTCAGGCGCACCACAAGTGGGTGCCCTGGGAATTTCATCAGCGGCTAGAATGCAGTCATCAGCCCTGGAACTCACATTGTCTTCTGCAGCCTGATTGTCATCAGCGGTGCTGGCATGTTCTTCAGTTGGCTGAGCAGATGCTTCAGCTGGAGTGACTTCAATATGCACAGGGGCAGCAACATTTGAAGTGAGTGTCTTCATCAGATTGACGAACCTGACCTTGGCTCCTTTCCAATCAGCATAGTAAGCGTTGAAATCATCGCTGAGGACTTTGATTTCAGACTGGAGCTTTACAAGTTCATCAGTTGTCATAGAGACAACGTTGTTCTTCAGGAACTTCTCCTTCCTGTACTGTGCTTTCTTGAGTTGCCTGGCCTTATCATATTTCCATTTTTCTTCACTGATGAAATGGGTCAGCATGTGACTTTGGCCAGGTGTCAACTTGAAATCAGGCATAGGAGTGTTTGGGTCCTTATGCGAGAGATCAATATAGTCAAGGATCAGCTTTGGATCCAAAAGCAGTGGCACTTCTGTGCCCTTGGCTCTAGCGGCCCTGACTTGCCTGTCTCTGATGATCTCAGCAAGTTCTTCATCATCAGCTTCGTCTTCTTCAGATGGCACTTGGAAGGCGACCTGCTTCTTGTGAGGACTTGGGCGAGAGCCTCGTCCAGCAGTGGTCTTTGTCTTCAGCAGAGAGGGTCCTGTTGAAGAATTAGGTGCAGCTAAGGAACTAGCTGAAGCTCCTGGGGCAATGGAGATGCATGTGGTCCTTTGGCACGTGGCAAGATGCACAGGTGCTGAGGATTTTGTTGGAGCAGCTGAGGACTTTGGAGGAGCTGGAGCGGCTTGAGGAATTGGCCGTGAGGGCTTGGCTGAGGAAATTGGCCGCGAGGGCATTGAAGACGAGGCACTTGGCTTGTGTGGAGGCTTCTTTGCCATGGATTTCTTCGGCCTTACAGAGGCCTCAGCAGCAGCAGCAGTGGAATCTTCGTTGAATTTCCTCACTGCATCTTTAGCCTGTTTGGCCAACTTGGCCTGGCGCTTGGCCCATTCTTCAGGAAATTCCTCACCGCGCTTGATGCTAGTGGGATCTGCCTCTTGGCCAGGTGCCAATGGAGGTCTTGAGCATGGAGGACTAACAGCGAATTTCTTCATGTATTTTGGAGTCACATACCTGTACTCCCTCCACTCTTTTGCCCATCTTCTTTCTATCCTCTGAATGCGCACCTTGCGCTGATTTTTATCTTCCTCAGGGGGTGTGCAGTACCCAGCATAAATGTCCTCAGGGATTTCAAAGGCAGTATTGACCTCAGGCCTCTTTCCTCCTTTCTGTGGCCTCTTTTCATTAGCCATTTTCTACAGTTGAGGAATTTTAACAATTGAACTCTCTGAAGAAGTATGCAACTTTTCTTCAATGAACGCTGCAAATGAGTTAAGTTGATGAGAACCTAGTGATTCAGCAGCGGACATGAGTACCTGTGAACAGAGTATAGTTGCGAGGAATTTGGAGAGGTCATATGCGTTCTCAGAAGGTTTTTCAAAAAGAACAAGTTTGAGGAATTTGGCCAGATGAGTCTTGAAGAATTTCGCAAAGCGTTCTTTGTCTTAGGTTCCAGAGTTTTATAGATCGAAGATCCACACAATTGAGGAATCTTGAAGAAAAATGATGCTTAGAGAAACGAATCAAGAACAGATGACATGTGAGGTGTTTAGTGTGTGAGGATTTGAAGAAAAAACACCTTTGAAGATTTTGTAGTAAACATTTGAATCAAAGTGGGCAGTAAAAGTAACTTTTAATTACCCTGAACGAAGAACACGACGAACTGGGATGTGGAGAGGTGAAGCTCGTCTGTGCAGATCTTCCACGCCCTAACTTGGCGGAGGAAGACGGCTACGGCGGCGGCGGAGTGAAGAATTCCGCGGCCGGCGTGAGTACGGCGGCGACGAGGTCGAGGCAGTGAAGCTCTTCCTCACCGGCGACGATGATGTAGCGGCGGTGCTAGGGTTTGAGAAGCTCGAGCGGGAGAGAGGTCGAGCGGAGTAAAAGAAGTGAGGAAGGGGAGAGGGGGTATTTATAGCCACGGTGAAAAACGGTTCGCCCGAAGATTTTGGACGAACGTGCCCCTAACCCTTCTCATTCGCATGACATGTGTCACCCACGTACTGAGAAGTGGAGATCGTGTTAGATCATGGGTGAATAGATAAGTATATCGTGGGAAGCGGAACGGTTTGAGCGGCAAAGCCGAAATTTTTGGATAAGATAAGTTAAAAGTTCTGTTCGCAAATTCTTCAGCTGACAAGGACACAGTGAAGATTTTGAACGAGTTTCAAATAGAGCGCACATGAAGAATTTGTGAATAGATTGGGTTGAGTATAGCATAGAGGGGGAAGGGTCCGATCACATTCACTTAGCAGAAAAACCAAACTTGAAGAATTAGCCATAAGTGAATGTTGTAGAGGACATAAACTCATATATATATATATATATATATATATATATATATATAGCCAATGAAGAAAAACGACGGAAACAGTGAAGATTTTGCAAAGTTGAAGAATATGAACAACTGAGGAATTTCAAAACTGAGGAAAAACTCAAATTGAAGATTTTCAACTTTTGTGGTGGCGTGACCCACCGTATAAGAATGATGATTTCAGACACTGCGTACAATTGTCGTAGGGTTCTGAGAATCAAATTCTTCATTAATTTCTTCACACTTAGAGTGTTATTCTTCATTGATTGAAGAAAAACGTTTCTTCATGTGTTGCACATCTACGTCATCAATTTTGCAGAAGTGTTAGGATGAGTGTCCTTTTCAAAGAACATTCGAAGATTCTAAGATATTTAGCTCACACTGCAACTTGCTAAATCTCTTCTCATCCAAGGGCTTTGTGAAGATATCGGCTAGTTGTTCTTCAGTCTTCACATGCTCAATAGAAATGTCGCCCTTCAACACATGATCGCAAAGAAAATGATGACGAATCTGAATGTGCTTTGTCTTCGAGTGCTGAACTGGGTTGTGAGCAATCTTGATGGCACTCTCATTGTCAAAGAAGAGAGGCACATTCTTCACGTTGATGCCGTAGTCCTTGAGAGTTTGCTTCATCCACAGAAATTGAGCACAGCAAGAACCAGCAGCAATGTACTCAGCTTCAGCAGTAGACAGTGATACGCAGTTCTGCTTCTTCGAGGACCAACAGACCAAAGATCGTCCGAGGAAATGACATGTACCAGATGTTGACTTGCGATCCACACGATCACCAGCATAGTCAGAGTCAGAATATCCAACGAGATCAAAAGCCGAGCCCTTGGGGTACCATAATCCTAGTGTTGGTGTGTGAGCTAGATATCGAAGAATATGCTTCACAGCCTTATGGTGTGATTCCTTCGGTGTAGCTTGAAATCGGGCACACATGCAAACACTAAGCATAATATCTGGCCTAGATGCACATAAGTACAATAAAGAACCAATCATGGAGCGGTATACCTTTTGACCGAAGTCAATACCATTTTCATCAGTGCACAGATGGCCATTTGTGGGCATAGGAATTTTGACGCCTTTGCAATCTTGCTTGCCGAATTTCCTCAGTACATCCTTGAGGTATTTCTCCTGAGATATGAATATGCCATTGCGCTGTTGACGAATTTGAAGACCTAAGAAGAATTTCAACTCTCCCATCATAGACATTTGATATTCTTCACTCATCATATAGGCAAATTCATCACTATAACGTTGGTCAGTACAGCCAAAGATGATATCATCAACATATATTTGGCATACAAACAATTCATCATCATATGATTTAGTGAAAAGAGTAGGGTCGAGTGAACCGGGTTTGAAGCCTTTCTTCATGAGGAATTCCTTCAAAGTATCATACCATGCCCGAGGGGCCTGCTTGAGGCCATAGAGGGCCTTATTTAGTCTGAAGACTTTGTCAGGATTCTTAGGATCTTCAAAACCTGGGGGTTGAGCAACATATACTTCTTCCTCAAGCTTACCATTGAGGAATGCACTTTTCACATCCATTTGATATAAAGTGATATCATGATGGTTAGCATAAGCAAGTAATATGCAAATAGCTTCAAGTCTAGCAACAGGTGCAAAAGTTTCATCGAAATCAATTCCTTCAACTTGTGTGTAGCCTTGAGCTACTAGCCGTGCCTTATTCCTCACCACAAGGCCATTTTCATCTTGCTTGTTGCGGTAGATCCACTTTGTGCCAATGATATTGTGTTTGCGAGGATCTGGACGATTGACCAGTTCCCAAACGTTGTTGAGCTCGAACTGATGTAATTCTCCTTGCATGGCCTGAATCCACTCAGGCTCCAGAAATGCTTCATCTAACTTAGTGGGCTCTGAGATAGAGACAAAAGCATAGTGCCCACAAAAGTTAGATAAAGGTGAAGCTTTTGAGCATGTGAGAGGACCTGGTGCTTCAATGTCATCGATGATCTTCTCAACTTGCACTTCTTTTGCAACGCGAGGATGAGTAGGTTGTCGTCGAGGAATTTGATCAGCATTTTCTTCAGCACCATTTTCTTCAGCAACTTCTTCAGGTGCATTAGCTCGACGTTCTTCATGTTCTGGAATGAATTCTTCAGCAGATTCTTTGGTAGGAATGACATCCTCAATGGCCTTGAACTTGATAGTTTCCTCAGGTGCTGGTTCATCTATCACAGAGGGTAGGTGCTCTCTTTGCGAGCCATTAGTTTCATCGAACCGCACATCTACAGTTTCAACAACCTTGTGAAGAACGGTGTTGAAGACTCTGTAGGTGTGCGAGTCCTTTCCGTAACCAAGCATACAACCTTCATGTGCTTTCGGTGCAAATTTAGCATTGTGATGAGGATCTCTAATCCAACATTTAGCACCGAAGACTTTGAAATAACTCACATTGGGTTTCTTGTCAGTGAGGAGTTCATAGGCAGTCTTCTTGAAGAATTTGTGAAGATATACCCTGTTGATGATGTGGCACACAGTATAAATTGCCTCAATCCAGAAGTGACGAGGCGTCTTGTACTCATCAAGCATAGTGCGAGCCATCTCAACAAGAGTTCTGTTCTTGCGCTCCACGACGCCATTTTGCTGAGGAGTGTAAGGAGTAGATAACTCATGAGTAATACCAGGTTCATCAAGATAGTCATCAAGACCAGAATTCTTGAACTCAGTTCCATTGTCACTTCTGATGTGCTTGATCTTCACACCAAAGTTGGTTGAAGCCCTCGAGGAAAATCGTTTGAAGACTTCCTGCACATCATGTTTGTAAGTAACAATGTGTACCCATGTGTAACGAGAGTAATCATCAACAATAACAAGCCCATAGAGAGATGCGTCATTTGTGACAGCTGAGTAATGGTTAGGACCAAAGAGGTCCATGTGAAGCAATTCGAATGGTCGAGTAGTGGTCATGATAGTCTTCGCTGGATGCTTAGCCCTGGTCATCTTTCCAGCTTCACAAGCTCCACACAAGTGATCCTTGAGGAATTTGACATTCTCAATGCCAATGACATGCTTCTTCTTCGCAAGCGTGTGCAAATTCCTCATGCCTGCATGACCAAGTCGTCGATGCCATAGCCATCCTTCTGAAGCTTTTGCAAGTAGGCACACGGCTGGTTGCGGTCCTGTAGAGAAATCAACAATATACAAGTCCCCTCTCCTAAAGCCTTCGAAGACTTTGGAATTGTCAGCTTCCATAACCACAACACAACGATACTTGCCAAAGACAACTACCATATCAAGATCACAAAGCATTGAGACAGACATGAGGTTGTATCCTAAGGACCCGACAAGCATGACTTTGTCCATGTGTCGATCCTTTGTGATCGCAACCTTACCTAGACCCAATACCTGACTTTTGCCTTTGTCAGCGAAGATGCTATGCTTCAGATGCGATGGTGATAAGGGAGCATCAACCAATAGATTCTTGTCACCAGTCATGTGATTTGTACATCCACTATCGAGGACCCACTCAGTGGCTTTGGGTTGATCGTCCTGCAGATGAATTAGTGCAGCTTACGAACTTCATATACTTCATCAGTGAAGAATATGACATCAATTCATCAGATCAATTTTATCAGGCAATAGAACAGATAAAGCAGTACGAGGACGTGAGAAATGAAAGTTCATTTCTTCATGATTAGCATGCGTCCTTTCAGGCACCTTTTAGGTCTCCAGCAAATTCTTCAGACGTTCAAGTACGTCTGGAGACCTGACCCTGCAGAAGAGATTAGTTCTTTTTCTTCACCACCCACATCTGAAGGGGTGGCAAAGAGTTCATCACTCTGCGAGCTCCATATGAGAAAGGTGGCATAGCAGCCAATCCGTTTCGTTTCACATAAGAGAAGTTAGGGTAAGCATATGAATAAGCAGAGAAATTCTTCGAGGACTTATGAACATAATGATTTGAAGAATAATGCTCATATTCATAGCCCTTAGCTCCTCCCTACGAAACAGAGTTGTTAGCACGATGATGTTCATATGAGGACTTTGATCCTCTTGAGGAATTTGATCCATGTGAGGAATTTTGTCCGTATGAGGACTTGGATCCATATGAAGAATTTGATCTGGGGTTCCTATTCCTCACAGGTGGTGTCATGAGGACATTCACCTGAAGACTTTCAAGGCATCTTTTGGGAACCCAGATTTTCTTCATAGGAGAACCGTTCCTGCAGTTAGTGCCAACATATCTAGCAAATACTTCACCATTCTGATTTTTGAACAGTTCATAGTTGGAGTCAAATGACTCATCAGAAGAATGAGGAGATTCACATGTAAAGCCAGATAAGTTAGATGGATCAACTGGAGGTCCCTTTGCAGCAACCCATGAGGTTTTGGGGTACTGCTCAGGCTTCCAATATGTACCATCAGCATTGAGTTTTCTCTCAAAGGCAATACCCTCTTTCCTAGGGTTTCTGTTTAGGATCTGCTTTTTAAGCACATCACAAAGAGTCTGATGCCCTTTGAGACTTTTGTACATGCCTGTCATGTACAATTCCTTCAGCCCTGCATCGTTAGTGATACTAGCAATGTCCTCAGATGAGGAATTAATGATTGCAGAGATAGTTGAGGAATTTGTAGCATTAGAAGCATTTGAACATTCAGGTGAAGAATTAGCAGATTCACGTTCAATGCATTTCAAACATGGAGGAACAAATTCTTCCTGAGCAGCGCTGATTTGTTGAGCAAGTAATGAATCGCGCTCCTTCTGAAGATCTTCATAACTCACTCTTAGCTTCTCTAGATCTTGCTTTCTTTGAAGAAATTCATAAGAAAGCTTCTCATGATCAGATAAGAGAGTGTTATGTTGATCTTGAAGGGTGTCATACTTAGTATGAAGCCTCTAAAGACTTTTAGCCAAAGCTTTTGACTGATCCATTTCTTCACCCAACATATCATCACTTTTGTCTAGCATGTTTTGAACCTTTTCAAGGGCCCTTTGTTGTTTCACAGCAATCTTAGCAAGTTTAGAATAGCTGGGCTTAAGGTTTTCATCAGATTCATTCTCACATGATTCAGAGGAGGTATATTTGGGTACCTTGGCACCCTTTGCCAGGAAGCAATAGGTGGGAGCGTAGTCATCATTGCCTTCATCAGCCTGTTGGTGAGGTCATTTTCTTCAGTGTTGAAGATAGACTTGCTGACGAATGCAGTAGCGAGGGCTAGGCTCGCCACACCGGATTCGGAATCCTCAGATGCCTCCTCTTCCTCATTTTCTTCAGATTCAGCCTCAGAGTCCATTTCCTTGCCAATGAATGCCCGAGCCTTCTTGGAGCTGCTATTCTTGTGAGATGAAGACTTTGAGGATTTTGATGGTGAAGATTTTGAGGATTTCTTTTTTTTCTTCGTATCATCAGAACTGTAATCCTTGTATTTCTTCTTCTTTGATTCCTTTTCCCACTGAGGATAATCTTGAATATAGTTTCCTGGTTTCTTGCATTTGTGACAAAGCCTCTTCTTGTAGTCACTGGATGAGGAATCATTGCTCCTTGAGGGTCTTCCAAAGCGACCACGTCTTGAGAGCTTCTGGAATTTCTTCACAAGCAGTGCTAGATCATGGCTCAGTTCTTCAGGATCACCAAGACTGCTTTCAGAGTCTTCATCTTCAGACTCAGAAACTGCCTTGGCCTTCAGTGCACGTGATCTGCCATAGCTCGAACCATAGAGATCTCTCTTTTCAGCAAGCTGGAACTCATGAGTGTTTAGCCTCTCGAGGATATCAGCACTCTCTTGTATCATCAATGCCAGAGTATCAAATGAGGAATCAAGCGATCTCAGCAGTTTCTTCACCACCTCGTGGTCGGTGATGTCAGTGGCACCAAGTGCTTGAAGCTCATTTGAGATGTCAGTGAGGCGATCGAAGGTTTGTTGAACATTCTCATTGTCGAGTCTTTTGAAGGAGTTGAAGAGATTGCAAAGAACATCAACTCGAGAGTCACGCTGTGTTGAGACTCCTTCATTTACTTTGGACAGCCTATCCCAGATAAGCTTAGCAGTTTCCAAACCACTCACTCTTCCATACTGTCCTTTGCTCAGATGGCCACATATGATATTCTTCGCTTGAGAATCGAGTTGCTTGAATCTCTTCACATCAGCAGCGTTCAGTGAGGGTGAGACAGAGGGAACACCATTTTCCACAACATACCAGAGATCGTTATCAATTGCCTCAAGATGCATTCGCATCTTATTCTTCCAGTAGGGGTAGTCCGTCCCATCGAAGGTAGGACACCCAGCAGAGACCTTGATCATACCTGCGGTCGACATAACTAAAACTCCAGGCGATTAAACCAAAATCACACAGAACAAGGGAGTACCTTGCTTTGATACCAATTGAAAGTGCGTTATATCGACTAGAGGGGGGTGAATAGGCGATTTTTATAAATTCTTCACTGAGGAATTTGTGGGTGAGGAAATTCCTTAGCGAAGAACTACTTGCAGCGGAATAAGTACTCAAAAGTATGCATAGCAGAACACAAGCATAGTCATCATGATGAAATGAAAACAAGCACAGAGTACAGAAAGCGTAAACACATGATAACACAGGATGAAGACAATCAGACCGAGGAAATTAAACTGAGGAAATTGAGAAAGTCTTCAGTCAAAGTCTTCAAACACAGATATGAACAATTGCACAACACAGGAATGAGGAAATGAAAGAGTTGAGGAAATAGAACCAGTTGGCTTGGTGAAGACAATGATTTGGTAGACCAGTTCCAACTGCTGTCTCAGTTGTACGTCTGGTTGGAGCGGCTAGGTATTTAAACCTGAGGACACCCGGTCCCGGACACACAGTCCTCACCGTATTCTCCTTGAACTAAGGTCACACAGACCTCGTCCAAGCACTCGTGGTAAGTCTTTAGGTGACTTCCAAACCTTCACAAACTAGGTCACTCGGCGATCCACAATTTCCTCTTGGATGCTCTAGACCATGACGCCTAACCGTCTGGAAGAAGCACAGTCTTCAAAGGTAACAAGCATCGGATCCACGCAGGATCAATCTCTTCAGTGATGCTCAATCACTTTGGGTTTGTAGGTGTTTGGGTTTGGGGTTTTTCCTCACTTGATGATTTTCGCTCAAAGTCCTCGGAGGATGGGATGCTCTCAATTGACAAGTGTCACTTTCTCTCGGAGCAGCCAACCAGCTAGTGGTTGTAGGGGGCGGCTATTTATAGCCTAGGGAGCAGCCCGCATGATAAGACATAAATGCCCTTCAATGATATGGCCGTTAGGTGGGTAGATATTTTGGGACAGCTGGCGCATAGCACAGCAACGGTCGGAAATTTGAGGTTCAAATTCCTCAGGGCTATCATGTTCCTCACTGTGTAGGCAATCCGCACTAGCGAATTCTTAACTCCTCAGTCAGAACAAATTCCTCATAGACCAGAAGAACTTCGTCTCTATCACTGAAGAATATGACTGAACTGTATGAGATTTCCAATGGCTTCACTCGAAGGGATTGGTAGGTGTAGGATTTTGAGTTGAGCATCACATGGAAATTTTTCCTTAGTATTTCCTCGACCCCCTTTAACAGTACGGTGTTTCCTATGACTCAAGAAAGAGAAAATGAAACTACAAAAACAAAATTCTTCACGCTTCATATTCCTCAAATGAATACCAAGTCTTCAAGGTCACACCAATTTCTTCACTTTCAAAGTCTTCAGAAATTCTTCAGAAATCCAAAGTCTTCAGTCGAAGAACTTCATTTTTAGGGGTCGACTTTCTCTGTAAATATCAAACTCCTCATAGACTTATAGATCTGTGTACACTCACAAACACATTAGTCCCTTAACCTATAAGTCTTCAATGCACCAAAATCACTAAGGGGCACTAGACGCACTTACAAAAATTGTTGTCAACATGGCATGAATACTTCATAAATTATAGATACGTTGGAGATGTATCAGCATCCCCAAGCTTAATTCCTACTTGTCCCCGAGTGGGTAAATGATAAAAGAAATAATTTATGAAGTATGAATGCTAGCAAAGTGCATAAATTTGATCAATGATAAGTTCAATCACTTTTCCTAGCATCATAACAACAACTCTTTCTCATAAAACTTATCATGATAAAGTAGCAATTAAAAATGGAATTTTTGTTGTGGAATGCTACCTATCATATTCATCATAAACTCTTCTCTTTTGTAGCATGGACATTTGGACTTTTATATGGTTCAAAGCAATAGTCTAGTTTTGACATGAGGACTTTAATACTCAATCATACCAACAAGCAACCATGTCTTTCAAAATATCAACGCTAAAATACGTTATCCCGAGCCCATCATGCTCAATCATTGATCCATCCATGAAACACACTCGCATATTAGCTACACCCAATGCTCAAGTACGATCATAGTGCCCCCTAGTTGGTGCTTTATAAGAGAAGATGGAGACTCAAATTAAAATTAAAAATTGCATAAAGTAAAAGAAAGGCCCTTCGCAGAGGGAAGTATGGATTTGTAGAGGTGCCAGAGCTCAAAGCGAAAATTGAGAGATAAAAAACATTTTGAGAGGCATACTTTTCCCAACAACAAAAACGACTTAGAGCTCCCAGCACTTTCCATGCTAGATATATCATAGGCGGTTCCCAAACAGAAAATAAAGTTTATTCCTTTTTCCACCATACTTTCACTTTCCATGGCTAACCGTATCCACGGGTGCCCTCGATACCAACACTTTACAAGGAATTTATTATTTGACAACATAAAGTAAATTCATTTTTCATTTCGGGACTGGGCATCCCTAATACCTTTGCCTTACTCTCGTGCAATGACAACTGAATAAGCACTCATCGTGAGAAGAACACATCTACACTACAAAAAAAGACACATCCGTGACATTTTGGGCCAAACGAAATTTTTTTCTGTCATACTTATGACACTTCTATGACGATAATTGTGACAAAACCCGGTATCATCATAGAAGTGGTGGGGTCCTACTTCTATGACAAAAAATCATGACAGAAAATGGGCTTTTCGTCCAGGGCGGGCCGGAGACGCAGTTGCATGACATTCTTTGGGCCGTCCATGACGGAAAAAAACCATGGTAGAAGCGAGGGCGAGGAAAATATCGTGGTGTTCCTGGTTACGGTGGGTGGTCGGAGCCGAGCGATGCGTGTTTCTCTCGTACACGCACGCACGTGGGTGCGAAGCGTTGGGCTCTAACTGAACCCGAGCGATTGCACTGCAGGCTACGCGTTATTGAACCCGAGCGATCGATCGATGGCTGTTAACTGAACCCGATCGAGCGATTCCTTCGCTACTGCTGCTAACTGAAGCTGATCGATGCTGCCTCTGGATGAACAGTGAGCGTTGCTGGGGGGTTTGGATGAACAGTTTCCGGTGGGGGTGGATGAATAGGACCCCGTGGTGTTGCCTCTGGATGAACAGGACCCCGATCGATCGAGCCGGTTGGGGCTAGATGAACAGGACCCCGTGGAGGGCAGGATGAATAGGACCACCCCGTGGAGGGCAGGATGAACAGTAGACGGTGGAGGGCTGGATGAACAGTAGCCCGTGGAGGGGTGGTTGAACAGGAGCCCGTGGAGAGGGCTGGTTGAACAGTAGTCGGTGGAGTAGCGCGCGGTGGAGGCTGGATGAACAGGAGCCCGTGGATGAACAGTCGCAGGTGGAGGCTGGAGGAGGTCGACGGTGGATGAACAGTAGCCCGTGGAGGCTGGAGGGGGTCGACGGTGGAGATGAACAGTATCCCGTGGAGTCCTGTTTTTTGCGGTACGCCACACCCCTCCTAATGAACTGTACCCCCGTTTCGACCGTAGCGCTCCAACACAAGTCCGTTCCCTCCGTTTTGCGGTACGCCACACCCCTCCCGATCAACAGGACCCCCGTTTCGACCGTAGGAGGTTCGTTTCCTCCGTTTTGCGGTACGCCAGACCCCTCCCGATGAACAGGATCCCGTTTCGAACGTGGCCGGTCGAACACAAGGCCGTTTCCTCCGTTCTGCGGTACGTCAGGCCTCATTTCCATCGGCTGTTCCGTCCAAGCCCTCCCAATGAACACGACGACGCATTCCATTCCGACCCAGCCGGTTGGCTCCCCATGAACACGACGACGATGTTGTTTCTCCGTTCCGACCCATCCATGTACACGAGCCCTGGCCGTACGTATGCGCGAGTAGGCGTTCGAGACCCTACCCGTATGTACGTACGTGGCCGTATTTTCTTTCTTGCACACTGGCCGTTGTACGTACGTGTACGTGCTACGTGCGCGCCTCTACTACGACACGTGCGCGCCTCTACATCGACCATTATGTACGTACACATTCGCGAACAGAATGACAACGCTAGTACGCTTCGACCAGGTGGGTCCCGACTGTCAGGCACTTCCTTGCCTACGAAGATGTAGCTGGTGGGTCCCAGTAGTCAGCGGGGCGAATCGTTTGTTTTTTGCCTGGACGCACTTCCTTGCGTGCAAAGATGTAGCTGGTGGGTCCCAGCAGTCAGGGGGAAACATTTTTTTGCGAAATATGGTGGCCCGTCCGGTGGGTCCCCGCTGTCAGGTGGAGGAATAATTATTTTGCGCGTAATAAGGAGGCACTTCCTTGCTGCGGCCGTGGACCCAGCTGTTAGCCTCTCCACGTACAGTCCATGTCCGATGGAAGTCGTTCCTTGACCACGTTGACCATGCCGCGCCGAGAGCACCAGGGCGGTGGACGATGGCGAGGCCTAGGAAGGGGGCGACGCGGAGCCGGGGAAGACACGGCAGTGGATGCCCACGCGTAGAGGAGTACGAGGGTTCACTGGTTCGCTACGGTGTGAGGCTGCCGTCGCCGCAGAATAACAGGGGGTGTGGGTGAGTAGAGGGATGGCCTGGCCAGCGGTGGGAGTAGTAGGGGCCGGTGAGGCCTCCGCTGCATCGCAGCCGGCCATGGGAGGCAGGAGCACGAGGCACGACCGACGCTGGTTTGGGCGACTGGAGCAAGAAGACCAGAGGTTGAAGAAGCACTACGGCCGTTGGATGGACATCGTACGACCACTGGAGCTAGAATCGTGCATATTGACTAAGTTGACAAAGCCCTCTGTCCCCGTCAACTTAGTAGGCCCACAAGTCAGCCTGCCACTATACTGGGTCCCAGCTAACAGGGGGAGTATTCATTTTTTTGTGCGTAATAAGGAGGCACTTCCTTGCGTGCGAAGATATAGCTGGTGGGTCCGAGCTGTCAGCGGCGGTAACGTTTTTTTCACAACATACAGAGGCCCTTTCGGTGGGTCCTAGATGTCAGGTGGAGGAATCATTATTTTGCGCGTAATAAGGAGGCATTTCCTTCCGTGCGGCCGTGGACCCAGCTGTCAGCATCTCCACGTACAGTTGATACGTCTCCAACATATCTATAATTTTTGATTGCTCCATGCTATATTATCTTCTGTTTTGGACATTATTGGGCTTTATTATCCACTTTTATATTATTTTTGGGACTAACCTACTAACCAGAGGCCCAGCCCAGAATTGTTGTTTTTTGCCTATTTCAGAGTTTCGCAGAAAAAGAATATCAAACGGAGTCCTAACGGAATGAAACCTTCGGGAACGTGATTTTCGGAACGAACATGATCCACAGGACTTGGACCCTACGTCAAGAAAGCCATCAGGAAGCCACGAGGTAGGGGGCGTGCCTACCCCCTGGGCGCGCCCTCCACCCTCGTGGGCCCCATGTTGCTCCACCGACGTACTCCTTCCTCCTATATATACCTACGTACCCCCAAACGATCAGATACGGAGCCAAAAACCTAATTCCACCGCCGCAACCTTCTGTACCCACGAGATCCCATCTTGGGGCCTGTTCCGGAGCTCCGCCGGAGGGGGCATCCATCACAGAGGGCTTCTACATCAACACCATAGCCTCTCCGATGAAGTGTGAGTAGTTTACCTCAGACCTTCGGGTCCATAGTTATTAGCTAGATGGCTTCTTCTCTCTTTTTGGATCTCAATACAATGTTCCCCCCCTCTCTCGTGGAGATCTATTCGATGTAATCTTCTTTTGCGGTGTGTTTGTTGAGACCGATGAATTGTGGGTTTATGATCAAGTTTATCTATGAACAATATTGGAATCTTCTTTGAATTCTTTTATGTATGATTGGTTATCTTTGCAAGTCTCTTTGAATTATCAGTTTGGTTTGGCCTACTAGATTGATCTTTCTTGCAATGGGAGAAGTGCTTAGCTTTGGGTTCAATCTTGCGGTGTCCTTTCCCAGTGACAGTAGGGGCAGCAAGGCACGTATTGTATTGTTGCCATCGAGGATAACAAGATGGGGTTTTTATCATATTGCATGAATTTATCCCTCTACATCATGTCATCTTGCTTAAGGCGTTACTCTGTTCTTATGAACTTCATACTCTAGATGCATGCTGGATAGCGGTCGATGTGTGGAGTAATAGTAGTAGATGCAGGCAGGAGTCGGTCTACTTGTCTCGGACGTGATGCCTATATACATGATCGTACCTACATATTCTCATAACTATGCTCAATACTGTCAATTGCTCAACAGTAATTTGTTCACCCACCGTAAAATACTTATGTTCTCGAGAGAAGCCACTAGTGAAACCTATGGCCCCTAGGTCTATCTTCATCATATTAATCTTACAACACTTAGTTATTTCCGTTGCTTTTTATTTTGCTTTTATTTTACTTTGCATCTTTATCATAAAAATACCAAAAATATTATCCTGTAATATCTATCAGATCTCACTCTCGTAAGTGACCGTGTAGGGATTGACAACCCCTTATGGCGTTGGTTGCGAGGATTTATTTGTTTGTGTAGGTGCGAGGAACTCGCGCGTAGCCTCCTACTGGATTGATACCTTGGTTCTAAAAAACTGAGGGAAATACTTACGCTACTTTGCTGCATCACCCTTTCCTCTTCAAGGGAAAACCAACACAGTGCTCAAGAGGTAGCAAGAAGGATTTCTGGCGCCGTTGCCGGGGAGGTCTACGCAAAAGTCAACATACCAAGTACCCATCACAAACCCTTATCTCCCGCATTACATTATTTTCCATTTGCCTCTCGTTTTCCTCTCCCCGACTTGACCCTTGTCGTTTTATTCGCCCTCTCTTTTCCGTTCGCCTCTTTTTCGCTTGCTTTTTGTTTGCTCTTGTGTTGGATTGCTTGTTTGTCACGATGGCTCTACCTAGATTTGGTGATCTTCACCTTAAAAGGTTAGAAGAGATCGAAAGCAACGTCTAGAGTTTTATGGTTTTGCAATTTGAGCATAATAATTTCTTCAGAAACGAGCTTAAGGAACAAAAAAGCTTTATGAGTTATATGAATAAAGAGCTCGATGATATGTCTAAAGAATTTGATGGTTTGAGATCCCAAATTGCTCGTCTTGAAAAGTTGATAGCTGAAATATCAGATAAGCAGGCTACCTTAGTTAATAAGATGGTCGCTAAACCGGATTTTTATGAAAATAAAGATGAAGATCTAAAAGTTATTGATGTGTCGCCTATTAAATCTTTGTTTTGCAATATGAATCTTGATAATGATGGGACTGAATATGATCCACCTTTACCTAGAAGTCGTTCCAAAAATTCGGAGTTTTTAGATCTTGATGCTAAAATTGATAAAAGTGGGATTGAAGAGATCAAAACCCTAGATATTAATAAACCCACTATTCTGGATTTCAAGGAATTTAATTATGATAATTTCTCTTTGATAGATTGTATTTCCTTGTTGCAATCCGTGCTAAATTCTCCTCATGCTTATAGTCAAAATAAAGCTTTTACCAAACATATCGTTGATGCCTTGATGCAATCTTATGAAGAAAAGCTTGAGTTGGAAGTTTCTATCCTAGAAAACTTTATGATGAGTGGGAACCTACTATTAAAATTAAGATTAAAGATCATGAATGCTATGCTTTGTGTGATTTGGGTGCTAGTGTTTCCACGATTCCAAAAACTTTGTGCGATTTGCTAGGTTTCCGTGATTTTGATGAGCTCTTTAAACTTGCACCTTGCGGATTCCACTATTAAAAAACCTATGGGAAGAATTAATGATGTTCTTATTGTTGCAAATAGGAACTCCCATAGATTTTATTGTTCTTGACATAGATTGCAATCCTTCATGTCCTATTATTCTTGGTAGACCTTTCCTTAGAACGATTGGTGCAATTATTGATATGAAGGAAGGGGATATTAGATTCCAATTTCCATTAAATAAAGGCATGGAACACTTCCTTAGGAAGAAAATAAAACTACCATATGAATCTATCATGAGAGCCACTTATGGATTGCCCACCAAAGATGGCAATACCTAGATCTATCCTTGATATTATGCCTAGCTAGAGCGTTAAACGATAGCGCTTGTTGGGAGGCCACCCAATTTTATTTTATTTTATTTTTATTTTTGCTTCTGTTTAGGAATAAATATTTGATCTATCCTCTGGTTAGATGTGTTCTTATGTTTTAATTATTGTTTGTGCCAAGTTAAACCTATAGGATCTTCTTGGATGATAGTTATTTGATCTTGCAGAAAATTCCAGAAACTTTCTGTTCACGAAAACAATTGTTAAAAATCACCAGAACGTGATAAAATATTGATTCCAATTGCTTCTGATCAATAAACAAATTTCCTAGGTCGTCCTATTTTGTCTGAGTTTTTGGAGTTCCATAAGTTTGCGTTAGTTACAGATTACTACAGACTGTTCTGTTTTTGACATATTCTGTTTTTTCGTGTGTTGTTTGCTTATTTTGATGAATCTATGGCTAGTAAAATAGTTTATAAACCATAGAGAAGTTGGAATGCAGTAGGTTTAACACCAAATAAATAAAGAATGAGTTCATTACAGTACCTTGAAGTGGTCTTTTGTTTTCTTTCGCTAACGGAGCTCACGAGATTTTCTGCTGAGTTTTGTGTTGTGAAGTTTTCAAGTTTTGGGTGAAAGATCTGATGGATTATGGAACAAGGAGTGGCAAGATCCTAAGATTGGGGATGACCATTGCACCCCCAAGATAATCTAAGGACACCAAAAAGACAAAGCTTGGGGATGCCCCGGAAGGCATCCCCTCTTTCGTCTACTTCCATCGGTAACTTTACTTGGAGCTATATTTTTATTCACCACATGATTTGTGTTTTGCTTGGAGTGTCTTGTATGATTTGAGTCTTTGCTTTTTAGTTTACCACAATCATCTTTGCTGTACACACCTTTTGAGAGAGACGCACATGATTCGGAAATTATTTGAATACTCTATGTGCTTCACTTATATCTTTTGAGTTATATAGTTTTTGCTCTAGTACTTCACTTATATCTTTTAGAGCACGGTGGTGGATTTGTTTTATAGAAACTATTGGTCTCTCATGCTTCACTTAGATTATTTTGAGAGTCTTACATAGCATGGTAATTTTCTTAAATAATCCTAATATGCTAGGTATTCAAGATTAGTAAAAACTTTCTTATGAGTGTGTTGAATACTAAGAGAAGTTTGATGCTTGATGATTGTTTTGAGACATGGAGGTAGTGATATTAAAGTCGTGCTAGTTAAGTAGTTGTGAATTTGAGAAATACTTGTGTTGAAGTTTGCATGTCCCGTAGCATGCACGTATGGTAAACGTTATGTAACAAATTTGAAACATGAGGTGTTCTTTGATTGTCCTCCTTATGAGTGGCGGTCGGGGACGAGCGATGTTCTTTTCCTACCAATCTATCCCCCTAGGAGCATGCGCGTAGTGCTTGGTTTTTGATGACTTGTAGATTTTTGCAATAAGTATGTGAGTTCTTTATGACTAATGTTGAGTCCATGGATTATACGCACTCTCACCTTTCCATCATTGCTAGCCTCTTCGGTACCGTGCATTGCCCTTTCTCACATTGAGAGTTGGTGCAAACTTCGCCGGTGCATCCAAACCCCGTGATATGATACGCTCTTTCACACACAAACCTCCTTATATCTTCCTCAAAACAGCAACCATACCTACCTATTATGGCATTTCCATAGCCATTCCGAGATATATTGCCATTTCCACCATTCCGTTTATCATGACACGTTCACCATTGTCATATTGCTTTGCATGATCATGTAGTTGACATAGTATTTGTGGCAAAGCCACCGTTCATAATTCTTTCATACATGTCACTCTTGGTTCATTGCATATCCCGGTACACCGCCTGAGGCATTCATATAGAGTCATACTTTGTTCTAGTAACGAGTTGTAATCATTGAGTTATAAATAAATAGAAGTGTGATGATCATCATTTTCTAGAGCATTGTCCCAAGTGAGGAATAAAAAAGAGAGAGAAAGGCCATAAAAAAAGAGAAGGCCCAAAAAATGAGAGAAAAAGAGAGAAGGGACAATGTTACTATCCTTTTACCACACTTGTGCTTCAAAGTAGCACCATAATCTTCATGATAGAGAGTCTCTTGGTTTTGTCACTTTCATATACTAGTGGGAACTTTTCATTATAGAACTTGGCTTGTATATTCCAACAATGGGCCTCCTCAAGTGTCCTAGGTCTTCGTGAGCAAGCAAGTTGGATGCACACCCACTTAGTTTCTTTTGTTGAGCTTTCATATATTTATAGCTCTAGTGCATCCGTTGCATGGAAATCCCTACTCCTTGCATTAACATCAATCGATGGGCATCTCCATAGCTCATTGATTAGCCTCATTGATGTGAGACTTTCTCCTTTTTGTCTTCTCCACATAACCCCCATCATCATATTCTATTCCACCCATAGTGCTATATCCATGGCTCACGCTCATGTATTGCGTGAAGGTTCAAAAGGTTTGAGATTACTAAAGTATGAAACAATTGCTTGGCTTGTCATCGGGGTTGTGCATGATGAGAGCATTCTTGTGTGACGAAAATGGAGCATGACTAAACTATATGATTTTGTAGGGTTAAACTTTCTTTGGCCATGTTATTTTGAGAGGACGTAATTGCTTAGTTAGTATGCTTGAAGTATTATTATTTTTACGTCAATATGAACTTTTATCTTGAATCTTTCGGATCTGAATATTCATACCACAATAAGAAGAATTACATTAAAATTATGCCAAGTAGCACTCCGCATCAAAAATTCTGTTTTTATCATTTACCTACTCGAGGACGAGCAGGAATTAAGCTTGGGGATTCTTGATACGTCTCCAACGTATCTATAATTTTTTATTGCTCCATGCTATATTATCTTTTGTTTTGGACATTATTGGGCTTTATCATCCACTTATATATTATTTTTGGGACTAACCTATTAACCGGAGGCCCAGCCCAGAATTGTTGTTTTTTTCATTTAAGAGTTTCGCAGAAAAAGAATATCAAACGGAGTCCTAACGGAATGAAACCTTCGGGAACGTGCTTTTCGGAACGAACATGATCCAGAGGACTTGGACCTCCGTCAAGAAAGCCACCAGGAAGCCACGAGGTAGGGGGCGTGCCTACCCCCCAGGGCGCGCCCTCCACCCTCGTGGGCCCCATGTTGCTCCACCGACGTACTCCTTCCTCCTATATATACCTACGTACCCCCAAACGATCAGATATGGAGAAAAAAACCTAATTCCACCGCCGCAACCGTCTGTACCCACGAGATCCTATCTTGGGGCCTGTTCCGGAGCTCCGCCGGAGGGGGCATCCATCACGGAGGGCTTCTACATCAACACCATAGCCTCTCCGATGAAGTGTGAGTAGTTTACCTCAGACCTTCGGGTCCATAGTTATTAGCTAGATGGCTTCTTCTCTCTTTTTGGATCTCAATACAATGTTCTCCCCCTCTCTCGTGGAGATCTATTCGATGTAATCTTCTTTTGCGGTGTGTTTGTTGAGACCGATGAATTGTGGGTTTATGATCAAGTTTATCTATGAACAATATTTAAATCTTCTGAATTCTTTTATGTATGATTGGTTATCTTTGCAAGTCTCTTCGAATTATCAGTTTGGTTTGGCCTACTAGATTGATCTTTCTTGCAATGGGAGAAGTGCTTAGCTTTGGGTTCAATCTTGCGGTGTCCTTTCCCAGTGACAGTAGGGGCAGCAAGGCACGTATTGTATTGTTGCCATCGAGGATAACAAGAGGTTTTTTTTATCATATTGCATGAATTTATCCCTCTACATCATGTCATCTTGCTTAAGGCATTACTCTGTTCTTATGAACTTAATACTCTAGATGCATGCTGGATAGCGGTCGATGTGTAGAGTAATAGTAGTAGATGCAGGCAGGAGTCGGTCTACTTGTCTCGGACGTGATGCCTATATACATGATCATACCTAGATATTCTCATAACTATGCTCAATTCTGTCAATTGCTTAATAGTAATTTGTTCACCCACCGTAAAATACTTATGCTCTTGAGAGAAGCCACTAGTGAAACCTATGGTCCCCCGAGTCTATCTCCATCATATTAATCTTCCAACACTTTGTTATTTCTGTTGCTTTTTATTTTGCTTTTATTTTACTTTGCATCTTTATCATAAAAATACCAAAAATATTATCCTGTCATATCTATCAAATCTCACTCTCGTAAGTGACCATGTAGGGATTGACAACCCCTTATCGCGTTGGTTGCGAGGATTTATTTGTTTGTGTAGGTGCGAGGGACTCGCGCGTAGCCTCCTACTGGATTGATACCTTGGTTCTCAAAAACTGAGGGAAATACTTACGCTACTTTGCTGCATCACCCTTTCCTCTTCAAGGGAAAACCAACGCAGTGCTCAAGAGGTAGCAAGAAGGATTTCTGGCGCCGTTGCCGGGGAGTACGGCGGGGCGGTGAGGCCTGCGCGGCAGCACAGCCGGCCGCGGGGAGGAGGGAGCAGGCAGTCCCGCCGACGCTTGTTTGATCGGCTGGAGCACGAAGAGCAGAGATTGAAGAAGCACGGCGGCCGTTGGATGGACATCCAACAGTCACTGCTTGTGCGTCAACCTTTTTTTAGGAAAGCCTCAATTCTTTGGAAAACATCATACAGCCCATCTGCCATTATTTCTAATAATTTATAGCCCATTTGCTAATTCTTAAGGTCTTTTTTGGAGCCCATATTCTTTTTGTTAGCATTACAACCCATATTGTGGCCACGGTTAAAAAATTATACGAAATTTTGCATATTTCGGTGCAGTCCGAACTGTTTTTAATCCCGAAATATCGAGTCATATTCAAACTGATTTTAAAAATAAATGTATATCAATATAAAATCCAACAAATTTTCCATGCATAAAAATCAATGCAATTTAAAATCTCGAAATGAAAAAAAGAAATTTGAAACTAATTGCCGGTTTGATGTCTTTTAAAAATGTACATCCCATTTCTCATTACTGATAGGCCATTTTCTCGGCCAGCCGAATGAAGCTCTCATCGTCTAGAAAGATTTGCAGCCCAACAGGCCTGACAAAGCGACTTACTTGGCAAATCACAAAAAAACTGGGCTGTGGCCGTGGACCCAGCGGCGGCCGTGGACCCAGTTGTCAGCCTCTCCACGTACAGTACTCTTCCGATGGAAGTCGGTCGTTGACCACATTGACCACGCCGCGCCGAGAGCACCAAGGCGGTGGACGACGGCGAGGCCTAGGAAGGGGACGACGCGGAGCCGGGGAAGACGAGGCAGTGGATGCCCACGCGGAGAGGAGTACGAGGGTTCACTGGTTCGGCTACGGCGTGAGGCTGCCATCGCTGCAGAATAACAGGGGATGTAGGTGAGTGGAGGGATGGCCTGGCCAGCGGTGGGAGTAGTATGGGGGCGGTGAGGCCTCCGCGGCAGCACAGCCGGCCACGGGAGGCAGGAGCAGGCAGCATGACCGGCCCTGCTTTGGGCGGCTGGAGCAAGAAGACCAGAGGTTGAAGAAGCACTATGGCCGTTGGATGGACATCATACGGTCACTGGAGCAAGAATCGTTCATATTGACTAAGTTGACAAAGCCCTCTATCCCCATCAACTTAGTAGGCCCACAAGTCAGCCACCCACTATGGTGGGTCCCAGCTAGCAGGGGGTATTCATTTTTTTGTGCGTCATAAGGAGGCACTTCCTTGCGTGCGAAGATATAGCTGGTGGGTCCGACCTGTCAGCAGGGGGCACGTTTTTTTCGCAAAATACAGAAGCCCTTCCCGTGGGTCCTAGCTGTCAGGTGGAGGAATCATTATTTTGCGCGTAATAAGGAGGCATTTCCTTGCGTGCAGCCGTGGACCCAGCTGTCAGCCTCTCCACGTACATTCCACTTTCGATGGATGTCGTTCATTGACAGTGTTGACCAGGCCGCGCCGAGAGCACCAGGGCGGTGGACGACGGCGAGGCCTAGGAAGGGAATGACACGGACCCAGGGAAGACTCGGCAGTTGTTTCCCATGCGGAGGAGTACGAGGGTTTACTGGTTCTTCTGTCGTCCCCGGAGAACAACAAGTGTGGGTGAGTAGAGGGATGGCAAGGCCAGCGATGGGAGTACGGTGGGGCGGTGAGGCCTGCGCGGCAGCAGAGCCGGCCGCGGGAGGAGGGAGCACGGAGTCCCGCCGGCGCTTGTTTGAGCGGCTGGAGTAGGAAAAGCAGAGATTGAAGAAGCACGACAGCCGTTGGATGGACATCCAACAGTCACTGCTCTAATGTACAGCCTATTTGCTAATTCTTAAGAATTTTTTTGGAGCCCATCTTCTTTTTTTTAGCATTACACCCCATATTGTGGCCACGGTTAAAAAGTATACGAATTTTTTGCATATTACGGTGCGGTCAACTATTTTTAATCCCGAAATATCGATTCACATTCAAACTATTTTGAAAAATAATTTATATAAATATAAAATCCAAATAATTGTCCACGCATAAAAATCAATGGAATTTAAAATCTTGTAATGAAAAAATATTGAAACTAATTCCCGGTTTGATGTGTTTTAAAACTGTATAGCCCATTTCTGGGCAAACCGAATGAAACTCTCCTCGTCTTGAAAGATTTGCAGCCCGGCAGGGCTGATAAAGCAAGTAGGCCTCATTTGGGTATTTCTTTAAAAAAATAGAACTGGGCTAGCCATTTTCAGCAAAAAAAACACAACTGGGCTCATGATGTGGTAAACATAAATAAAACCCTGGCTAGACGGGCCACAGCCCCCGCACAGCCCCGTTGTTACCCTGATCCGTCGCTAAAACTAGTATAAATAACTGGTTGGGATTTGTTAGTTGTTACAATATTTCACTCTAAATTAAACGACTGGCAAGCCATTTGCCTTGCTTCAAAGAAAATATGACAGTCACAGCCGAGTTGAAAAGGGCAAGAACATCTAACTCCAGCTTACAAACTGTACAAAAGCATGAGGGTTAATTGTTCATCAGGTTTACAAAAAAACCTAGGTTGAAAAGGGCAACAACATCTAACTCCAACACTGTTTTTGGCAGTCACAGTCAAATGGATCGGTCAGGTCCATAGAATAAACATCCTGGGTCGTAAAATTTACTGGATTATGACCACAATATGTTGTAAATAGAAGCCCGGCACGTTCGGAAGCTCTTTTGCCCACCTGAAACTCCTTTTTTTGCTCTTCCACATACCCATCTATCAAAACCATGCTGCTGATAAACTTAAGCCTGATGGACAATAGTAACCTCGCATTCAGCAGGAAGAATGTGACAAATCTAGTGTTTGCACAGTTGGCTACATATCGTTCTAGCGTTATTGTCTTCAATCGAATCTCATGAGAAGTGAGAAAATCCCGATGCTTATGAATCCACCGATTGGTTATAACTTTCTTACCCCGTCCTGTTGCCTAAATAGACATGAAGATTGAAAACAGTTAAGGTACAAAAAAGAGTGTCGAAAGAGCAACAGCTGAACTGTTAATTCTAGTACACTATATGCGGGCTTCCAATGTGCGTGAAATTATCACCTTTATATACAACTTCTCCCGACATGGAAAGCATTGCAAAAAGACAACAATCTTGTTCAGATCAAAATTATTCATTTGGATATATAAGATCTTGATAGAATCCAGCACCATTGATAGGCCATCCATGGAGAAACTCTTCATTGAGCATAGAACATAAATATTAGTACAAAATGTGTACTCCAAGATGACATATAACTTATGCGCAGAAATTTAAAATGCATCTTATGGTTACAAGTGTAGATGATAATGTAAAGTACCTGAAGAACTGTGGAGCCAAACACCATATTGAAATGAGCACAGAGATCATGTATTACACCCAAGGTCTCCAGTTTAGGCGCAGAGAGGACGGTTATTTGCAACGGTGAATAACTAAAATCAAGGATCAACCTTTGAAGTGAAGGGGCATCTTGGATGATGAGTTGCCTTCCATCAAAACAATTCCAATTCTTACAAGGTTAGGCGACTTTATTTGGAGACAATCGATTCTAACTGTGAAAACAAGCACCAAGCACTCCAGGGCACGGCAACTAGAGTGGATGATGCTGTGCAATGAGGCCTCCGATATACGAACCCACACAAGCGAAAGTTTCTTGAGAAATGGGAGTTGAAGGTTTAGTACCAGATTGTCTGGTAGGTCGCACAGCGCAAAGGTGGTGGTGTGGAGAGAGAGAGGAGGAAAACCGCGAGATGGACATCGGTGCTGAGGGCATAGGTAGATGGCGTTCGGTATCTGGTAGGTGATTTCCAGGGGAATAGTAGAACTCAAGCAGTTGTAGTTCTGTGAATTCAGGGGATTTCAGCCAGGCGTCCACCGTGCAGGGCATGGTATGCTTGCTCAGGTAGCATGACGGGATGCAGAGGCTTTGAACGGAACCCTGGTGGGAGGAGATGATGGCTCTGGGATTTCAAATCATTGAAGAGAGATAGCTAACGACAGTCGAGATTAAGGGGCACGACGCGCCATAGAGGGCACCACCGAATTGAGAGGACTTGGGTGTGGCAGCAATCCTTGGTGGGGAGAAGCGAGATGATCTCCCCTAGGACGGCGTCCGGGAGATCGCTGATGCGGTCCACCCGAGATTCTACGGGTTCCTGGGATCCGGTGGGGGCAGGGGCGCCGCTTCCCCCGCGTTGCCGGGTGCGGGATCTACAACAGGCGTGGCCGCTGGCGGGAGCCTCATCTTCTTGGCGCTGGGGTCAGCCGACTCCATTTTCCTCGAGGGCGTCGCGTTGCGCTCACGGATTTGAGCAGAGTAACGAATGACGAGCCTAGTTGTAGTGCAAGTGAAGAAGAAGGGGAGCTGGGGTTTTTCTGTAGTAGTGAGGAAGAAGGGGAGCTGGGGTTTTCTGTAGGAGTGAGGTGAGGAATTTGGGGGTACAAGTGGAGCAAGCTGACATGAGGTGGGTGGGAGTGAGGAGGAAGAAGAACACCCAGGTTTTTTGGGGGGCGGTGTGCTGGGTGTGGGTAGCGCCTCTCATTCAGTAAATATATGGACTTTTGAATTGATTTTACTATTTACTAGGGTGGATGGGCTGTTTTGTCTTGGGCCCAGAGAAACAATTACTACTAGTACAGTGGAGACACTCTACAGCTACCCAGAAAAACAATTACTACTAGTACAGTGGATACAATACCGCTTCTGGCTCCTCCTAGGTCATCGAAACGTCTCCCTCTACTGAATGCTGTTATACTTTTGTTCACCGACATGCGGGCCATGCAGCGCGCGGTCCCAAATGCCATCCACCAAATTAGAAGGCAGTATGCAGGCGGAGTGTCACCCCGGTCGTAGCGCGGCAAAAACGAGCCGTCGTATCACAAAACCCCACCTCCCCGCAGTCTAAGTTTGACGGACGAAGCAACCATCATTTCACTCTTCGCTGAATCCCCTTCTCCATCACCGTCTTCAAGAAAGGCAACTCTCGCATCTGCCACTGTTCTTCTCTCCCAACGAAGGAAAGGTAAGCGAATCCGTGAAGTTGGTATATTTTCGTTCAGAGAAAAAAAGAACTTTTGCAAAGCAGTAACCGATCCTCACTCTCTTTTTTGTTTCATTGTCATTGCGATTGTGTTTTCCTTTCAGTGGTCTCATAGTATTCATCAGTTTCATGATGGACCAATGAGAACCAGGCAAAGATCTGCCGATATTGGAGCAGACGCGGGAGGCTGATCCCCATGAGACAGAGAGCTCCAAGAAGATGGAGGCAGTCACCGAGCCGACCCCAGATACGCTCATGGCC